>NC_138745.1:8572444-8887593 GCF_965113295.1 Leuciscus leuciscus
TAAAATATTGAATTATATTCAAAGTTAATGCTTCTTGGTGTGTGTTGGTCCGTGTACATTTATTTGGTTTTTTAAATACTGAAAGCAGAAAAAAAAATTAAAAGAAAAGAAAAGAAAAAAGATTTCAGCTTTATTTTTTAGGGTCAGCTTGAGTATTCAACTTCCATGTAGGGGGGCATGAAACGGCCCTTTCCGCTTATTGGCAAACCAAAGATCAACCCATGCCATTACCTTTTTCTGTGTAACAAATAATAGTCATCTGTTGCTATAGTTGTATGGATTTATAAAGCGTTTACTGTGATATAATATTTATGAAATAACATATAATAATACAACATATAATAATATTTCTGTGGAACACGTAGGTTGCTGAATTTAATAGGTATAATTCACCCAAAAATGACAATTCTGTCATAATTTGCTCACCCTCATGTTGTTCCAAACCCGTAAGACTTTTGTTCCTCTTCGGAACACAAATGAAGATACTTTTATTTAAATCTGAGAGATTTCTGGCCTTTCATTGACAGCTACGCAACTACCACTTAAAAAAGTTCAAGAGATCTATCTATTAGTTCAAGAAAACTAATCCATATGAATTGAGCGGTTTAGTCCAAATTTTCTGAAGAGACAGGATCGCTTTATATGATGAACAGATTTAATTTAGTGTTTTAATCACATATAGACATTGATCAGCGAACATAAATAAACCTCAACCGAACCTGCTTGACGCACAAGAACAAACCTCATTGGTTCATGCTGAAGCTCAAACGTGCTGCGTAACATGAGAACGAGCCTCATTGGTTCTCACACGTCAAGCAAGCATGCATGAGCTTCCATTTACAACAACTGATGTGTGAGTTGAATGTTTATTTTTGAATAAAAGCCTAAATTCAATCTGTTCATCATATAAAGCGATAGAGTGTCTTCAGAAAATGTTGGACTAATCTGCTTAATTCATATTGATTAGTTTTCAAATTTAGTTAAAAATATCTTAATTTGTGTTCCGAAGATGAACAAAAGTCTTATGGGTTTGGAACAACATGAGGGTGAGTAATTGAAGACAGAATTTTAATTTTTGGGTGAACTATACCCTGCAACATGCACGTAACATTATTTGTCTGTCACTTAAACCAATCACTTACCATGTTATATATGTGCAGTTCCAAATTAGATTTGAGAGCTAAGAATAAAAGTTAAAATTTCAGTTCTGACACCCTAGCTATTGTATTACCTCAGAAGACTTACTTTTATGGATTTTTGTGTTACTTTTTTAGGTGTTTTTTGTTGTTCACCATTCATTTTAATTGTATAATAGTGCTGAATATCGTCTTTTGTGTTCCTCAGAAGAAATATAGTCATATATTGGTGTGAAAGAACATGAAAGAATATGTGAATGATGACAAAAGTTTTTCATTTTTGGGTGAACTATCTTTTTAATTCCTTGTTAAATTAAATTAATTTCATTAGGGTGCATTGTATTTATTTATTATTGCAATCAGTGTGACTCAGATTAAACTAAATAAAATAAATATGAGGGTATGCATGAGAAAATGTCACAGTGCTCTCTAGTTAATATCTCAACAAATTACCAGAGAAAATTTTTAATTGCTTCTTCAGTTCACAAGTGCCACCACTTTACTGAACAGAAAGACAGGAAGCATCTTGCCATCATATGCTTTCATCATTTGCTCTGACATCAGACACTGAGCTATTTGCAACTGAATGTGTGCCGAACATGACAGCTGAGCACTGTTATGTTAACTCATGGCCATTTTGTGTCAAGCACTTGTTTAATGAGGTGTTTCTTTGCATTCATCACACGCTCACTGCTTCTCATGCTTTCTTTTTATGGCATATTCAGAACTGAATAAACATAGAATGTTCTCATTTTGGTATAGTGGTGGTAACATAATTAGCATCAATTATGTTATGTTCACAGATGTATTTAGCATGCAACATTCATTTTCTTATTATTGCTGTTTCATTCAGGGTCATTTTTTTTTGTTTAACTGTTTATAAAACAAACACATTTAGGAAATATTACTGATAGCTGGTCAGTTTTTACTGAAAGGTATTATGGTTGGTGTTATATTCATGGTAAACCTCACTTATTATTCAGCAAGATTTTTTTTTTTACTAAATAATTTTTTTATTAAAATATGGCAGAAACATCTTAACGATATTAGACCACCGGGTGTATGTTAATCCACGGCCTAGTTCAATAGTACTGTAAGTGACTGCAGAGGGAATCAAAGTCATTTCCTATAAAGTTCGGTCCCTATGAAATCCCAGAATGCACCATTAAAAAAGGGCATCATCTGATACCTATATTTACTTTATTTTGCTGGAATATAATACCTGGAGCTCATGCCTTGTTATACAGCAATGTTTTTGATAAAAATCATTTACATTTTATTGAGTGACCTTGTCATGTCAAAAGTAATTTAGTCATCAGTGTCCCAGTGCTTAGTGGATTGTTATCACCCAAATTCATGTTCATGATATACTGATTCAAACCAGCTAGAGAGGGGAATGAGACGCAGTCCAATAATCCGTTTCAGAGAAATTATATTCCTGGAGTGTTCAGTTCTTATGTCCTTTTGGAGTTTTTTAACAGATGGTGTTCAACAGGATGAGTATGACCCGATTCTTCCCTCTGACAGTCTGAAGAGAGACTTTAGAAATCCAAAGAAAGGTTGTCTGTATATTTACCCTACAAGAGAAAGAGTATGACATGATTTAGTGCTAAACCCATCTCAGTCCAGATACACTAGACTACATCAATCAAACACACCTGACTTGTGGCTGGAGAGCATGCCTTGCTCCCTAACTTGCTCCCAGTCATGTTCAATGGAATTATATTTTTAGTCTTACTTGCTTTATTGCATCCTAAAATAACACCAAGACACTGAGGTCTGGAGTCATAAAGCTTGGCTCTGACTTAAAGAATGACCTCTAGATGCTCACCACTCAGGGCTTCAATGTGTTAGTGGTGTACTCTGTTGTCTTTAGCAGTAGCCCATAATTTAGGAACCAGATTCTAAAGTCCTACACCTCTCAGAATCCCCATGTCCTGTCTGTAATTACCAAATAGAAGCGTGAGAAATGTGTGTCCTGCTTTATGAGCACAGGATAATAGTAGGGGAGGGCAGCACGAATAAATGCTTATATCACAGTATCAATAATATTATATAATGGGAAAAAAACATGAATGCTGCATCATCTCATTTTGGAATTTTATGGACGCAGACTAAAAGATATGATTTATTCATGAAAAATGATAAATCTCACGTTATGTAACATTTCAAGGGATGGCTCAACCAAAAATGAAAATTCTGCCATCATTTACTAAACCTCATGACATTGCAAATCTGTATGGCTTTCTTTCTTCTGTGGAGCAGAAGATATAGACAATCAAACAAACAAAAAACTGATGCATTTCTCAAAATATCCTATTTTACTTTCACAGAAGAAAGGTTTGGAACAATATGAGAGTGAGTAAATGAGTGAACTATCATTTCATGTTAAAAACAAAAAGAAATATTATAGAATAGATAGTTCTGATCCCAAAATCTGACTGGAAGAGACGCATTTTTCACCCTGCCGTCAAATATTCATATAAATTATACAACAGCTCCACTTGAAGTGGTGTAACAAACGCTCCTGAATATCAAGTTCTTCCTCATCTTAGAAAAACACAATTGCAACATATCAATTACTTAAACATTTTCACTCTCACACAGTATATACTTACATATCTCTTGCTGAGTGACTGGTTCGTTTTGTGATAAACGAGAAGAAACAACTCAGTGAAAGAGAAGTCATAAATCTGGGTGATTAACTGACATTGTTGACAGAGGGAAAATACAACCTTTACCGCAATCAGTCTACATGAGTTTACCTAAAGGAGACAAAGACACTTTTGCATGGATGTAGCAATTTTACAAATGACTCCTTCTGTTAGTGTGTTTTGTATTATTAATAATTAAGATGATTTTACTTCCTGGATTGATGTATGGTAAATAAGGATAATCGCTGCTTATAGGCTGATTTACTCTCATTTATTCAGGTTGAGGGAGTTTTATTGTTGAGTTGCTGAAAGGGCAAACTGCATCCATGCTGGCCCTCCAAGACATTATGAAGTCCAAATAAGTGCTACATGTTTTACCAGAAGTGCATTGATTTTGGCTTAACATCAAAACAGGCTTGTCTCTAGAGCACTAGGGTGATCTGCCAAGAGCCCCATTTCGACCCGAGATGTCAGCAAACAATTACTGCAGGCAGGATAGTCTTTAGCCTAGCAATTATTGGGACCATGCTGTGCCATATCAAAGTGTTCAGATATCTTCAACCTCACGTCTTAAAAGCTGACTGATATCAGACTCTGGGCAACTGTATCTTTGGACTTGTCATTAAAGATTGTGGAGGTAATGTTGTTCTCCTTCAGACAGACTTCAGAACTGTCATTGACTACAAAGGCAAATTATTATGTAGCATTGTTCTGTGCCTCTTTTTGTTTGTAGGGCTCCTATGATCTTTATGCAAGCCTGTGAAACATAAGAGAGACACTGTAAGTCGTCAAGCCTGCTAGCATCTCCATAATTCTCTGCATTGCCAAGTATGTGGTGTGGTAGCTGAGACCTTTGCTTGCCCAGTCAGCAAGAAATGCACGATTCCTTTTGTGGACGATGGCAAACGGGTGATTATACATTATTCACCTACTTGTGTGGTGACGGTTGTTGCTCCCCTCCCCAGGATAGACTTTGTACTAATCTTGCTTCAGGAAGGTATGCCAGCAGTGCGCCAGAATGTCTGCATGTCATCCTCTTTGTGCTTTTGTTTTGTCTGTTTTGTTGACCATGTTTGTTCTAGTCCTCACAGATGCAGCCAAAAAAGCATTGCCAAAGGAGTTTGTAGTCTTGGGCATCCGGTGTGTCTAAACTAAAGGCAATCTTTTTGCGTGCTGTCAACAAGTCAATGTCAGGCTGGCATTAATATTGCAGGTTTTGCATGTCCACCGAACACTGAAGGACTGTGATGTTTCTACGGATACCGCTTGGCACCTGTCACATAAGACACTCTTGGCTTAAAATCCTGTTAGCATGCCATGCGTGTTACGTGGTGTCTTGTCCTGTGTTGTTGCACAGACAAGTTTTCATTGGAAAATGACCTGATTTCCTTTTTACCTTTCACTTTCGAAGGTCTGACGTAGTGGTTCTCTGCTTTTCCATCGCCAATCCCAACTCCCTACATCATGTTAAAACCATGTGGTACCTCGAGATCAAGCACTTCTGTCCACGCACACCCGTCATCTTGGTCGGTTGCCAGCTGGACTTGCGCTATGCTGACCTGGAGGCAGTCAATCGAGCTAGGCGACCATTATCAAGGTACTGGTAACTAAAGCCCTTGTCCCTATTCCTTTGCAATTCACAGCTATTCCTTTGCAATTCCTATGAAAATTCCCAAAGTTGCATACGCTTTAACCAGTTGCGCTGTCATATTAATGCCAGAACTGACTGTATTTATTTGTCTCTCACAGGCCTATTAAACCTGGAGATATTTTGCCTCCAGAGAGTGGAAGGGAGGTAGCCAAAGAGCTTGGCATCCCATACTACGAGACAAGTGTTTTCGACCAGTTTGGGATCAAGGATATCTTTGATAATGCAATCCGAGCAGCCCTCATCTCGAGACGCCACCTACAGTTCTGGAAGTCCCACCTGAGGAAGGTCCAGAAGCCACTGCTGCAGGCACCATTTTTGCCACCCAAAGCACCTCCACCACTCATTAAGATCCCAGAGTGCCCAGCCAAAAACCGGGATGGCCCGAGGCAACTTCTTGAAAGCCCCCTGTGCGCTGATGTTATGTTCATCATTCAGGAACACGTCCACTTGTTTGCCCACAGGATCTACCTGTCTACCTCGTCATCCAAATTCTTCGACCTCTTTCAAATGGATTTCTCAGATGAGTCCCAGTGCTTGGTGGTAACAGAGCGTCACAGGCGGGATCAACTGATGCGCACACTAAGCCTGGACACAGAAGAGGACGTCACTGTTCTCCCCAACCTTTCGCCTTGCTCGCTCCGAGCATCCAAGAGTGATGGTACCCTCAAAGTGATGAGTTTAAGTGGGATGCACCGGCGCACCAGGCTGTCCCTGGCCTCTTGGAGCAAGGCTTTCTACAGCATCCACAAGGAGAACGTGATCAACCCAGTCACGGGTACGCCGGCTCTTATGACTGTTGTGAAGATGGATCATTCCATCCACAATGGACCATTCAGTGCCGTCCTACGCTTCCTCTACACTGGTGAGCTGGATGAAAAGGAGAAGGACCTGATGAAGATCGCCCAGATTGCAGAGATCCTAGAAGTGTTTGATCTCAGGATGATGGTGGAGAATATCATGAACAATGAGGGCTTCATGAATCAAGAGATCACAAAAGCATTTCATGTGAGAAAGGCAAACCGAATCAAAGAGTGTCTCGCCAAGAATAATTTCACAGGTATTAATGAACACAGATGTGTTTAATTTATCTTACATTGATTGAGAAAGTAACATCTCACTTGAAAATGATTATTTCAACATCTGCTACATCTGCTACAACATCTGCAAGCCTCCTGAAATGTATTGTTGAGGAAATTACTTTTTAATAGAATACCAAGCCACAAGCTTTTCATAATTAAAAGTATTTCAACTACAGGTATGTAGCTCAAACAGTGCTAGCAGCTTCAAGGTCATGGGTTTGATTCCCAGTGAATGCATGGACTGAATGATATACCTTGTTGCTTTAAAAAATTGATAAATGTACATGTAACTACTGTCAAGCCATAAGAAAGTTGCTAACTACATTCATGCTATGAGCGATGATGTTGCAGTTTGTCATGCTATACAGCTGCTTATTGGATAAGTATTTCATTAAAAGCAGCATGTTTTACTGAAACTACTGTCATACTGAAAAAACATAGTTATTAATAGCGTCACTACATTCAGTTATTTAATTTCCAACACTGTTGTTGATGTGATAAAGCATTAGTTTTAGTGGTATAAAATGGGATAGCAAAGATTCTATAAAAGATTCCTTTGTAAAGAGCAGTTACTCATGGTGTGTTGGACTGTCTTGCAGATGTGGTGTTCAGTTTGGATGATGGCACCATTAACGCCCACAAACCACTGCTGATCTCAAGCTGTGACTGGATGGCTGCCTTATTTGGGGGCTCTTTCATGGAGAGTGCAAATGACGAGGTGAGTGTGAAAACAATGTTTAATGAGCTCCAGTTAGGGCACTGACAAGTTTACATCTTTACTTTATCCTTAAGCAGTAATGAGTCTGCCAGTTCATAAACAGATGGTACAAGGTCACACCGCTCAGACATTTACATGTGAATATATACTCAAATAGATGCGCACTGACACATTTTACAGACATTGGCTTGTCAACAAATTGCATCGAATTCTTGAATAACTAAAATAGTCTGGTCTGGTGTCTCTAAGTGACGTTTTGAAAATCTATTTTTGCAGTGATGAATGATCTGTCAGCTCTTATGAGCTTTGGAGTGAGTGATGTTTGTCTTACAAGACATTTATAATATAGCAGGGTTATTACATTTTGAAAAATGTCATTCATTTGAATTTTGTTTTACATTGATTTTCAATTTAAGTTTATCTGTAGTAATTGTTCATTCTTTTTTTATTATTATTTAGAAAACAACTGTTTTCCTTTTATCTGAAACTCAATTTCTCTATATTGAGTTTTGTAGAGTTCTTGTCTATATTTTAATGCACATTTATAGTGTTACTTTAGATTTTACTTAAATTGTTTATAGAGTTACTTTAGATTACATATATTTGTCTTTGTATTTTATTAATGATAATAACCTTATAGTATAGATAGCATCATAATTAATAATTCATTATAATTGCCTAGCCATTGACATGCATAATTCATAATTAATGAGCTGAGATGCACCATCGATACAGGTAAGCTACTTCCTTCTGTTTGAAGCAAACATTATGCTTTTTGCTGGTTCCACGGATGCCACATGCACACTTAATCCTGCTACCACTATCCAAATAGACGCTTTCATCTGTGGCACTGTTCAGTAATTTCCTCCTTAATAGGTGGAATAAAGCCAAGGTGGAATAAAACCAAGTTTCCTCCCTGAGGAGGAAAAGCAGACGTCATTCAGAGACAGTGATCTGTTTTCTTCTATGGATAATTTTTGCACAAGGGAGTTAATGCATGATGGCCAGTCATTTTTATTTGCCTTAGTGCTCTGACATTTCATGCCACTGTAACAATTGGGACAGCTATATTTTAGGCAGCGTCCTACTTTCAGACATAAGTCTATCTAGTGCTTGCTCAAATCCGAGAGAGCATGCCTCTTTTTCTTGCACTCTCTTTTGGAGTGGTTGACTACCCCAGCGAAACACAGACTGTGCTTGCCCTTGAAGAGTATTATGTAATGGGTTACGTAGCAGCATCTATCTGCATGTTCTACTCAAATGTGCTTAGTAATGCTAGGCTGCTGGTGAGCCGACCATCCGTTTCATAGAGATTAAAGACTGAAATGTCCCGTTTCCAATCAGCTGACCAGAGACTGCTAAACACACATTGTTTCTGTTCTGAAATATAAATATTTTTTATCTTTTTAATTGTTGGTGCTCTTGAGCATATTTCTTCAATGGTCGAATTCAAATCTCTAGTGTGAGTATTACATTTCTTTTGTAATCACCCATAAATCCTGTGAAAGTCCACAGGAAATAAAAATTGGCCCTATTTACATTTAACTGGTCTCCAAAAATATTCAGCATAATTATTAATCCCCCAAAAACTACAATAACTTACTGAAATAAACTCAGCAACACACTATATTACAAAATAAATAAATAAATACATAAATAAATAATAACAAGAATACTACTAATAATAGTTATATATAAAATATTTTTTATTATATATTAAAATAAATATATATATAAAATAATACATATTATTATTATAATTAATAATATTATTATTATATTTACCAATTTATAGTAGTATATAAAAAGATATATTAATATATTTAATATATAAAATAATACATATTATTACATTGACCAAGGAACCTAAAAAATGTGCTTCATCTGGTAACAACTTCATGTAAATTTTATTGAGGTCAAAATTTTATGTCGTCTGAATAAATCAACCTCACAAATTAGGTTAGATCGAGCAGAAAACAATATTGTAGGTAACAACTGCAGGTTTTTTTTGTGCATTTCTATAACTTGGTCCGCCTTTTAACTGACTTTCCTCTTTGGTAGATGTCACAAGTCCTTTTATTTTTCAACCTCTCCAAATACCTGTCATATAAAGATGCCCACGCAATTTAATTTAAGTCTCATTCTACATCTTTTCCACCAATGTCCTATTTCACTCAAGAATTATGTCATATTTCAGATGTAAATGGGATGTAAATGCTATTTCACGCTGACTTAGTGGCACCAAATGGAATTGAAAAAAATGTATAATGACGTACGTTCATATCTGTTGCCAGGTCTCATTCCCCAACACCAGCAGGGTATGTATGCAGGCAGTGCTCGAGTATCTCTACACCAGTCAGCTGTCGCCCATGGCAGACCTGGACCCAATGGAGCTAATCGCCCTGGCCAACAGACTGTGCCTTCCACGGCTCATCGCCCTGACAGGTGAGCTTTCTGCCAACGCCCCGCCACACGCTCTAAATGACACACAAGACACCACATGCATTCCTCAAGCACAGAACCATTTGACCACCTCAGATCCAAAGCGAACAGGTCTTTGAGCCCTTTCGGTCTGTGTTGCTTAGCAACGAGTGATGTCAAGGTGCCAAATAAAAGAGAATGTCTCCGCAGAGCTTTGTGTGGCACACACTACAATCTGTCCGGCAGACGTTATCTAATGACGTGGTGGTGACAGGCTGAAATGTATCTGTGACTCCAGATGCAGCTATTTACCTCAGGTTTTTGCGTAGCCTGCGCCGCCCCAGAGAAAACACATTTTCTTTTTTTGTGCGCTGTCAGATTATTTACAGTCTGCAAGAGTAGCAAAGCATCAAATGAAATATTATGTTGTGTAAATAACGCTGCTTTGCTTAAACTTGACATTGGGGAAAAGCTCATCTGAATATACCTTCTGTTTAACAGATATTTTCTCCCCTCAGAGCAATACGCCGTGAGCGAGTTATTAAAAGCATCTAAAGATGGACAGGATATTGATGGAGAGGTACTCACCTATCTGGAGCTTGCTCAGGTAAATCCATCCTTCGTTATTAAAATTGATAAATAATAGTAGAGAAAAGTGTCGGCTAAATTTATAAATGTAAATATTAGTACGGTGGACCATTAAAAAAACACGAATTAATCACATAGGATAGTTGTTGTGAGTCACGATTAATCGGCTGCTAATATTAAAACTTGTAATTGTAAATTCAGTTCTATAATCGTGATTTCCCCAAATTCAACTGTAAATGTAACTTTTAATGACTTCTGCAATCTTCAAATTATTCAACCCCTTGAATAGAATCCCTCACAACATCACAAATCTGCAAAACAGGTGTTATCTCAAACAAAAATACACCTGATGCAACTAATCAAGGGCTTCATTAGTTGCACCAGGTGTGCTTGTGCCAGAACACATTAAATATCCGAACTAGCTAGGTTTGTCACATTTGACTGCATGTTAGAAATATGGCTAAGTCAAAAGAATCGTCCAAAAAGTGAAGAGAAGGTATCATTGCCCTTCACAAACAAGGAACAGGATTCAAAAAGATTGCAAAGGCATTAAATGTTCCTAGAGAGACCGTTGGAAGCATATTTTGCAAGTTCAGAGTTTAAGGAACAGTGGTTACACTACCTGGACGGGGCAGAAAAAGGAAGCTATCAACGGCTCCAACCAGATTTCTGAGAAGGCAGTTTCAGAAAAACCCTTGAGTGACTGCAAAAGATCTGCAGCAAGACTTGGTTGCAACAGACACTGATGTTTCAGCTTGCACAATAAGGCGTGTACTAAATGCATGCCAGAACTCCAAGAGGTACACCACTACTGACCCAAAAGCACAAGAAAAGTTGGCTCCAATTTGCTCAAAATAATATAAATAAGCCACAGAGATTTTGGGATTCTGTTCTGTGGAGCGATGACACAGTGATTTCGGCCCTATGGATCAGCAGTATGTCTCGAGGAAGAAGAAAATGAAGCATATGCTGAAAAGAACATTCCCTACAGTTAAGCATGGTGGTGCTCGGTGATGCTCTGCGGCTGCTTTACATCCTCTGGCACTGGAAACCTGCAGCGTGTGGAAGGCAAGATGGATTCATTGAAGTATCAGGAAATCCTAGGAGAAAACGTCATGCTGTCAGTGAAGAAGCTGAAGCTTGGGCATTATCGGACCTTCCAACAGGACAATGATCCCAAGCATACCTCAAAATCCACCGAGGCTTGGTTGTAGAAGAAGTCCTGGAAGATTCTACATTAGCCATCACAGTCACCTGTCTTAAACCCTATAGAAAATCTCTGGTGGGATTTGAAGAAGGCGGTTGCAGCACGCAAACCCAAGAATATTACTGAACTGGTGGCCATTGCTCATGAGGAATGGTCTAAGATTCCTCAGAAACGCTGCCAGAAGCTGGTGTCTGGTTATACATCTCGTTTGCATTAGGTCAGAACAACAAAAGGGTGTTCTACTATTTACTAAAAGGCTTGCCATGAAGGAATTGAATCATTTTCAGACCGCAGAAGTCATTAAAAGTTGCATTTTCAGTTGAATTTGCGGAAACCACTTTTCCACAAAACAATTTTCTCTCAGAAAATGTCTCACATTAAACATTTCATATTAATCAGAGATTTATCTCAAGATCAATGTGTTATTTTCCCCAGCCCTAGTAAATATATACTAAATTAATAAAAAAAAAAAAATTTTAAAACATACACTAAAGACATTTACTGTAAACAACTGGCAACATTAGTATAAAATAGAGTATTGCTTTAATATTTTTACTGTAATTGAACAGCTTTCAGAAACATGTTTTATGTAAACACTCTTTGTCTCTACAATAAAATCAGCTGTGATTTTACAGGTGCAAATTACAGAAGTAAATATATCTGTAAATATCTGGTATTCTGTAGAACTGTAATTACTATATGTAATTTATCCAAAGCTACAATAAACGTATTGCAGTTATAATTGCCTTGGCTTGGAGCAACCCTGAGAGTTGTAATAGGTTGCTATATAAGCCCATGCACTGTTGGCACCATTTAATTTTCCTTTTAGCCTACCTTAAATTGTGCAGTAACCTTCAAAGATTTGACAGTAGCAGCAAAAACTCATAGTAAAATACAAAATATAATTTTAGAATACAAGATGACACCCTTTGTTTACAGTGATCATACTGTATTCCAATATTTAGACTAAATAACAGTGTGACTGTTTATCAAACAAACAATGTTAACGTCTTGTTTTTTCATTCTCTTTGTTTTGATGACAGTTCCATAATGCTAATCAACTCGCTGCCTGGTGTTTACACTACATCTGCACCCATTACAACAGGATATGTGCCAATTACCGCAAAGAGATAAAGTCGAAATTGCTGGGTAAAAACCTTTCCTGAACTATTATGAGACAGATGCAAACACCATCATTGGAACTGCATGATTTAAAGCACCTGTAATTACATTTAACTTTGCTTTATTACATAGAAGTAGCTATGATGAGTCTTTAAGAGTGTCCTCTTAAAGTGATAGTTCACCCAAAAATGAAAATTATGTTTCAAATCCATATGCTGTTAGTTTTTATACCTATGGAACACAAAAGGAGATTTTTAGAAAAATGCTTACGTTGCTCTTTTTCACTACAGTTCATAGTGACTGCATTACTTAGTATAAATCTTTAGTATAAAGTTACTGTTTGAGCATGAAAAATTCAGTTGCGTTAGTAGTGTGTTGAAACTATTAGACATTTTCCAAACACGCTCAAAGCGGTTGACCAATAACAACACACTGGTCCAGCCGACCAATCAGAGCACACTGTGCTTTTTGGAAGGAGGAGCTTCATAGAGGCCGGAACCAAACAGAGCGTTACAGACAGACATTTTTCCAAAATATTAGACGAATAGTGTTGTTTTTTTAACAATTAAACATGAAAACCTATTCTAGCAGACCCTAAAACCAAAATCAAGACTTTATGTAAAAGGGCATAATAGGTCCCCTTGAAGTAAATAAGCAAAACATTTAATAATTAAAAATTTTAGGTGAACTGTCCCTTTAAGAGGATACATTTCTGCTTCCTAAGCTTTGTTGTTTATTATTCACCCTTGACATCTTTCTGGGTTTGTGTTGTAATGTGAGCAGAAAACCAGGAATATCTTGAGAAGCACCGCTGGCCTCCGGTCTGGTATCTTAAGGAGGAAGATCACTATCAGCGGGTGAAGAAGGAGAGAGAGAAAGAGGATGTGGTTTTGAATAAACATCACTCGAGGCGACGCTGGTGTTTCTGGAGCACGTCCCCTGCTGTTGCTTGAGTCTGTTCCATTCTAAAGCTCGTTTTATTTTCAAAGCTCTTATGTTCCTTCTTTTCCTATTTTGCTAAGATGAAACAGGCCACTCTAAACGAGCAATCGGTTTGAAGCACAATCTCAATGTCCAATCAATGCTGGCCAACAAATCTGTGAAGGTGATGTAAGCCTATTCCTTATGGTGTAATATTCGTTTTAATAATCGTGCTGTTGTGTCGGACATGTTTGTGTCACAGCAGTGATCTGACTGTGTTACACACATAAGAATCTTTAAACACTAAGAGGATTAGGGAATCTGTTTTATCTTGTATTTCCTTTTTTCACTTAGGTGCTATATACTGTATATTTGCATTAACACTGTTAAATCAAGTCATCTAAGTGGAAAATGCTCATTATGCCACTAATTCCGAGCACATACATTGATTTACCAAATTAGCATTGTACAATTCTGTGTTCAGGCAAATTTGGGGTAATGTGGGAGGCCTGTGATTTGGATTATGACCAAAAACTTTGAGCACTTGATATTTGGGCTTGCTGTAGATTGTAATATAATGGATGTAGTTTGATCATCGTGATTGTAAGAGCTAACAGAATTCATCCCTATGTAAATAGCAGGGACAGGAATGAATAGCTGGGTTATTCCTATTATGCAATACATTTCGAACTCCTTTTTCAAAAACAAAACAAATGGATGCATTTCTGGAAAATAATATGCTGGTCTTTTTTAAAAATATGTTTTGGTAAAACTCAGGCACTTAAAATGATTAATTATAACTTGATTATTTACAAAATGTCAAGAAACAGGAAAGATAGGATGATATGGAGCCCCAAAAAGGTCATGGTGACAAAAATATGAGATAGGTGCATTGGCTTGCAAAGAATGCAAAACTATTTCCAACCTATCAGGATTTTAATGTTAGTCATCGTTTAGTGAGATATTAGCAGTTAGTTTTAAACGTATTTTTTCTTTTTTATACAAATTTTTGTCATTTGACAGGCTTTAAGTACACATGACACACGCATAGAATGTTACCTTAGAACTTTATTGCCTCCGAATGATGTTTTAGAATATTACAAATTCCGGCGAGGAAAAGAAATTGATGTCTATTCTCAGAACAAACATAAAACAAACACAACAGAACTATATAAAGGCTATTCATATGAGTATGTTTAACCTAAAGGATTTATACTTTCTTTAATTTGATACGGTACTCCACATAGGAAGAACAGACATGCCAAATAGTTACAGATTGATATTGTCTTGGTCTGGAGCAATGTTTATATAGGGTAACGTGAAAATAAGTGGGACAGTCTGAAATCTGCCTCAATGGCTCTAAATTAGCACGCGTTGCAGTTCCATTTTTTACCATATATTTATATTGGCGCTGTAGAGCTGAGAAGGGCTCCGAGACCGGCTGCCCTGCTTAGTATAATGATACATGCTAGCTGAAGCCATGCCCTAAATTTTACCATATCCAGCTCACTTTATGACTTAAAAGAGTTTAGAAATTTTTTTTGGTGCAGAATACTGAATACATTTACAATTTATTGTCGAGTCAGTTTATATAGAGGTCATATAAACTGACATATCGATGATGTCAACATGAAACGGAATTTACTAAAGATGAATGGCCCGTTTACACCAAGAACGATAACTATAAAGATAACGATAACTATGTTCACGTCCACACCAACACACAAAAACTATTTATTATAAGCGCATGCTGCAGTTTTGTCATCTGCTGCTATAAATGCTCGAGCTCTTTAAAGCAAGATGGATTCTGATTGGCTGTGAATGTTTTTATCATTCATCAGCCGGACAAAATCGTTGTGAAAGTAATTCCAACGATTTTCTGTGACGTTATCCTTCTAGTTGTGGTGTGGACTGCTATTCTTTTATATTCAGAACAAATTTGTAAAACTAAATCTCTGTTATAGTTATCGTCCATGGTGAGAACGGGCCTTAACTAGGAATAATGAGGAAACATCAAAAACCTAAAACTGATTTCAAATTAAAACATTATGATTAAAAAAAAGAATAAGCAACTGAAATTTATTAATTTTTTTATTTGAGAATTTAGTACATGAAATTACGTAAAGTTTTAATTGAGATTTTTACTGTGATTAAAGAAAACAAATTAATTGGGTTTATTTTAATGGTGAGTTTAATATTTGATCCAATATTAAATATGATGGCGACTTCATATATACTGCATAATATGAATGACCCAGCTCTGTCCAGTTGGAAAAGGTTTTACAGGAGCTACAGTCTACCAGTTAGGCCCGTTCACACCACAATAACTATAAAGATAAATAGCAGTAACTATATTAGCATTCACTTTATATTCACATTAGCAACAAACGATATTGCTCTGTTTATCATAAGCATGCTGCAGTTATGTCGTAAATGCTCAAGATCTTTCAGACAGAATGCGTTTTTTTCATTGTACTGCGCTAAACACACGCTAGACGGACGTCTTTAACCATCGCGTTCGCGTCTCGCGTCTTTTGCAGCGTGAAGGCAGGATGGATTCTGATTGGCTGTCAATTTTATCGTTCATCAGCTGGAAAAAATCTTTGTGAAAGAGACCGTTTCTCTGTACCGCTATCGATATAGTTGTGGTGTGGACTCTGCTATTCTTTTACATTTACAAGGATTTGCAAACTATGTCTTCATGTTTATCGTTATAGTCATCGTCCTTGGTGTGAACGGGCCTTTACACTTTATTTTTCTAGTCTCTTCCATGTGTTGTAGCATAATGCTAATCTTTACTGACAAACTACACATTCACTTATAATTAGAAGGGCTTAGAAACACGCTTAGTTCAGGGCAAACCATATCTAACAAAAATAAATAGGCCTAATGTAACCACTACTCACATATAGAACATAATATAATACATGAATTCCACCATTGTTGTGCTAGAAGTTACATATGTACTGTAGTGGATTGTAACTTTATTTACACATCAAAGATTGTCATAGTTGTGAAAGCTAAAACGATTTGCTGTGTCCTATAATAAATAATTATTAATGTAGATGTTTCATGGGAGGATATTACTGGCTGTTTTCACAGGTAAAGAATGTACTGCGGCTTTATGTGTTAGTATTTTTTACACTCGCAAAGACAATGACAGTTTTTGCTCGACAAAACACCCGGTCGGTGCCGATGTATCCTGAACGAAACCAGACGAACGATGTAACTGCCTAATAAAGGAGGAATGTTCATACTTGAAGAAAAATAATAAAGTTTAGTCATTATATTGTAGATATTATTTAGTTTACCAAAGCAATATATAGATGATCACATGCATAAGATACCATGATTGTTTTTTGTCGTTGTTGTTGTTGTTTTTTTGTTTGGTTTTTTTCAGTGGTATTGGCGAAATTGTTGTTAACTATTGGTAGCTGCTGAAAACCAAATGGCTGGTTCATTTGGTTCTTGCTGTCTAAATGCCTTTGATCTTGCTGGTCATTATCTTTAAAGTTGGTTGTTTGTTTATTTATGTATTTCATTAATTTATTTTTTAAAAATGGAATATTGTTGAATAAATTATTGATTTTACTTGGTATCAAGTCATTGTTTTTTCTTATTCTATCAAATGTTTCTAATTCAGTGTGATCTTCCAATGCAAATGGTTATTGGGTAGTTGACATGAAATTTCAAGCAGTGGCACTGGTGTCCGCAGTATGACATATTCATACTTCATCAAAACCTTTTGTAATTTTTTTTTATAATTATTTTACGTGTTACTATTAATCAATTAATATGGTCATAAAATGGTCATTTATTTTTTATTATACAGTTTTATAAGTTATAAGTTATTAATAAATCAACCTAGGTATTTGCACAGGTATTTTAACATCTAAATAAAATAATATGTAAAAGTAATATTACATAAAGCCCTAGAGTTGCTTCAATAACTCATTTGAAAAAAAGTGACATCCTGTATAATGTGGCTCTTTGATCCCGACCTAATCCTTCTCTGACACACAGGGCGAGTTCTGGCGAGAGGGGAAAAATCTGATTATATAACTTGACTTGTAGGGAAACGGCGTGCGTGAGGCTGTGTCAGTTTAGGATTCGGCTAATGCTGCTGACTGTCATTGACTTCAGTTAAACTGCCAACAGAGCTGTAATCGCATGCTACTGCGAGACGTTTCCTCTGAGGGGTTGAGCTCAGGTCTCAAGAGCGGGTTACAGGTGGAGCGTGTGACAAGTCAGGACATGCTTCTGGAAGAGTAAAAGCACTTGGCGAAGTCACACATTAAAAATGTTGACTGGGAAACTGTACAAGTACTGTGTGTTCCAATAACAAAATAAATATGGAAATAAGTGCTGGGGGAGGGGGAGGGGACCCAAAATATTATGGACGATTATTTACTCCCTTATATTTTCATAATTTGGCTGGGTAGCAAAGAACAGATTTAGTCTAGAAATTTAAATATCTGTTTAAATTGTCTTAAGGCAAAATGTGGACATTTTCCCACAGTCCTCACCATGAACTTTGATGTTACAAAAACGTATCAAAATGAACTACGTGCAGTGTTGGGGAAAGTTACTTTTAAAAGTAATGCATTACAATATTGTCTTTTACAAAAAAGTAACTAATTGTGTTACTTTGTAATGTTTCATGGAAAGTAATGTGTTGTTACATTTGCGTTACTTTTTCTCACCGGCTTCAGCTAGCATATACTGCTCCCAATAAGTAATATAGTTCCCAGTATGTATACAGTTAGAAGATGGCTGTGTCTCATGTGACCTTGTTATCTGTACACGCTGTGACTATACAAATCACAACATGTAAATAGGAAAATGTTGGTGTTATTTTGTCACTTATTGGGAGCAGTATGCTAGCTGGAGCTGTTTACCTCCAGTCTTTGTGCTAAGCTAGGCTAGCGGTGGGTGTGTCAGAAAGAGTTACGGCAGGCACGGAGATGAGAAGGGTATGTATGGACTTATCTAACTCTGGGGGATACCGTGAATAAGCTAAAGTCCCAAAAAGTCGGCGTGTTCCTTTAAGCGGAGGTGATAAAGTCTGTTCCAGCCACTGCTACTTTCTTACTAGAGTACCCTATTGAACCAGGGAAAATAATAATTTGTATAATAATGTTATATAGTGTATCATAGTATAGACACAGCCGTTTTTACTCATTGAGAGATTTATTCGTGAAACATGCCTGGAATTTGGGCCGCCTTACTCTTACGTAATCCTGAGACCCCGGGCCGGGATATGTGTCCAAAGTTCCCACCACTCCTTTCAGGGACCAGGTGGTGAACTTTGAAAAATTCTGTCCTTCTGTCCCACCAGGTACGGAGGTTCAGGCGCCTTATGGGATGCTGGGAAGAGGAAGCGGTTGTGGCACTTTCCATAGGGATTCCATTTCGTGTGCCATGCAAATCTCACTCGCCAATGTGCATTGGCTTGTTCTTTCAACGCTAGCTTGCTATATTGCTAGCCTTTCGAAATTGTATTTGACTAGTATTTTGTAAATTGTTGACAGCAGACACAGGATTATATAGGACGCAGGAGGATTTATAGAACCACAGAACTCAACTGCTAACTGGACAAGTTTCGATGCTTGCAATTTTACTCCATTTTTCACTAACCCAAAGACACTGAGATACATTTTTTTTTTTTTTTTTTTTTTTTTAAGGGTATAATTTTCACACCATTTGGCACTTGTGAGGAACCTTAAAGTATTACATTAATGATCTTCATGGAATTTTCTATGGAAGTTGGTCGTTGTCCGTGCAAAAATATATAAAATATTATTCCTTAAAAAAAACACATGCATTACTCACGATTCACGAATGACTGACATGAAAAGCCAAGTAAGTTTTAGGAACCCTTCATTTTAATGTCTTTTGTTCTTACTTTGTTCTCAATAGTTCCATATGATCCTCAAACGGACCGGGCTGTTGGTGTCATAGTGAGAACACAAGAAGGAGATTGAGATACTCTATTTACAAGAGTCGTGTTATACTGGAATATTTAGTTACTATCATACCAGGAAAGTCAATAGATTCTTATACTGCTAGCTATTTATAGATAATGTTATGTTCTGGTGATCTGATCTTTTTTTTCTTTATCACTAAAATAAAAAGCTTTGTAACACAAGAATATTGATGTTACACTTCATTTTTAGCTTGCCTTTACTGGTTCATTATATTGTTGCAGTAAAACAATAAGCATATTTGTAATGTAGTTATAGGCTATTCTTTTGGGACTAATAATATACAATTAATAATTTTACCCTTCATTGAATGGATCATGTTTTGTTGACTTTAACCTTAGAATTTCTACTTGATATACATATAACAGTTCAGCCAGTCAGAATATTTTGGTGGCTTGATAGTCTTTAAAGCCACACCGCGGAACTTTTGCGGGCGCTAGGGGCGCTAGACCTGTAACTTTCACGTCTAGCGCCCCTAGAGGCCACAAGCGCCGCAGCACTGTCGCAAAAGTCTGCTCCATGAGTATATCAGAGCCTATGGTCACGTGATGGCCGTAAAGCGATACGTTCTCCAGGTCACATGACCTGGCCAACGACGGTCCGTCTTCTCCAAACTTACATAGGCGGTATTTCAAGAGGGCAGCCCCGCTCGGAGCATTAATAGTGTCAAACGCTGTATATTGGCCTGAGGAATCATTTAAAATAACTTGTATGCGTCAACTCTTTAGGTCACAAAGTCCACGGTGTGGCTTTAACTGAAGTGTGTTTACCTAATTAATTCAACGGTCGTGCGACTAGAATGTTTCCATAGCTGCATGACATATTTTATTTATTTTAATATTAATGATATGCAGAAAAGATGGATTAGCCTAGATTATCCTGCAATCTGAAAATAAAAAAATAAAAAAATTACAGAATTTTTGCCAATCTGTTAATTAAAAACAGAAAGAGTATTGAAAATGTTATTATTATTATTATTCATTTGAACCATTGTCAAATAATTGAATTCGGAATTAGGCTATGAATAATTTGTGTTTAAAATAAAATTCAACTAAAAACGTGATCTTGTTTGATGCAAACGTTCCACTTTTCTGTTTACCAAATGATGCCCTCTGGTGGATACCTTATGTTAGCGGCACAAATACCAAGAGATCAAATGCTTATATAAATTCTTTTAAATATAGATATATACATGTAACGCCTATTTGATAATCAAGAAAAATATATAAAAACTAATGTTCTAAGTATTTCACATTTAATTTTTGTGTTATAGGCTATGTATGTTCAAATTAAAAACAGGAAACGTTTCATTCAGTCAGAAAGAACAAAATAAGAAAAAAAAGAGAACAAATTAAAAAAGGAAGGAAAGTAAGTTGCTATCACACATAACTTCCTCTCATCCAGCCTTGCAGGAGAAGACAGAACATATATGAACACATATATGCCTCTGTCATTTCCCTCTGATGTAAGAGATAAGTTATGGACTAGGGTTAAGTTTAGTGGTAAGGATAAAGTTAGGACTACATTTTTGAACTGGAATGTTGTTCCAGGATCAACAAAATATGTATATATACTTGGCAAGTATATGTCTTACTTGGCAAGATCATGGTAACCGAACCATCTCTATCTGACTTGTATTCCTCTTCCAATTCATTTAGTCTGAGATAAGCATTAGTTTAAAGAGGAAAGCATGCAGCTCATGTGTCTGTTAATCAAGATTTACAGCCATTTCTCGGCATGAGGTCAACACAACAAAGCCCTCAATTTCAGTTTCTTCCTGGTCCAAAACCCAACAAAAGGAAACTTCTTTCCTTCTTATGATATCCAAATAGTCAAAGCCAAATAAATTAATAATATAATCGTTTGACAAACACGTTGGCTGTTTAAACATGCTCTGCCCTCAAAGGGCACACTGACGTATTTCCATAATGTGTTTTCATAGTGTTTCATGCTCTTTGTCCTTTGAGCTTAACCATTGCTTGGCCTACAGTAAATAAAAACATTATTATTTAATGAATTATCTTATGCTCAGGTTTCTTCAAGCGTCTTGGAGACATTGCCACAGTTCTTCTGGATTTAGTCTGTCTCGGACTTGATGATGGTGAGATCAGATCTCCATGTGGATCATATCGGCTGTTGTCAGACTCCTTGTGCATACAAAAATCTCACTGGATCATTACAAGTAATGCATATGGCAAAAGGAATGTTTGGAAATGTAAACTGATATTTCCTATACTGACACACTACAGCTAAATAAACTAGATGTACCGCATCGCGGTACAAAATATGACCGCCGCTCAGGCCTGCACTGGCTTTCCACAAAAATAAATGACGTGGAGTAATTTGGCTGTATTGCGTGTTTATGTATATACCTAAAAAAAGTAATAGTATGTGCATGTCTGTCTGTGTATGTGTGTGTGTGTGTGTGTGTGTGTGTGTGTATGTGTGTGTGTTTGTGTATGTGTGTGTCTGTGTGTGTGTGTGTGTGTGTGTGTGTGTGTGTGTGTGTGTGTGTGTGTGTGTGTGTGTCTGTGCGTGTATGTATGTGTGCGTACATGTGTGCGCGTGTGTGTTTGTGTGTGTGTGTCTGTGCATGTGGATTTGTATGTGTGTGTATGGGTGTGTGTCTGTGCGTGTGGATGTCAGTGAGTGTGCATGCTTGCGTTTGTTTGTATTCCTGCATGTGTGTGTGTGACAGTATCATCCTAAACCAGCAACCCTTCGCTCAACAGCACCATCTACAGGCCGATGAGTGTACAGTCACTAAATGTGCACATAAATGAATTTATTTTATACCCCCCCATGGATGAAATTCTACAAAACTTAGCAGAGGATACCCCCAGAGGATGTCAAGTTAATCATACACATGAAATATGGTGCAGTTCTGAACATCTCCACTGAAGATAGGGGCGATTAAAGCAGAATAATATTGCATTTTCATTTTTTATGGGAGGGGCGCAAATCACAAATGAGTGATTATGGGCTAGGTTGATGTGGGCCCTTAAGAGCAACATACCATAAAAATGTCTTCATCCTCGGTGCCACGGTTCAGGTAGTTATTTAGGAAAAACTGCATTTTTTGGGGTTTGGGGGGGCCCAGCGCGGGGGGGGGGGGGGCAGCGCGGGGGGGGGGGGGGGGGGTGGCCCCCGGGGACCAAACGAAATTTTTCCGTAGAAGTCTAGTGGGGCTACATGCCCACCAAATTTCATGTTCCCCGGTGTTTCGGTGTCCCTGGTATCGTTGACGAAAAATTTACGGGGGCCCCAGCGCAGGGGGGGGAAGTGGCCCCCGGGGACCAAACGAAATTTTTCCGTAAAAGTCTAGTAGACCAACATACCATAAAAATTTCTTCATCCTCGGTGCCACGGTTCAGGTAGTTATTTAGGAAAAACTGCATTTTTTTGGGTTTGGGGGGGCCCAGCGCGGGGGGGGAGTGGCCCCCGGGGACCAAACGAAATTTTTCCGTAGAAGTGTAGTGGGGCTACATGCTCACCAAATTTCATGTTCCCCGGTGCTTCGGTGTCCCTGGTATCGTTGACGAAAAATTTACGGGGGCCCCAGCGCGGGGGGGGAAGTGGCCCCCGGGGACCAAACGAAATTTTTCCGTAAAAGTCTAGTAGACCAACATACCATAAAAATGTCTTCATCCTCGGTGCCACGGTTCAGGTAGTTATTTAGGAAAAACTGCATTTTTTTGGTTTTGGGGGGGCCCAGCGCGGGGGGGGAGTGGCCCCCGGGGACCAAACGAAATTTTTCCGTAGAAGTCTAGTGGGGCTACATGCCCACCAAATTTCATGTTCCCCGGTGTTTCGGTGTCCCTGGTATGGTTGACGAAAAATTTACGGGGGCCCCAGCGCGGGGGGGGGAAGTGGCCCCCGGGGACCAAATGAAATTTTTCCGTAAAAGTCTAGTAGACCAACATACCATAAAAATGTCTTCATCCTCGGTGCCACGGTTCAGGTAGTTATTTAGGAAAAACTGCATTTTTTTGGGTTTGGGGGGGCCCAGCGCGGGGGGGGAGTGGCCCCCGGGGACCAAACGAAAATTTTCCTTAGAAGTCTAGTGGGGCTACATGCCCACCAAATTTCATGTTCCCCGGTGTTTCGGTGTCCCTGGTATCGTTGACGAAAAATTTAAGGGGGCCCCAGCGCGGGGGGGGGAAGTGGCCCCCGGGGACCAAACGAAATTTTTCCGTAAAAGTCTAGTAGACCAACATACCATAAAAATGTCTTCATCCTCGGTGCCACGGTTCAGGTAGTTATTTAGGAAAAACTGCATTTTTGGGGGTTTGGGGGGGCCCAGCGCAGGGGGGGAGTGGCCCCCGGGGACCAAACGAAATTTTTCCTTAGAAGTCTAGTGGGGCTACATGCCCACCAAATTTCATGTTCCCCGGTGCTTCGGTGTCCCTGGTATCGTTGACGAAAAATTCAGTAAGGTGACAAAAAAAAAAAAAAAAAAAACTTTGACAATCCCTATATGACCGCTTTCGCTAGCTACGCTAGCGGCGGTCATAATAAATGGCCATTAATAACATGGCCTATAACCATTGTTTTGGTGAAAATACTAACTTGCCTAAGACTTTTGCATATATATATATAACTGATATATATAGATATATACTGTATATCAGTTATCACATAGATCATAAATATACAGTATATATATATATATATATATATATATTTTATTTTTTTATTTATGATATATGTGATAACTGATATACAGTATATATCTATATATATCACATATATCAAATATATATATATATATATATATATACATATATATATATATATATATCTAATGAACCTTATTGTTAAGTGTTGCCACTTTATTTTGCTATCCTCACTTACATAAATAAACTACAGTGTCCTCCTGCACCCACTAAAAAAATATCAAAAAATTATATCTGGTGTCTGAATAATTTTTGGTTTGACTGTATGCATAAAGATAAGATAACACACCAAAAAGAAAAGAAAAAAACTCTGTAAATGCAAGACTGGATATGCTCATTGTAGTTAGGAATTCAAAACAAAGCATAGGACTGCAAAAAAAAAAAAAAAAAAAAGGCCTGAGGGATTATTGAGTTTTGAGCCGATACAGGGGTCAGTGTGCACAAACATGATCAGAATAGAGGGAAGAAACCTTACCTGTAACCTCAACATAAATGTCAGAATAACAATTCAACACCACACTTAGATAAGCCACCGCCGCGTGTTTGGTCTGATAAAGAGTCAATTGAACTCTTTGGCCACAATCACAAAAGGTATGTCTGAAGAATGAGGAAAAGCAATGGGGAAAAGGAAGTATGAAGCCTGATGGATGTATTAAAGGAAGGGTAGGCAACTTGTTTTATAAACACTTTTTGTTATACTGGAACTCTCTTCACATCCTGATATCAATCAATAATAGAAGTGGTGTAAAAATTAAACTTGTACATAAATCTTCTGTGGAAGTAAAAGGACCAAAAGGTTATGGTTATACAGTGTTGTAGAGTCATCGAGCGCCACAAACAAACAGCAGCCGCCTTTTACAGTTCCTCCTGAACCAAAACAACGAGCTTATGCTGCGTCGACTGGTGTGTGCGTTCATGTGTTTTGAAGGAGGCGTGGCTTAAGGGAGGGTGGGATCTTATGCTTTCAAAGCTAGCTTGCTATTGCCAGTGGTGGACAGTAACGAAGTAAATGTAATTCGTTACTGTACTTAAGTAGCTTTTTTGCGTATCTGTAGGCCTACTTTACTGAAGTATTTAAATTTGGGAAGACTTTTACTTTAACTCCACTACATTTCAAAGTCAAATATCTTACTTTTTACTCTAGGCCTACTACATTTTCAAAATCAGTCGTTCCTTTTTATGTATGAGTGGATAAAAACTTAACTGGTCAAACGAGCCACCTATCACAGTAGCCTACAACGTGCGCACTTTGTTTTGAACTTGCCTTGGTGGTATCTACTAAGCGCGAACCAGAGCCGTTAAATATGAGAGTTGCGACCATAGACAGTATATAAGAGGTTGCGACACACACGGCTTGTTCGACTTGAACCGGTGCTACACAGACCGATCAGTTTATGACATCAAAGTATAGAGCGAAATCGCGAGGGCGACTGAAAAGCATACAGAGCCGTCTACTTTCTAATCGCTCTTGCGGTATTTTAATGTCATTCACCGATTGGTCTGTGCAGTGTGCCGTTTCAAGTCGAACAAGCCTACTGTGATCTCGCCTCCGCGCGGTCACGTGATTCGTGTAGCTCTCAATAGTTCCAAACAATTTGTGTTGCCAATAATTTTAAGCGGGGCAGAGAGCAGCAGCTATTATTGCAGCAATTATAGGTAAATACTGACGCATAATGAACATTGCTTATTACCTTGACACTAAAATTACTTGCATATAATAGCATTTTTTTTTTCTGAGGAGTAGCAGAAACACTGCATTAATACTTTTTGGTGTTTAATTTTGTAGGGAAATTGGCTGCTCCCATAATGTAGTGTGTATATATATATATTCAATGGCATTGTGCAGGTTTATATGAATTTATCATAACATTAGGATGTTTATAATTATGACCATAGACGCTTGTGAAAAATATGTACAGTAAATACTGTAAATGTATTATACCTTATGGGATCAGTACCCTTCCGTCCAAAATTAAACACACAAAAAATGTATTCAATTCAAATATATATATATATATATATATATAGACTAATTATGTAATTAATGTCATTTTATTAACAGATTGATGTGCCAAGAGTGACAGAGTCTTCACGTAGACTGAGTTAAGCAAGAGTCTTGTGACAAAAATTATAATAGGACATTATAGTAATAAAACTTGGATACTTAAGTACATTTGAAGGCAAATACTTTTGTACTTTTACTCAAGTGAATGTTTAAAGGCAGCACTTCTACTTTTACATGAGTAATATTTTACCTTGAGTATCTTTACTTTAACTCAAGTAGGCTACATGGTATGTGCACTTCGTCCACCACTGGCTATTGCTAGTCTCTCCAGAATTGCCTACTCAAGCTCTGAGGTTGTGTTGTAGTAGCACATGTTATTCTGAGGGGTTTTGGAGAAGAATGTATTTATTTTCTGTTATTTCTGTAATATTTCTGTAATATTTCACATTATAAATATTAATTTTACAAGAAAAATAATGATCCAAAAGATACATCAAATTTAACCATGAAGGATTGATGTTCTGTAATGAATCAGTCTTCGAACTTTTGAAGTATTTTTGGACATCTGTGGATTGTTCTCAAACATGTAGTGACTTCAGGATGACTAGTGAAGGCAAACCTTGACTCAGTGGAAATCTGTAATAATTAACCCTCTGATACTGTTTTGGCCATGCATTTTTTAAATAAATAATAATTTTACTTCATTGGTACTAAACTTGGTGACTTTTGTCCAACTTACTATGTGAATGCAGACATGATTCTAAAAAACAAAAACAGTGTATTTTTCACAGTCAAAAGTGACCACCGTAAGAAATGAATGGGAAATACGAGAAATACGAAGTGGTTATAGTAAAATAAATAGTGGTTTAGTCAAACATTTTCTGAAGAGACTCTTCATTATATGATGAACAGATTGAACTACGGTTTTTATTTACATACAGTATAAACATTCATCAACTCACACATCAGTTGTGGTAAAAGGAAGCTCAAGCATGTTCACTTGACGTGCGAGAACCAATGAGGTTCATTCTCGTGTTACGCAGCATGTTTGAGCTTCCGCAAGAACCAATGAGGTTCATTCTCGTGTTACGAAGCACGTTTGAGCTTCCGCAAGAACCAATGAGGTTCATTCTCGTGTTACGAAGCACGTTTGAGCTTCCGCAAGAACCAATGAGGTTAATTCTCGTGTTACGAAGCACGTTTGAGCTTCCGCAAGAACCAATGAGGTTCATTCTCGTGTTACGAAGCATGTTTGAGCTTCCGCAAGAACCAATGAGGTTCATTCTCGTGTTACGCAGCACGTTTGAGCTTCAGCAAGAACCAATGAGGTTCATTCTCGTGTTACGAAGCATGTATGAGCTTCCGCAAGAACCAATGAGGTTCATTCTCGTGTTACGCAGCACGTTTGAGCTTCAGCAAGAACCAATGAGGTTCATTCTCGTGTTACGCAGCACGTTTGAGCTTCCGCAAGAACCAATGAGGTTCATTCTCGTGTTACGCAGCACGTTTGAGCTTCCGCAAGAACCAATGAGGTTCATTCTCGTGTTATGCAGCACGTTTGAGCTTCTGCAAGAACCAATGAGGTTCATTCTCGTGTTACGAAGCACGTTTGAGCTTCCGCAAGAACCAATGAGGTTCATTCTCGTGTTACACAGTACGTTTGAGCTTCCGCAAGAACCAATGAGGTTCATTCTCGTGTTACGAAGCACGTTTGAGCTTCCGCAAGAACCAATGAGGTTCATTCTCGTGTTACGAAGCATGTTTGAGCTTCCGCAAGAACCAATGAGGTTCATTCACGTGTTACGAAGCATGTTTGAGCTTCCGCAAGAACCAATGAGGTTCATTCTCGTGTTACGCAGCACGTTTGAGCTTCAGCAAGAACCAATGAGGTTAATTCTCGTGTTACGCAGCACGTTTGAGCTTCCGCAAGAACCAATGAGGTTCATTCTCGTGTTACGCAGCACGTTTGAGCTTCCGCAAGAACCAATGAGGTTCATTCTCGTGTTACGCAGCACGTTTGAGCTTCAGCAAGAACCAATGAGGTTCATTCTCGTGTTACGCAGCACGTTTGAGCTTCTGCAAGAACCAATGAGGTTCATTCTCGTGTTACGCAGCACGTTTGAGCTTCTGCAAGAACCAATGAGGTTCATTCTCGAGTTACGCAGCACATTTGAGCTTCTGCAAGAACCAATGAGGTTCATTCTTGTGTTACGCAACACGTTTGAGCTTCTGCAAGAACCAATGAGGTTCATTCTCGCGTGTCAATCAGGTTCGGTTGAGCTTCTGTTTATGTTAACTGATCAATGTTTATATGTGATTAAAGGCCTAAATTCAATCTGTTCATCATATGTCATGGATTTCTGATCTCTTTATGAACTTTTTGAAGTGTCAAAGTGTCATTTGTGTAGCTGTCAATGGAGGGACAGAAAGCTCTCAGATTTCATCAAAAAGATCTTCATTTGTGTTCCAAAGATAAATGAAAGTCTTACAGGTTTGGAACAACATGAGGGTGAGTAATTAATGACAGAATAACATTTTTGGGTGAACCATCCTTTTAAGTGAATGAATCAAAATCAGTCACTCATAAACTCATCCTGCCACCTACTGGCGTAATGATGAAACCACTAATGAAATGCACAGACTGACAGTCCTATTAGGACTAACCATTGTACAAGTAAATAATACAACAACTTTACCCACACTTTATGGTCTGACACATGTAAACTTTTGCCACTGCTTGTTGCAACTGTTGATAATCATCAATATTTGTAACATAAAATGTAACATAAGTTACAGCAGGTGCTATTTTATGCTTGAGCTTCAATAAAATGTTTTTTTTTTTTCATACAGATTGAAAATTGTTTAATTTGAACTTTATTTATAAGTAAATTAAGAAGTATTTTTAAAAAAAAAAAAATTTATTAAGGACCATGTACAATTTCCAACATAAATGTTACCATTTGATGCATTGTACCAGAGTTAGCCACAGGCTAATTGACATCTGCAGTCCATTTACTTACAAAGTAAAACTAAAGTAAAACTAAATAAAAGTAAAACTGTTTATTTTCTTATAAACATGCTCTACTGTGGGACTGCTGTTTGAACTGGCACTTGCTAGGTTCAGTCTTAAGAAACCAAAATAACAGAATGAAACAGTTGTCAAATTGAATGGATGTGTTAACTGCCTTAAAAATAAAAAACACAAAAAAACATATTTACATTTTCTGAAGCATTTATTTTGACAGCCTTATTAATAATATAACATGTTGTATATGCATGTATTATTGATATAGCAATAAGCTGTTCTATAACAATGAGTCAAAATGTTTATCAAAATGATGCCACAATGACGCAGATGACACAGTGTCAGTTCTCAAAATAATGCCAATGAATGTTTTTTAACCCAGACAAGATCCCTTTTGCACTTCTCACGATGTGTAATCTTTGTAAATGACCCACATCCTGTAGATATTAAGCATCACGACTAGAAAGTTCTTAATGGTAAAGAAGACCAGCATTTGATGAAAGACAGAAAAAAACATCATAACTGTAAGTCGGACAACAAAGAAGGGGCCGTCTTGAAGTAAAAAACATCCCACAATGTTCCATATATCTGTCCTGTACTTGGAGATGAGAGAGTCATCCTGGCCTTCACAAAAATCCTCAGGTTTGGTGTTCACCACTGAGAGATGCCAGTAAAAAACAGAAGTACGAAAGAACATTACAACAATGACTAAAATTAAATTGCAGTTTCTTGCCTATAGTTATTATTATGCATATAATGTCATAGCTAATATGCCATATTATGAAACAACAGACAAATATGGTACAAACCTGAAAAATTCAAAGGAAATTGTAGCATACTCCATGTCCAAACTGCCAGAATAATGCACACAAAGACTAGACTGTTCTCCCTAGAACAAGGAACAGCATATGATGAAAAATTAATGACTAAGAAAATGTAGACCTTATTATCTCATTCCTATAGAAGCTTGTTTCCATATTCCACGTGTACGTCGTTTTCAATGTGTTCTGTGACTTTTTTTCTAGTGATTACAAGTTTATGTAAATTATGTAATTCAGATGTAAAATAACTCACGATTCTTACTTTTTTTCTTGAAATTGCGAATTGTGAATTTCTCACAATTCTGAGTGAGATCTTGCAATTCATACTTTATAACTCACAATTCAGAGTGTGTATCTCATAAATCTGAGAAAAAAAGTCAGAATTGCAAAATAAAAAAATAAAAAAAGTTAATTGTGACTTTTAATATCACAATTCTGATTTTGTGCTTGCAATTGTGAGATACTATCTTGCGATTTATACATTATAACTCATAATTGTGACTTTATATCTCATAATTCTGACTTTTTTTAGATATAATATAATTTAGATATAAACACAGAACTGTGAGAAAAAAGTAAGAATTGTGAGTTATTTTGAGTTATATTATTCATTTATTATGAATTGCAAGACACAAACTCGCAATCGCTAGAACAAAGTCCGAATTGTGAAATAAGCTGCAATTTCAAGTTACATTATAAAGTACGAATTGCGAGATATAAACAAACAAAATAAAAGTCCGAGTTGTGTGAGTTTATATATTTTCTCCTCTCAGAATTGTGAGATATAAGAATTGTGAGGAATTGTTAGATAAAAGTTGAAATTACCTTTTTTATTTTTTATAACAAACTAATTTTGTATGGAAGTGGAAACAAGCTTCCACACAGACCACATTGAATAATAGGTTGGGTTTTATTTTATTCTATTTTTATTTTCATTTAAATCTGGAAGTAAACAGAAAGATTTAATTACACTTACCTAACAGAAACACATTGAAATAAATGTGAAAATGTGGACTATTTAGTCTTAAACAATACTTGCTTCACATCAGACAGCGTCTCACTGATGAACTCGAGGATATCAGCAGCCGTGCCCACAAAGATGAGCAACAACTGGGACATTTCATCTCTAGTGACCCCTCCAGCGATTGGTAGCAGCCACTTCCCCACTATTAGCAGGATCAGGATGATTTGGTGAAGGGCTAGGATCCAGTTGTTGGCACAAACCGATGACAAGAATTTTAGATGGTCCTAAAATACCACCACAAAGTTACTATTCAGCTAAGAGGTGTTGCCTTCTGGAAGAACTGAGGTCAGACTTACATAAAGCATGTCCTGTAAATCTCACAGGTGAAGGTGTGGCGACTTCTGAACAAATAACAACAGTTTTTCTATAAGAACCTTGTTTTGCGCAAGCATTAACACAGGTCTTGTTTGTGTTGAGGACTGAACCAACATTTGTATTTACAAATCACCCATGCTAGTAGTTGTGCTTTAAACTGAGTAAATAAACTATGTCTGAAAGACTTGCAAGAGACTTATTTAAGAGATTAGTGTAGTCTACATTTCCATGGAAAACGTCTGTAATGTGGAAAGTCATGATGTTATAAAAGACAGAGACAGTACCTGTAAATTCATGGTTGCATTGGAAGAATTTCTCCTTTCATCAAAAAAGAATTGGAAGCTCTCAGGTGAATCCAGTTTATTGCACTGCAATAAGCAACATTTCAGGCATAAAACATTAAGAAATATAATGCATTTGTCATTGTATCAGACACTGGCATTGAAATACACGTGGGTTTTTATTTTTCTAAAGTTTTCTAAAGGCAGCATGAAATATGTTTGCAAAGCAGTCAAAAGCTAAAATGTATTTATAGAAGTATTATATGTGCATTGCTTTCCCTTGAGTATACCTTTATGTCTTCTGATCTGTTTTGCTGATGGTGCAATTCAAGGATCCATATGGTTGGTATAATACTTATGAGGAAAAACAATATTGCTGGAGAAACCCTAAGATCAGAGTTTGAGTTACTCAGATATATATTGTCAAAATTCACTCAAGTGTTTAAACCAAGTTACACTAGATGATATTTCAGGATGTTGACCCCAGAAAAGGTTCGATTTGGCTCTCGAAATTCTTACACATGCAAAAAGAAATGTTGACGTGTGTACTTACCATTTGTAATCCTTCCCTTTTCTTCTTCTCAGAGTTAAAATCATTTCAGCCACGAGAGGCAGATAGAGGATAGTTAGAAACCAGTATAAATTATTATTTTTCACCCATGTCACTCTCCATACACCGATGAGAGACACTAAAATAAATAATGCCCTGGTGACTACAACGCAGGTAAATTTGACAAGCATGATTTCTTTCAGAATACAGCTTGAGGCTGGTCGAGGTAATGCGTGGAAAGCTGAGGTTTTCACTCTGAGCTCCTTGATTTAAAGAAGCCGATTTTATCTTCCCCCCCCTTCTTCCCTTCTTCCCACGTTTCACACCATTTGGGCGGGACTTCTGTTTTGAATCTTTTTAACCATGTTATATTCTGAAAGAAAAATACAAAGTGTGTGGATTTATCCATAAGCTAATTTCATGTCATCATATGTGTCACAGTAACTGTTTAAATAATGTATTTAATGCTTTGTTTCGTGTCTAGAGTGTTTTTAAAAAAAAATTTATATATTTTTTTATAAATATGATTATAATTCGGCTACTTTAGAACGGAAGGTTTTAGGTATTAACAAAGGCTAGTAAAATTTAGGCCTAACTATGCCCTATGCCAGTATAGGCCTAGGCAATATATATATATATATATATAGTGTATTCAAAAAGTAGATAAAAAAAAAAGTGAAGTATAAGAAATTGTGTAGCCTACTCTTTAAATGTTTAACCAAAAGTGCACGTAATAATATATGAAGTCACACTATATATATATATATATATATATATATATATTTATAAAATTAAGCATATATATGCTTAGTAGCCTATATAATATGCTAGATTAAATATATATATATATATATATATATAAAATTAAGCATATATATGCTTAGTAGCCTATATAATATGCTAGATTAAGTATATATATATATATATATATATATATATATATATATATATATATATATATATATATATATATATATATATATGAATATGAGCACAGTTCTATATTATATAAATTATAATGCATGTCATACTCATTTACATAAGCTACTTTCACTTCGCTCCGGCGCGCCTGACCTCACATGCCCCGCCCACTGCTGTTTCCTAAGCAACACTAACGTTATACAGCGGCAACATGTCTGGAAGAGAGATCACACGAGAGAGCGACAAATCCGCTGAAAACTCAGAGAAAATAAAGAGAGGAGAACAAGCAGACAAAGATGATACTCGGATCAGTGTATGTAAACTAGGCTGCATGAGTTTGGATTTAGTTAGTGACTCACTGGTGTTCAGACGATTGCTATAGGCTTATGATAAAATGAAGATCTTTAGATTACAGATTAAAGATCCCTTCTTATCTTAATAGAAAGAAAACAAATACACTGAAATATGTAACGTTAACGTTATTAATAACATTCACAAAATTTGACATTGTAAACTAATGCTTAAAAAGTTCATCAAACTTTGAACTATTGTCATAGCTGTATATAACGTTACATAACAACCGTGAAAGACAGTGTAAAAAATAATATTTCCCCCTTACATGCTAATATTTTATGTTGGTATGTTTCTTATCCTAATCTCAACCATTATAATTCACACCACATCAAATATTAAATACAAAAGTAGCTGTAAATAATGCACAAGATAGGCTACTATCACGAAACAAACACTGTCAAAGTAGATTGAAAGTTTGTTGTGATCTTTTTCTTTTCATGCAATGTTTTACAGCTTATTTTTAGTACTGAGACAGTGTCTGCAAAGGTAGGCTAAATTCATAACTGCAGCTGCTACACTGAAAATGTGAAAATTATGGAAAATTAACTTGCGGATAACTTGTGGTGGGGTAAATTTTCGTACCTTGGTGAAATGTATTATAAGGGTAAGCTAGCTTTATTTTTAATTGTAATAAAGTGTATTTTCTGGAAAATAGTAACCTATTTTCTCATATTCTAGGACACGAAGATATCTTTTCCTCAGTGGGAACCTCTAAAGCATGACCAAATAAATATCCTCCTCAACCTGCCTGTGGACCAAGTACAGTTGTAAGTGTACAGTAATCATTACAAAAATGAAGCATATGCAAACGTGTCGCAGCTCTTTTGAGCGACACCAGTATCATAATTTGTCAGTTACTATAGTTAGTAAATCTCCTTATATATATATATATATATATATATATATATATATATATTGTATCTAACTTCAATATATTATATGACTTTTATGATATATTGTATTGTCTTGCATTTTCAGACAGTTTGAGGAAATACTGAATTTCAAAAAGCACCAAATATGTTTAAAAGAAGCTGCACAGTTGGACTATTTTGTCAGTGGATTTTGGTGGGCCAAAGAGATGAACTTCACTTCTCAGCAAGTCTCATTTATCATGGCACTTTTGCAGCAACTACTTGACAGCATAAAATGTAAGTGGCGTTCTCTGAAATAAAGTTTTGTTTAGTTTGAAATTCCACCATGGTTGTTGCTTTAGGTTTACTATATTTTTTTCAAATCTGCTTTGATTGAGAACATGGTGAGCAAAGTACATATCTTTTACCTCATTTACATAATTATTTTAGAGTTCAGGCACAGCGAGTGTTTGCAAATAAACACAATGCATGTTGCATTTTATTTCAGACAAACAGGCGTCATTTGCTGATAATTTCAAGGCATTTACCCAAACAGTGCTTGCCACTAGAAAGTCCCCATCAACAGAAGCTAAAGAGAGTTTTTTATTCAACACAGATCAAATCAAAGCCATCACAGATTACTTCAAGACCAGGTTTGTCTCACAATGTCACATCCATCCTTTAATTACACTCCTCCTAAATACACTGTGATTTTGTTTAAGTGCACGTGTTTAATTGTTGAATATGGATTAGGTCATTCTCAACCCGTCACACATTATTCATTAATGCAAGATGCTGCTTTGCCATTAGACAACAAGCAAACTAGATTCCTTTTATGGCCTTCATAATTAATCTTATGCATAATTCATACAGCAACGGATTGTGAAGCATGCAGACTACAGTGGCGAATAACAAACTGCAAGGAAATCATCTGTCTTTTAGAAAGCAAAAAGTGTAATGGAAGAAACACTGATGCACAGTGATGAAAATTAAATGCAATATGTATATTATAGCAGAGCACGATTGATTTCTCTGCTTACCTGAAAGCATCAGTAACGCTCCATTTACAAGACCTAGCTAAATTCAGACTGCTTTTTAGTGCTGGTCCATTTCCTTTACTAAGCATGTTCATTTAAAATATAAATGATTTTTTGTTTTTAAAAGAGTTATTATTCATAGTACATCACCTGGATTTTAATGCAGCATTGCAATTTGAGACATAATCATAGCAATACGAGTTGGGATTATTATCAAACACCTAAGCATTGACTATAATTACACCATTATAAACTGCTTGCACATCAATGGTTTGAATATTGTCAACAGTTGTGACAGTATGCATATGTCTTTTCATGTATGCTTCTCTATGTGGACAGTCTTTTCCAACACTACCGACAATATGAATTACTGTTCAGTCATAGAAGAGAGGAGCAACTCCTGAAAATAGAGGTGAGAAAACATGTAAACATGTAAAATCATAATTAAAAAATTTAATTATGTCATTATTTACTCACTTTCATGTCATTCCTAATCTAAATGTGTCAAAATGTGTTACACCAAGTTTTATGTTAGTGATGTCAATGGTTCTGTTGTGTTTCGTCATGCACCACAATGCACCAAATTTTAATGTGTGCATATTCAAATTGCACAGGTCAGATTTGATACCTATTGCAGAATGGAACATTCAGTGGGATTTTCAGTAAATAGTCAATACCAACCAATCCTCTGTTGTATGTCGCTTTGGATAAAAGCATCTGCTAAATGTATAAATGCATAAATGTAAACTTAATTTCATCTGTTCCTCGCACAAAGCTTGGAATATATAACACAAGTTGTATGGACTACTTTTATGATATAGGGTACTGTTCATGTCCATACATGTCTTCTCCATCCCATTATCCTCCTTTGCGGGAAACACTTAAGTGTAAGGCGGTTTTTCCTGAAAAACATCATGCATACTCTAAAACAATAAACACTAAATCTGGAGGGAAGATCTAAAAAAAAAGAAAAAAAAGATCATAGGACACCTCAACTTCTGTGCAAACTTGCCCAAACTTATCTCCTTGCCCATATAAGCTCCCTTCTCCCTACTCCCTCTCCATTTCCCTGAGAGCTACGGAAGAAGGGAATGTTCAGTAGGATTTTAAGTAAATAGTAAATACCAACTAGTCGCTTTGGATAAAAGCATTTGCTACATGTATAAATGTAAATGTTAAATTAAATTTCATCTGTTCCTCGCACAAAGCTTGGAATATATATCGCAAGTTGTATGGACTACTTTTATGACAATTTTATGATAATTTCTGTCATTTTTTGGAGATTGACAGTCCCTGGTTGCTATTCACTTTTATTGTTTTGAACATTCCTCAAAAAAAATAATTATTGAAAAAAATCTGAATAAATAACTGTAATGGGTATGTTTTTCTGTTTAGCTATTCTGTGTTCCCTGTCTCTATCTGAATTATTTGTTGCTATGGTTTCTGATTGAATTTGGCACCTTTTCCTTATTTCGTTGATTACTTCCGTGGCACAATTGCCTTGTACCGTGTCCTGGGGCGATTGCTCCCCCTCCCCACTCCCCCCGCTGGCCTTCACTCACATTGCACATAACATTCCGGGCCGGTGCATGCTTACATCATTTATGATGGAACTTTTTGTTTTGAAGAAAACAGTAAGAAAAACACTTTTTTCTAATAGACTGCCTAATAGATTTATCATTTAAGCCGCGCAGCAATTTTTACTTGATTGTGCAGCACGTATCAGAAGATTATTAGAGGCAGCTGACGTTGATGGAGGAATTCGCAGACTACTCGTAAACTACAATTCCCGTTCATCAATAAGATGAGAATCAGACCTGTAATAAACCTAAATGTACTAGATTTAATTAAATTAATTGAAAAGTGTACTGTCCAAGTAGTAATAGAAGATGTTTGCTGTCGTAATGATGACAGTAGCACACACAAAAGTAGTAGCCTCTCCCAAGTGGGCCATGAGCAGTTCAGGGAACTGCGCCCGTGCACGGTACGGGGCGATCACACTAGTAAAACAAACCAGACTTTGAGGGTCAAACGTGCTCTAGCACATTTCATATCGCCTAGTATGAGTACACCCTGAGCCTGACAAGAACCCAAAGCCAGAGTCCATCACAGATCCAGAGCCAAGGATAGCCGAGTGTGACCAGGTGTGTGAGTCAGCTCTTATATCCGTCCAGGAGCTTGAGCCTGAGCCAATGTTCATCCTGGAGCCTGAACCTGCACCTTCTACATGTTTGGACAATAAACCACAGCCCACTACAGACCCTGAGCCCAAGCCTGCAGAGTCTAACCAGTTGTGTGAGCCGGTAACTCTGTTCACCACAGAGGAAGTGTTAGTGGAGTGTATGCATGGAGTTGAGTCCATACTAACTCCACTGAGGGTGAGCTGTGCCATATACACAAGGAATCCCCGCTGGTTGAGCCTAGCCTCAAGTCTCCTTCGTCGCTGTTGGTCCCGCCCAGCCTCCCACTCCCTCCTCTTCTGCTGAGTTCATCCAGTTCTATGGCCCTGTCGCTGTTGGCTCCCTTCAGCTCATTGGCTCTTCCTTCAGTGGTCCCACCCAGCTACTTGGATCTGCCTTGGCCTTCCCAGTTGCCAGCCCCTCCTTGCTGTGAGGATCCCTTAGCTCCACCTCAGGCCTCCGAGCTCTGGACTCCACCTCGGCTTGTCGACCCATTGTCTTCACCTTGGCTCCACGCTCCCTTGGCTTCACCATGGTCAGTCATCCCTCAGGCTCCGCGGCGCTCTTTCGTTCCCTCCAGCTCCGCCTTGGTCAGTCATCACTGTGGTTGCGCCTCGGACTTCTGGACCTTAGGCTATGTCTTGTCTCTCCATCCCTTTGGCTCCACCGGGCTCTTCCTTTCCTCCTGCTCCACTGTTATCCTCGCACCCACTGGCTCCACCCCGGTCTGCCAAGCGCCCGTCCCCAACCTTGTCCCGCGAGACTGTGGTTCTGCCTGGGCTCTCCAATCCTGCAGTGTTGCCCTGGGTCTTAGTCTCCACTGCTCCGCATTGGTGCTTCACTTCATATGCCTCAACCTCCATTGGAAGTCCCTTGTATGGGTCTCTCTCTGGCTCCTTTCACCGTCTCCTCCCTGGCTATTCCCTCCATCGTCTCCTTTGTGGGGTTTCCCTCTGCAAGCTCCTCCAAGGTCTCGTCCTCCTCCTGAACCCACCTCCCTCCCTCCCTCCTCTGTTGGAATTTGTGGCACAAGGACGCGCCTTCCGGGAGGGGGATGTACTGTAACGGTCATGTTCTGTTCAGCTATCCTGTATTCCCTATCCGCTTTCATACATTTATCCCAACAAAATTTGCTGCAAAGCGGACCAAAATTCAATGTCGATTGTCATAAGTCATTAAGTAGTTATATGAGACTTATTAGAGAGTGTCAGAAGGCGAGTAACCCATAGAAAAGAGGCTGACCTTTCCATTGTTATTTCTGTTTTATTCAAATTTTTGTTTTTATTGTATTGTGTCTTCTTTATTCTTTGTGAAGCGCTTTGGGTTTGAGAAAAGCACAATATAAATAAAATGCATCATCATGTTTCTTCCATTTGATAATCAAATTGCAAATCAAATTGTTATCAGAGTCACACTGGATTACAGCTGCTCACAGAACAGAAGCTGAAGCCTCCTTCATAATGACAGCAATTAAATCACAGGAGCTTGACGAGTCTCTGTGTTGTTGGTTGCTAATTGCCATTTCTACTGATCCAAACTAATCAGATGAATCACCATCCAGTAGTCACAGCATTATTTTGTCACTCGTTGCCTAAAATCACAATTTCTTATTGAAAACAAAAGGCTTCTTGTCACTTAGTCGATATAAATTGCTGTCAGGTTTAAAGTTTTTTAGACCACAAAAAACTTTGCTTCAACACAACAGTGATGCGACATCAACATATTGCAACATACAGTGCTTTGTTTGGTCTCAAACACCTGTTCAGTCATGTTCAGGGCTTGGTAAATTGTTTTCACATTTCCCAGAATAAAATGTTGCATTGTATGATCAGTTAACTGTGCATTGACTCACTTCTTATCTATTCATAAAGTAATCAGTTGTTTCTCACAAAAGTCTGCGTACTTCTTCAGTGTATTGAAGCCTCTTATCTATTTAAAAAAAATTAAGTTAGTATGTACAAATATTTGTCCCAAATATGCAACTTCTTTTTATGTAATTCTATGTAACTTTAGTTTTTACATTGTAAACTAAAATCTGCTTCAGCTCCAAATTCACATTGCACAATTTAGACCGGCCCCCATATAAAGTTTTCAATTCTGCCACCTGTGTAATGATATTTAAAGCAGTCTGCTCAGAAAGGCAATTTGTTGACTCTGTAGAGTAATTTCCTTATGATTTCCTCAGAGCACTGTTCATGTCCATACATGTCACTTACGTGGTGTTTAATTTCCTGATAACTGAACAAAAGAATTTTCACAAGACAGCATGCATGCACCAAAACAATAAACCCATTAATCTGGAGAGAAGATCTTAAAGAAAGCAGACACTGACTCCTTGCCCCTACGAGCCCCCTCTCCCCTACTCCCTCTTCTTTCCACCTGGCTCAAGTCACTGAAAGTTCACTAAGACTTTCTATATGAACGAATAGAGCATTCTGTCATCAATTACTCACTCTTGTGTCCTTCCAAACCTCCAAGACTTTCACTCATCATTGAAACACAAATGATTATTTCTAATGAGATCTGAGAGATTTGTGTCCATTGAAAGTCGATTCACCCAAAACTCAGACGCTTTGAATTGTTCATAATCCATATGAATCGAGCTGTTTAATCGTCTTCTGAAGAGACACGATCAAACAGATTTAATTTGGGTATTTACTCATATAAAAACATTGATCACCTAACATACATAATACATACAAAATCAAATATGGTAAACAGAAGCTCAACCATTATACTTGCTTGACCTGCGAGAATGAACCTTATTGGTTCTTGCACATCAAGCAAGAATGCTTGAGATCAAATGTACGTTCGCTGATCAACGTACATTACATGATTGCATTATTGCAGCACCTCTCTTCCCAGTCCATCTGCTCTGTCTCTTCCCAGTCTGTTTGCCTAGTTTATTTTCTGTATCTAGCCCCTCCTTCCGAAAAAGCGTATGTGTTCTGATTGGTCCGCTGGAACAGTGTGTTGTGATTGGTCAACCTCTTTAAACATGTTTTGGAAATGTCACGCCCCTTAGCATATCCACAAGTTTTAACACACTACTAATGCAAATCAAACCAGGCCTTGCCCCTTTTTCGCATATGCCTTGGGTGGGAATTATTTAAATGAGGAATATTGCCACTTGTTCGTTTCTGGAAGAAAACACACAACTTACTAAAGGTGTTTCAGGGAGTTCAGAAACAGTGCGCACTGATATAGAGAATAACTCCATTTGGAGTGACTCTGTGCTTTATAACTTTGCAGACCTTTTTCATACTCAAAGAGCAACATTACACACTAAAGAAAGTTGAAAATGTAAAAAAGCATAATAGGTCCTCTTTAAATTAAGTGAACTTTAAGTGCAAGTATACCATCACCCATGCCATTGGACTATTGGTCAAAAACATGGGTTGTCGTTTCTCTCTCTGAATTTCAGATGGGAGGCAGATTTTCTGCTCAAGCTGAAATTCAGAGAGAGAAACGACAACCCATGTTTTTGACCAATCATTGGCCCAATGATTTGCTTATCCATAATTAACACGAAATGATCGTGCTCTGAGTACACTTTCAAAATGTTAAGCCAGAGCAGTATAACCAATCGTTTTATTCCAATTACATCAATATTTCTATGTGCACGGTTCATATCTGAGATCTGTAATACTGGAAGAGATTACATCAAAACTCAAGGCTCAGATTTGTTTAGTGTCTGAAATTGCTTTATGCTGTAGAATACAAATAATGATAGCTGCGGTTGAGCATCTTACAGTGAACATCAAATACAGAATCTAGGTCACTGATATCTGGCACCGAACACCATGTAACAGAACCATTTTTATTTGTTTTGAAAGGGACTTCAAAGCACATTTTGAGTATTAATATACTTGTTATTCCCTTCAAATTGGAACCAGTTTATCGGATCAAGATGTTTTACGAATAAAACAAAAGCAAAACAGGACAATGAATTGCAGTCGGCATTCTATTTTTAGTCCGGTTAATATGATACTGTTGACGTTAATTTGTTTATTGCTTGGGATGGAACATGCATGAATCATGTCATTGGGAATAATGGGAAACAATGCAGTAATAAAAGAGCATTGTTCTACTCCCCTGCTTCAATTTGGAATTGTAATTATGTTCAGTATACAAACCACAAGGCTCTTTGTTTTTGTTAGTGTTCTAGTTTTGGATTCTGGGTGAAGGGCCTCCTGCCAAATGAACAGTAAAATGTTCCAGCCAAATGAAGAGAAAATGTAACTCAGCTGTTAATGCAGGCCTAAAGCTTTTCAGATACACCGCACAAAATAAAGCCGACTGTACACTATGGCACTTATAAAGACTAATTACCAAATAAGGTTGGTTTTATTTTGCAATAAAGTCGACTACAATTTCCTATTTAAAGTTGCAAGAAATAATCCTCAATGAGATTTTAATGGATTTTAAAAGGTTGTGTCTTTTGTTTCAGAAATGCATTGAGTTGATCAACCCAGCTGACTTTGCCGCCCCATTGGAAGAAGGCATGTCCACTGATCTGTACTTCCATTATGTGGATCCCCCACGTGTCCAAACGCCCGAGAAGGTAAAATGCTGTCTTTCCCGACCGGATCATGCTGTAATAATGCGCTATCAAAAACTCCTCTAATGTATTTGGCTCGCAGTAAAATGTTGTATTCTTTTTGTGGTTCGGATTTTGCTTGGAATTACCCTTTCAGGGAAGATGCGTTTCACATGTTTCTCATTTTCAGAGGAAACAAAAATCTGCTTCCAAGTATGACTAACCTTTTTCCCTAACAGACACTGCGCTGTACAGCTGGAGAACATAGACTGCACTGAGCAGGGGGAATCGTATTTTATAGCAGGACGATTACATCATAGCTCAAATCTTTACATTTTTCTTCAGACCCCCGGAGAATTTTCTTTTGCAACTATTTCTGTATTCATGTACTTTTAATGATTTACTGTAGTACAGAACATGAAAATTATAAAAACGCCATTCAAATTACACTCGCCTCTTTTTTCGCCTTTCCCACAGGCATGGAAAATCAGGGATTTCCAGGACTGGAAAGAAGTTATGAAAATGAATAATATAATAAAAGGCATGGGAATTCATGTCAATATTACCTTTCTGTAGTTGCCCAGCTTTCCTTTGCCGTCTCAAATTAAGCCCTAATATGTAATGCCCACTTTTATTTATTTAAAATTAAGTTCCATCCAACATGTTATCTTGTTGAATATCCGTTTTTATTGGACATATGTCAGATTGCTGGATTAAATTGGTTGCATATTTTTGAATATTTTGAGCTAAAAGTTGCAATCTCTGCAAAAAAAATCTTTTTTATTTAAATCATAATTTTTAAAAATCCTTATGGAGGAAAACGCTTTGTTCAAAAGGCGTGGGAACTCAACGGCAGAATCTCATTAGAATGCAGTGTTTTCCATATCCTGAAGTGTGTGCTGTTCAGAAAATGGCCACATGTAGGTGCTGTGCTTCTACTTATGGTTTTATTATTTCCCACACAAGATACTTCAGTTCTGCCTTTCCACACGAATGCTCAATAAATTTCCTCATTATTCCTTGCTGCTATGTTACATTAAAAGCTAAGAAAAATAAATGACTTTTAATGTCAATAACTAAAAGGATTAGCATTTAATGAATCATATGCCATATATTTTAAAATAAGATATTTTAGCTATTTTGATTTTACTCATTAATTTTGTCTTATAATGATTAACCTGGTTTTGCCATCACCATTTGCATGCAGAAAGGCATGGGCATGTGGAGAATGTGCTTAAAAGGAGAGGTCAGGCAAAACTGTCATTTATTATTTACTCTCCCTCATGTCTTTCTAAACCTACAGTACATGCTGTTTTTTATGGAGACACAAAATGAGAATCTTCATGCTGCTCTCTTTTCTATACAAAGATTACACTATGTTTGTAGGCCTGTTGCAATTATTGATTTATCATCTGATCGTGGTTATTCAATCTAATCACAATTATTTGATATAACAATAATTGTGTAGTTTAAATTTTTAATCACATTTTGCCAAAGAACATAAATAGACACAGTTGTCCATCATACGAAATGAAGGATTGCGGGTTTAATCAGACTGCATTATATTATATTATATTATATTATATTATATTATATTATATTATATTATATTATATTATATTATATTATATTATTTTATATTATAAGTGCTGTCAAATAAATGAATGGCAATTAATTGCATCTAACAAAAGTTTGTCTCTATAATATGTGTGTACATATTTTATTATATTTATTTACATATATATTATATACATACATATATGTGTGTGTGTGTGTGTGTGTGTACACATATTATATTATATAAACACAAACTTTTATGTTAGATGCTATTAATCACGATTTGACAGCACTAATTATAGTTTAGTTTAGTTTAATCAGACTGCATTATATTATATTATATTTATTATATTATATTAAATTATTATATTATATTATATGAATTTTCACAGCATTGCAGTAAATAATCTGGGCCTATTATAATTTTTATTATCATATTAAATCATATCATATTATCTTTTTTTTTTTTTTTTTTTGGCCTATTATTGGGTTTACATTAGGCTTTTGTACATGACTTGAACAAAACTATTAAATCGTTAATCACAATTATTAATATGGCAGTTAAACATCAGCACAAAATTCAATTAAATATAATGCTTTGATAATGCTTTATAAAATCTGTTTCATTTCCACGGATGAAATATTTTGTGTTTGAAATTACTTGAAGGTGAATAAATCATGACAGAATTCTCATTCATGGCTGAACTATTTCTTTAAATGACCCTAGGGCATGGAGGAATCTCACGAGGCGAATATGGAAGAAGCTGGAAAAGCTGAGCTGGAAGAAAGTCCCGGGAATCACGTGGGCTTCAGTGTGGAAGATGTTCAAGAGGTGTTGGGGGAAATGACCCAGGAGATGTTAGCAAAACTGCAGGTATACACCCTTGAGCAAACAACAGTAGCCTTCTACGACAACAGCCTGTTTATAAGAAATAATATACTGATTACTACCGAGAGAGAGAGAGAGAGAGAGAGAGCGTTTTTCATTCGCATTAGTCAGTTTCAACAAGAATTACATTCATAGCTTGAGGGCAGGAATATCACAGATAGCATTAATAAAACATCTTAAAAGGCAAATAATGAAAACCAGACTATGTATCGGAACAGCATTTCTGAAAATATCATGGTTCCGCTCATATTCTCCCACAAACCTCCACCCACAGTGTGATTACGCCAAGAAAAAAGAGAATCCAAAATTAAAACCTGAATAACGCTCTCCTGCTTAATATCATTTGTATTCTCTGCATAACGTAAAGTACATGTGACAGCCGCTGGCAGATATCGTGATTCATTTTACGCTAGACTTAAGGTGGAATTGAATTACCGTGACTGCAACGATTGCACAAAACAACCAGGGAGATCGCTAAATTGTGTCATCTCCATCACAAGTTTTTACACGCCATAATGTTTTGGAGGTTTGAGAAGGAAAAGGTCGCCGTGGGCCGTGCTCAAGACCCGAACAGAAGGGGCTAGAAAGACACAAGTCATTTTTCACTTTGATGGGATTAATGATTATAGGGGTCATTCAATTCTCCTGCCATGTTCCATGAAGACCTCTGTCGTCTGTGCGACGAGCCTTTATTTCAAATGGCAAACGCTCTGTAATTTGAGAGCCCATTTGTAGTGGCTTGTGTGTGCATCTTACATCTGAGTGATACGCTTTAGAGCCGCCGCTATTTCCATCAATTCTCCTGGGCTTTTCCTCTCCGTTTAATGTCAGAGGAAGGTCAATTACATATATCACTTTGCTAAATATAACCTCATGCAAATTGATTGGTAAAAATCTTGCTGCTTCAATAGATTCTATTGCGTTGTTGTTTTTTTTCTATGCTAATTGTAACCAGTATGGCTCAGGGGAGCGTATGAAATCACTGTGAAGCGTGCTTAATATCACAGCCATACACGTTCAGTTTGAAGTGTTTGCTCCATCCATATTTATTCTTTTCCGTTTGCTTTTTTTTCCCCCTCCCTTGAATATTATTCTTGTTTCAAAAGTTCCCAGGAATGCCACGACTCTGTGGATCTCATCATACCTAATATGGTAGAAACACTGAAAATTACAAATGCTGGAATTACTGAGAATGACTTCCTTACCAATAACATTACCATTCCAGATGTGGACCAGAGGCATTCAATATGCCTTTGTGCTGTACGGGGAACTTCACTGCACAAAATGTGTTGTGCGTTTTCATTTAAAGCTGGAACAGTGCGTACAAATATGCATAAGTACAATAGATCGTCAATGGATGTCACGAATCTTTCAACATAAGATCAAGGAAAAATAAAAAACAGTCAAGCCTATTTTCAGGACTGTTATGTATTTCCATTATAATTTCTGTTTATTCTATGAGGGTTTATTTATTTTATATTGTAATATACATTATACTCAAAGGTGATTATTATTTCTTTAATACAATAATGGAATACAATAATACTATGATAATAATCTATACAATAACATATATATATATATATATATTCTCTGAAATCAGCACCAATAAAATAAAATATATACTACTATAAAAAGTGGAATTTAGTATAAAAACAATCATGCCAATTTTAGGACCATTATTTTTGTTTATTTCTTTATATTCATTTATTTTACATTGTGACATGATGTATTATCATTTCTGTAATATTTTCTTGGCATTTTATTCATGAGGGTTTATTTATTAATTGACTTTCATTCTTCTCATAAGTGATTATCATTACTGTAATACAATAATATAATATATAATACAATAATAATATTATGATAAAAATCTATACAATACATTTTTTTTGTAAAATCAGCACCAATTGAAGGCCAAAAAAAAGTACTACTATAATGAGTGGAATTTAGTATAAAAACAATGTTTTTTTTTTGTTTTTGTTTTATTAATTGTGTGTGTGTGATTTTTTTAAATGTGACATAATGTATTCTCATTTCTGTATAATATTTCCTGTGCATTGTATTCATGAGGATTTATTTATTTATTTTCAATCTTCATTATATTTTCATTATAATTACTGTAATATAATAATATATTATACAATAATACTATCATTATAAAATATAAATTATATTATTTGTAAAATCGGCACCAATTAAAGGGCATTAAATCGTTAAAAATATATAATAATGCGATGTTTTTCCAGTACTAATGAGAATCATGGGAAGCAGATGTACTGAAAAGTCATGAAAATAATTTCACAATGCAAAAATATAGTCGTCCAAAAGGCTTCACTTATCTGAAGCAAAATAGTTTAGTTTTTTTGCTTTTGGGCTGAAATATGACCTCCACCCCATGATTCACTCATCTTACTGTAATCTCCACCCTGGATCAGTTTGGCATTTTTAAGGATGTACAAATTCTTGTGTGTTCAACAGGCCGACTTCACAGAGAAGCTGTGAGTTCACGAGGAGACCTACATCTCGAGGTTAGAACCACTTCAAAAACGCTCTTCCAAATAACACTGATGAGACGCCAAGAGGAATTCCCACCAGTATTTATTCATTCAAATCCTAAAATAAAACAGAACATGGCACTCGCGATTATACAGCCAAATACTCTTAATTTACAGTAAAATGTATTCACTTTGGTTTCGCTTATGTCCAGCAAAATTGCTTCATCAGTTTGTACGATGTTGATAATAGATTAAATAAATGACTTTATGGTGACATTCTTGATTTATTCAGCAAGATAAAACGATGAATATGAAATGCAGGATCATATTCATGGAAGTCAAAAAGGGAACAGAATATCTAATTAAGTTGTTTGTAGAAGGTTTTTGTGGCACCTTTCCCACAAGTCATTAGCTGTCTGAAAGTAGCCCAGCGCTATGGCAACGCTGTGTAACTCAGCCTAAATAGCTGAGTTGCCATATAAAGTGATGTATTATTAAAGCTGAATAGTGACTTTTCCACTGCATTTGAGAAAACCCACATACAACTATAAATATAACCGGCAGTATGAAAGAATGCTGATCATTTTCTATCTCTCTGCTCTTATTTGCCGAGCACAATTATTTCACATCACAAAGACATTCTGCATATGCAATGCCATCAAGGATTATTATTGTTATTATTATAAAGATGAATTATTAATTTGGTTCATGTCAGTCCTGTTATTAAAGGTCTTACGATTCTTATACTCAAACAGATTGTGACTGATGGAAAAAATCTGGTTCATTTAATCAGAGCATTATCAAATTACAGCAATATTCCTCCATGCCTGTGTGTTTTTTACGCTATGTTGATTTAGCTCTTCATTAGCCTTTCAGCCCCCATGATGACATGTTGCGGTAAAGTTAGCTGCTTACACAGGATGCCTTGAGAACATGTTCAAACAGTTGGAGGTGTTGCTTTGGAGCCGGGTTTTTTTCAAACTGATTGATAGAGTAATTCCTGAGCCAAGAGCTGGATGACCTTTCGGCTCATAGACAACAACAGTCCTCTCTTCTGTCCAATCGAGTACAAAAATGACTTCCTACTTGCTGTCGAAAAAAAATGGTGTAAGGTTTACTTTGAAACTGGTTAAACTCATAACTCATGTTTATAAGGTCATCTATACGTTAATGTACACCTAAAAGTTAACAAATGCTGCCAACCAACATTTAGTTGTCGGGTTATTGGTTTGCATCTAAACTGGGACAACAGGTTATTTTTAATAAGCTGATTTCTGTGAGTTATCAGCGTACTGTTGTGCATATAAACTTGCTCAACGTGTTTTTTTTTATACTATGGAAGTCAATGGTGACCAGCAACTGTATGGTTTCCAACATTCTTTATAATACCTTCATTTATATTCAACAGAAGAGAGAACTTTAGGCAGGTTTAGAGCAACTTGAGAGTGAGTAAATGTCAGAATTTTATTTTTTTTTTTTTTTGGGGGGGGGGGGGGGGGGGGGGGGGGGGGGTACTTACTATACCTTTAAATATGTAAAAATAGGATAATTCTTGTATTCTTGTCAGTTGTCATGCATTTTTATGTTTTAATTAGTAATAATTAACTATTATTAATAATATAATAATAATTTACTGTGAAAAAATTATAATCATTTACTGATGGTTAAAGACAATATTAATAATAGGATATTTTTGGGAATGTGATGTTTTACAGGACTTTTAACGAGACATGCATGACTGCGTTCCTTGGTCCTTTTATTCTAGAGGATGATGTCACTTTAAGCAAGAATATATAATGCTTACGATTGTGTTACAAGATGTGTTACTTTTCTAAATGCAATTTTTGTCTCCAGCATATGCCGGCAACAGTTACGTTTTCATTTGCAAGGTCCAAATACAAAATCAAGCTAATTAGAAACGAGGCAACAGTTGCAAACAAACTATTGTGTCTCTCGCTGAGTGATTAAAAACATTCCTGAACATTTGATGACTTATATGATTTATAGCTTTAATCATCCCCAAAATAGCTGGAAGCCCATGTGCTGGCAGCAGATTTTTTTCCACTTATTTCACAACAAGCCCACTTCAAGCATAAGAAAGCTTTCCTGTTGACACATTGTAATGCAGCCCATCATGCTTTGGTCTTTATTAAATTAAGCAGTACATAAATGGAGGACAATAACAAGGGCAGATGGGCTCTGGGCTTCCAGTTATTCATCTTGCTCACTATTGAATTTGTCGTTCCGTGGCAGCACCGAAACTCTTTTCCTACATCTGCCAAAATCCTTCACTTTTCCAGGCTGATCTCATTGGGAGTGCTATTAATTGAGATCAAATGCTTTTCCGAACACTCTCTTTGCACAAGTCCACATAGCTGTGGTGCCTGTGAAACCTAATCGGCCCGTTTCTCGAGCGATCAGATGAATGGCAGTCTCAGGTTTGCCTACTGAAGAAGGCTTTGTAAAAAATCTGATGGATTGGCCATTTCTGTGTGTACAATGTGCCACATGTTCACTCTTAAACAGAAAAGTTATTTATTGACATCTATGTTTCCATAAAGAACCTTTAACATCCATGGAACCTTTCTATTGCACAAAAGGTTCTTTAGAATATTAAAATGTTCTTCACACTAAGTAAAAAAAAAACTAAGTTCTTCATGGTATCACTGTGAAAACCACCTTTTGGAACCTTTGATTTTAAGAGTAAAGAGTAAAACACTGATTGTTTTGTATCAGTCGGATCTTTTGAGAAAAATAATTTAATAAAATGTCATAAGGAAAAATGCAAATGCAAAAAATTATGTTTCAACGTTTTTTTGAAACATAAAAAAAAGATTATTGGAGTACATTGTATAAGAAAATACTGTTTCACCCTTTTTAATTCACAATAATTGTATGTTTAATTCAAGCTAAATCCCAGCTAAAACTACTAACTAATATTTTGGAATTTAAGACAAGTAAACAGTCAGCAATTAAATAAGAACAAACAATCAAATTAGAAGCAATAGCAGAAATAAATACAATATAACAAAGATACAAATTAAATAAACAGTGCTTTTCAGGTTTTTCAGCAGTCGTTTTTATGGACAGAAATGTAATAAAGTAAGCAAATGTAATATAACTCTGCATAGTCTTCACTGTATAAATTAAACACTCTTTTTAATGAATCCTTATTAAAGTTGCAAAAGTTATTCAGTCAAGAGCAGTGAGTGATTTTTTCTTTGTCCTTTGTTGTTTGAATTACCCTTAAAACAGCAGCATGAATATTAGGCTGCTGTCACTTTAAGACCTAATTCACAGATGACTGATCCAAATGCGTTTACTTCCTCAAATGTTTACATTCACTTAAGACATAACCGACTATGTTTACTTGGATACTCGCTATTTTATGACATCGTTTTGTGTGAATTTGTCCGCTCAAGTGCAAGAAGCCATGAAAGAGAGCTCAGTTTAGTATTCGCGCACCGTCTGAGACGCGCTTACTAGACGTGCACACAACACGTGAGTAGCGGAAGGTGCTCTCTTTTGCATCTTACTCGCATTTGGCTGTGTTAATTTTAGGCCCTGGTCATGTCGTTTCAGGCATGAAATGTCTAGCAGAAATTTTTAAGAATCTTCATGCTGCACTTTTCCATAAGGCAATTTATAATTATTCTATTTCAAGTCGTCTAAGCTCTGTTGCTATTCATCTACATTTATTCATTCAGGTTTGGTCACGGCACATTTATGGTGTTGCATCATTGCTATGAAACCTGATGAAAAAATTAGATTACAGGTGTGACATGATGGTGAGTAAATAATGACAGAACTGTTATTTTTGGGTGAACACTTTCTTACACATGCAGAAAGGAAGTGTCTTAAAATAAGCATAAAGATAATGTAGTTCCCATTTTGAGACTTTTCTTTTCTCTTTTTGATGATTTCAATTATCTGCCAATCTTAATATAACAGCCCTGAGAACTAAATTGAATTTTTTTTCCTCTTTTCCTTCGCCACAGAAATTATATGAGATGTGAAAAAAGCCAAGCTGTGTGTTGAAGGCAGCTGTCATTATCCTTTTTTTTTGCTCTGCTGTCAGGGCTGCCTAGTTTTGGCATAAAACCCTTCAGGCGATGTAATATACATAGCAATTTTGCTGCATTACAGAGAAAAGAGACAAAGTAAAACATTTTTACAAGTTAAAAGGATAAATTAGGATGGAAATGATTTAAGAGGCAACATTTGGTCTTAGTCCTGGGACCAGATGTTGGATTTTCCTCCAGTGAAAGAAAGTTATGGGGGTTATCCAGAATGCTTGACTGGTAGCCTCTTGGCTTTCCGCACATTCCTAAATTGCCATGTAATTTAAGACCTTGTTTTCATTGCAAAATAGCGCGACACGTTCAATTCGGTGCGGTTACAGTCGTGTTACAGAACTCAAAAATAATGTTTGCATTGTTCGAGGAAACCAGGCGCAATTGCTGTGCGCTGATGATAAATGTGGCGAATAGCTCTGTTGTGCAGTAAAATTCTTTTAAAGCCAACAGGTTTAGTGCTTTGCCTAGATTGTTTTGTCAGCCCTACACCCATGCAAATGTTTAAGAGCGCTCAGCCTTGTTTGCATAAGCTCATGACATTTCAACCGCTTTTCCTCGTATCATTTACATAAGAATCGTTCCTCTTTAGAAACCTGAGACTTAAACATGGACAATATGGTTCCTCTTTGTTTCAACAGAACTCAATAATAACAGCAGCCCATTATCTTCAAGTGTAGTTTATATTCATTCGGAGTCCTGGTGGGCGCCATTAATGTTGCTTACATAATGAAATTCATCGAGTCTTTTGGGCTCATTGTATAAATCATTCATCTCTCGCTACAGCGCAAGTAAATCAACCCCACCCTCTTGTTTCATATGAAAAGAATCATTCTGTTGCTTTAGAGTCGTCTTATCTGGAGAGATACTGTATGTCTACCTGCACTAGTTTCAACTGAAATAAGAAAAAGAAAGAGAATAGTTGCAAAGGTCAGGTTTTATTGACAGAACACTTTCAACCACTATCAAAGGAATGTTCGGTGTCACACACCATGTGAAATGAACCGGCGGTCCACATATAAAATGCCATATCCTATAGTTCCTGGCTGTTGTTCTTGAATTTCTGCTGTGTAATTATTTGATTCAACTTAATCTACGGGGTATCGAATGGAAGGTCAGGATCCTGCGAGCAGCACTTAGTCTCATAGATAAGATAAACTAACTCCATTGTGTTTGAATGTGTCCAATAGGTGTGATACCTTTATCTAAGGCTAGGTTGTACACTTAATACTTTATGTTTCCTGTCAATAAAGCCGGGACCTATAAAAAAGGTCACTGCAGAACGATTCTGTGGCTTTATGAGAGCAGCGTCACGGCCATAGTTTGTGTAACACATCATTTGTACTATGACTGCACTTGGCAAATATGTTAAAGCAGTGGTTCTCAACCAGGGGGAAACAACAAACTTCCAAGGAGGACTTAAGATGTCAAAATTATTTCAAATAAGACAAAACAAGCATTAAAATAAGCTGGAATAACTAAAAATCAAGATATTTCCTAGTATTTGGTCATTTTTATAATAAATATACAGCTCTATAAATATACACACACACACGCACGCACGCACGCACGCACGCACGCACACACACACACACACACACACACACACACACACACACACACACACACACACACACACACACACACACACTTTCTTGTAAATCTATCTTTATGAGGACATTCATTGACACAATGCAATCTCTAGCCGCTTACCCTAACCTTACCCATCACAACTAAGTGCCTAACCCGAACCCTTACCCTAAACCTACCCTTAACCTAATTATAACCTTATCCCTAAAACCAAGTCTTGACCCTCAAACAGGCCTTTAAAGGGGTCTCAGAAAGTGAGGACCGGCCAAAATGTCCTCACTTTACTCTCTTTGTCCTCACTCCAATGGTCTAAAACTCAAACTGCATCCTCACAAAGATAGTTGTACAAGTACACACACACACACACACACACACACACACACACACACACACACACACACACACACACACACACACACACACACACACACACACACACACACACACACACACACACACACACACACACACACACACACACACACACACACACACACACACACACACACACACACACACACACACACACAAAGCAAAGCAAAGCAAAGCAAACAACATAAATGATAAGGTAAGTTGTCACAGTGAACAGCCTTGTTGGAAAATGTATACAAATAATGAAAATAATTTTCATTATTAAATAATGAAAAACTGAAATATGAAATGAATTTGAAATGATTTATTATATTATTTATAATGTTATTATATTATTTAATTATATAATTGATTGTATTGTTATTAAAAAACAAATCCAATTGCTAACACAGTAAAATGACATGCACAGCACAGTTATTTAAACTGACACACAGAGAGAAAAACCTCTTCTCAAGTCTCCAAAAGTCTAAACATATTTTCTGCTTTACACACATTTTGCAATTCAAAATGGCACTTTTTAAATGCACTGAACACGGTTCTCTGCATAAAACTCAACTATCTGACATAGTCACATGTTTGCCATTTCAAAACACTGCCATTCAGAATGACACTACATGAGCTAATTGGCCAGTACATGAGCATGAGCCACCTGGCCAAACACCTCAATGCTTAATTGTTAACACTTCAATCTTTTTCAGTTTACTGGTTTTTGTTGTTCAGTCCAATGTAATCTGCTGTGCATATGTTGCTCTGACTTGTTCGGTGAAAAATAAAAAAATAAATGTTTCAACAGCATGTGTGTGTATCTGCAAATATTTCTGTGCATGTGAACAATCTGAAGAAAAATCTGGTAATATGAATGAAGAGTGTGCCATTTCGTGCAAAAGTTTGATTTTGATAATGCTATATGTAGTTTTGGTTGCAGTGCTTCATTTTGCAGGATATATTAGGTATTTTGCAGTTTGGGTGTGTGGTTTTGTGAATTCTGTTGAGTATTTTGATAAAACCAGCCTAGTTTGCAAAATTGTGTGTTAGCAATTGGAAAAAACTGTATTATGAAAATGATATGTCTTTATGTAATATTTGTTTGTGTACTTGAAGCTAGTTTGTAAGGCAACATTTCTCATTTTAGTGTTGTTTAATGTTGACATAAAAAGGTTGTAAAACGTATTTAAAAATAAAAACGAATTAAAATGACAAAAACTAAAAAAAATACTTAATATAACTAGATTTAAAGTGAAAACAGAAAATATAAAAACAAAATGTGATTCAAAAATATTAACAAAAACGAATAGTAAATCAATGACGCTCATTTATGCACACATATTATACACACACACCAGAGTGAGAGAGAGAAAGAGATTAGGAGAATAAATTGTTCGTAATGTAAGATAAAATGTAAGTATAGGCTATAGCAAATTAATAAATACAAAATATAAAAAAATATCATTCATATTTATATATAACAATGAAATAAATAAATAACTAGAAATATAATATCAATAAAATTAATGAATAATAATAAAAAAATATTTAAATAAATAAATAAAATAAATTTATATATATATATATATACTGTATATATGCAGGATGATTATGAAAATATCATTTTAGTTCGCACCACAGAATTCACAAAAATAAAAATATATAATTTTTATGAGAAAGGTGTTTGAAACCACATTTGTGACCCTGGACCACAAAACCAGTCTTATGGGTAATTTTTTTTAAATTGAGTTTTATACATCATCTGAAAGCTGAATACATGATCTTTCCATTGATGTATGGTTTGTTAGGATAGGAAAATATTTGGCCGAGATACAACTATTTGATGGTACAGAAAAATCGAAATATTGAGAAAATCGCCTTTAAAGTTGTCCATTTCTATTGGCGATAGTGCTGCATCCATTCACAAAAATAAATGTTTTATATATTTAAGGTGGGAAATTTACAAAATATCTTCATGGAACATGATCTTTACTTAAAATCCTAATGATTTTTGGCATAAAAGAAAAATCTATCATTTTGCTCCATACAATGTTTTGTTGGCTATTGCCACAAATATACCTGTGCAACATAAGACTGGTTTTGTGATCCAGGGTCACATTTGTGCAGTTTGGCTTTTGGCTCAAAACCTAGTTGTTGAGTTACAGGACATTAAACAACTAGTCTCGGCCTGTATTCATGTGTTGCAAATGTAGTGCTCATGTTCTAATCAGCATTAGGATCAGTCCCAGAATGACACCGTCGGCTGTCGGCAGGGACTCAGGCCTTTATGCATGTTGCAACCACTGACTTTGTATATGAGTGGGTGTTTATTCATGTCACAACCAGCGACGATAATGAGAAATATTTGCCTTTATACAAACTGGTATTAGCAGCATCTCAAACGGGTTAGGAGAGACTGACATGAAACACGATAAGTACATGCAATATAATTGAATGTGAAATTTTACACCGCCTTTGTTAACAAGTCCCAGCACTGCTGGTTCCTCTGCTGTTTCAAGGCTCCCACATTTTGTTTAATCCATTCTGGGAGTGAAAACGTTAAGGTTCATATAATGCAAAACAGCATTTTGCTTCAGTGACAGATGAAACGTGTTGTATAACAGGCTGAATAATGCATTTTTAATATCACTCCTTAAAGCATAGGAGCTCCATTGTAATGAGTTGCATTATTATATGCAGGAGTGTGAATTATGCAGAACCTTCAGTATTATTTGAACTGTATGGTAATGGCTGTATCCAGTGGCCTCGACATTAACGTATTCTCACCGCGCTCAGAACATGATAGCGTTCGATCATTCGCAGCCATATCTTAAAAAATAAAACAACGTCTCCAATTAGTTGCCTTTCAAAGCCTGGGCCTTTATGCAGTAATGCAGTAAAAGCCATTATGTGCCTAGATGATAGAAAGCAAGTGCTGCTGGAGGAACAGACATGGATATTGATCTAATATTATCAGCCCAGTGTCATATTCCCCAAGGCACAAATTGATGCTTGCCAGCAAACAGATTTTATTTTCATGCAGTGAAGTGAGATGAACGCAGGGGGCGCTAGTCTTCTGGAACTATTTGTTCTTTGCTGGACGGCTCGTAAAGTCAGCATTGCTTCTTTTCTCATTGTGACGAATATCTTTTCGAACCAGAAAAAAAAAAGTAGGGCGGGACTTGATTTTGTCCATCGGGAATTGATTGGATGGTTGTGGTTTGCTATTGCTGTGATCTCATGTGAGTGACAGGTTGTCCCTGAAATGTTAAATGACAGACAGCAATATCTAGTGATGCAAACTATAAGACTTTTTGTTTGGCACTTTGAATTGAAAATATAGACTATGGCCTGGTTTCACAGACAGGGCTTAGATTAAGCCAGGATTAAACCTTAGTTCAATTAGAACATTTAAGTAGCTTTTATAAACATGTATTTGAAATAAACTGTAGGTGTGCATCTTGAGACAAAACAATTCCCTTTAATTATTTAAATCCTTTAAATATTACCCCCCCCCCCCCCCCCCCCTCCCTTCCTCCCTCTCTCCCTCCCTCCCTCCCTCCATGTTCAAGACATGGTTTTGTCTTTAAAGGATTAGTTCGCTTCAGAATTAAAATGTCCTGATTATTTACTCACCCCCACGTCACCCAAGATGTTCATGTCTTTGTTTCTTCAGTCGGAAAGAAATAAAGGTTTTTGAGGAAAACATTCCAGGATTTTTTTCCATAGAGTGGACTTCAACGGGAACCAACGAGTTGAAGGTCCAAATTGCAGTTTAAATGCTGCTTAAAAGGCTCTACACGATCCCAGTCGAGGAATAAGGGTCTTCTCTAGCTAAACAATCTGTCATTTTCAAAAAAACTAAAAAACATTTATATACTGTTTAACCCCAAATGCTCGTCTTGCACTAGCTCTGTGATGCGCCACGCATTACGTAATCACGTTGAAAGGTCACGCGTGACATAGTGTTTACAAAGCGAATGTGCAAAGACTAATTCAAACGCCATTTACAAAAAAATACAAAAATAAAAGGTAAAACAACGATGTCGGACGATTTTGAGAAAATGAGTTTTTCGCCCTACCCTACCTTTTTAAACCTGAACACACGTGACCTTTCAACATGATTACATAATGCGTGGCGCATCGCAGTGCTAGTGCAAGAAGAGCATTTGTGATTAAAACGTTTTTTTTTTAATGTTTTTTTTATGACCTATTGTTTTGCTAGATAAGACAATTTTTCATCTGGAAATCTTTCATTCTCACATGAAATTCCAGATCGTGTCGATTCCTATTGAAATGACTGGATTTCACCCAGGAAACTTCGCTTATCAAAGGCAATGCGACCATACCTCTTTGGACCAAATTTTGGGGCTTTGACAGCTCCAGTCCCCAATTGACTTTTATTGTGTGGAAAAGGGCAGCATTAACATTCTCCTAAATCTCTCCTTTTGTGCACCATGGGGGGAAAAAGAGTTATATACTGTATACACTACATGAAAAAAAATGCTGGGTTTCAATCCATGTCTGGGTCAAACACGGACAAACCCAAACACTGGTTTAAATGAACCAAGGTTAGGTTAGCGTTTGTCCATATTTGACCCAAACATGGGTTAAAACAACCCAGCATTTTTTAGAGTGACGGTTTGGAACAACATAAGGGTGACTAAGTGATAGAATTTGTATATTTGGTTCCAAATCATTTCTTTCCAAAAAACAATCACAGCATGCTAATATTAGTGCCATTAAACAACAGTGCATTGTACTATTTCAAAGACCTGAAAGGTGAAACCTCAAGAGCATATCAGTGTGTTGTCAGTTCAGTTTGCTTGCCGCTTGGTTCTACACTTCTCTTGCACAATTCCCAAATTCCCAATTGAATGATTAAATGACTCATATAGTAACTGTTTTAATTTGTTGTCATGGAGAAAGGCATCATCCGAAAGCGGACAAGGATTTGGCAATGACTCAAATCAAATAACAGACATAAACATCTAAGAAATGAAAAGGCCACAGAGCTTTTTCTGAGAATCCCCCTTGTTGTTCTGCAAATTAAAGCCATTCATTCTCATGTTAATGATAGCCCTCTGTCAAGCTGAGCTGATGACTATTAGTTTCCACAGCCTTGCCCCAATAAAAAGAAGATATTTATGCTGCACTTATGTATGTTTGGATTTGCCAGTCAGGTTCACACATTTGCTCTTCAACAAAGGTGCTTTTCCCAAGCACGAGTAACCAGTGATGGTTTTTAAGAAACATGCAAATCAAATGGTTTCCGAGCGCATCCACAATCAGTGTGTGTGACATCCTATGGGAGATATCGCTTTGTTTCTCTGACAAAAGACACAGTGGAAAGGGAGCATGTGTTTTCCATTTTTACTGTAAAAAGCTATAATGCGCTTTCATCTAGCGAAGCACAATACACAATCCATCAAAAAGTCATGTTGTGAGTATCATGTGAAATTAGGCAAGGGTTTTATGTGCTCAAACAATACAGTTCTACTTAAAGGTGATGTCTAATGTTTTCTGCATTAAAATACTTTCTTGTATCCTGTTCACTTAAAGGGTCATGAAACCCCAAAACACATGTTTTGAGATGTGAACAGATATGTACAGGCTGCACATCACTGAAAAGACTAAAAGCACTCATACATTTGATCAATAAATGGAAATTGGTTATTTTTGCGTTTTTCAGAGCGATTTCGTTCTTTCGGGTTGAAAAGCAACGTCGCGAAATCTGAGGTAGAAGCGTGCATCCGGAGTGTGTGATTGGCTGCCGGGGCTGGAGAGAACGATTCTACGTCATCCAGTTCAGAGCATTATTCATGAGAGTGAATATTTTAACCCAATCACTGCGCTGTATTAAGCATGAGATCACATTATTCAAACATCATCAGCGCTGTTCCTTATGTCGTATGTTTCCTCAGCACAGTAGCAAAAAATATATATTGTATATATATAAATATATATATAATTTTTATACAGATTCAAGGTTCCCCTGAAAAGTGTAAAAACTGTGGTGCTATTAAAACATTGTTCTGTTTGAGCAACACAGTGCAACATAGCAACACAGTGGCTCAACCAATGGCAGGACTTTAGGGCGGGGCTTTCTGTTTGTTTGACCAATGGCAGAGTGTTAGGAAACCTGTCTGAAAACATTTCTGTTTGGTGACTTTAGTGGTGCAGGAATGACAAACTTCACCTTTAACAAACAAGAAATAGTTTGAAAAACCATAATTAAACCAAAGCATAACTAAAAGTAGACGCACTACGGAGCCCCTAAAGGGACATGACGGGGATGGAAAAAAATATGAGATGGGAGGAAAAATATTTAAAAGGTTTCGCTCACAAAACCTTTGCGTTCCCTTGCAAATCTTGCATTCAAACTTTTGTGTTTCTCGGGGGAACGCAAACATTTTGAGAGTGATGGCAAAGTTTTGCGGAGGTACGCAAAACATATGTGAGAGAACACAAAAGCATTGATAAATAATTTTTCCTCCCATCTCATATTTTTTATTTACCATGTCCCTTTAGGGGCTCCTTAACTTACAGTAGTAGATTCAGAGTACGGCAAATGTTAAAAATGTTGGTTGGTAAAAGGAGCCTTTCCAGTGGTTTGGAATATTATTTGGAGTGTAATTTAGAAAGAAATAAATCATCGTTTTTAAATACGAGTGAGCGGTGCTGGAAGCGAGTAGCAATATTTTAAGGTTGGAACTCGTATGTTGCTTTGTCTGGCTGGTGTCATCATGTCTGCCAGTTTCATATATCATCCTATTTACTGCTCTGTGTCTATGCATCGGAACAAGAGAGAGCAGATGGACCTGTAGAGATGATTGATAAACACACCAAACACACAAAATTGGTGCAATGAGATTTTCTGAATAAACAAACAAACAAACAAACACACAGCATGGCAAATCCGAACTGGTAGTTTGGTGATAATATAAGTATTTGATATTCCTGCGCGTCACTCAACACATATGCTTTAAACATATGCTCATCTGTTTTTTCAAGCGGAATGTTTTAGCGTCTTTCTATGATAGTACGCTGTTGTTGAGGAAAACATATGAGTGGGATCATTTCAAAATCCAATGCCAGCATTTATGTGGACTCTATGTGGATCATCTTTAATGTCTCAGCATGTTTTGTGGATGTGTGTATTTCATTTATTATATTACATATTATTAACATACAAATATGTGTTGCTTTGTATACTTTAAAAGTAACAGAAAAGCTCTGCTACACAATATAGAAAAATCACTTTTAAACTTTTATTGAAAATTCTAATTGAAAATATAAACTAAAATATAAAAATGATATACTTATCTTTCTATCTATCTATCTATCTATATAATTAAATATAAACTAAAATATAAATATATACTGTATATACATTTTAAATCAAATCTGTATATCTTTAATACCTCTATAATAATCTAATATATACAAACATGTGATACATACATACATATATATATATATATATATATATATATATAGGCTATATATTACATTATAACAAATATAAATAAAAAATCTATATTTTTTTTACAAATACTCTAATGTAATATATATAATACATATATACATTTTTATATATAAATATATATTTATTATAAACTATATAAAATATAAATATAATATATACACACACACACACACACACACACACACACACACACACACACACACACACACATTATATATATATAGAAAATAAAAAGTAAACAAAAGTTAATTTATCAGTATTTTGGGATAGGGTGCAGTGTGAGATTTCTGCCACTGGTAGCAGTGTTGAGTTTGTAGAAATTTGTCATTAATTTATATGTTATCTCTAAAGGGAGAGAAAAAAGTGCTGATGCTGTTTTTGCTGCCCGCCCTGCAAATTACTGACGGTAAGGTGAACAGCATTTCAATGCCCTGGAGCGATCCTCGGAAATTACTCCACTTCTAATTCAAAACAGGTTCTGAAACCAAAGAGGATAACATATAATTACAGCCAATTTACTAAGAAGAACACTACTGCATTTTGGAGTGAATGAATGGCAAGGCGTCTAACTTGTCAGTTGTATTTAAATGTAGCTCGGAAGAACTGGAAATGAAGTACATTTTATGTTGCATTGTTCTGAAAACAAATATGAGGATTAATGGAGTGGTGAAGAGCGCATAGTCATGCAAAAATCCATTGACAGGCAAAACAGCACATTGAGTCTCACGGTGCGAGAGGGAGGGAGAGAAAGAGAATTCAATTTTTCCACAAGCTTTCAAACTGCAAATGTTCCTTGCAGCTCTGAGAGAAAGATTAGGCTATCAATCTGCTCTACTCATACTGTCAGCAAGCACATGAAATCTATGCTGCAAAGCAGATACTAAAACACACAATCTGTGAGGCGAATTATTCTTAACATTGTCATCATCATTTATTACTGGTGGAGCAATAAGGAAGGAGAACAGTGTTTTAAACTGCTTATGGAGATAGTGAAACGACTATCTGTGATGGTAAACAGACAAGAAAAGCAGAGACTGGACAAAAATAACAAATAGGGCACATGCAGGCAGCATAAAAATGATGTTTGGGCTTAACAGGAACTTGGTGAAACATTTCATATTCAATCCATATCACCAAAAACAAAATCTGCATTAAGTTTGTTGTCTGTTACGGCCCTTGTCCATGTTCATTAATCTGATTGGGATCTCTGTTTGTACAGAGGCAGTCTGCACCTCTCATGTCAGTGTGTGTCACAGTGCAGTGAGATGATTGATGGCTTGCTTGAATGCACTTGCTATTACCGCTCACTGTCTCAAATAAAGGAGTTTAATCATAGGCTGACATGACGTTTACAGCACCGCCCTCTTCCAATCACAAGGACGGTCACATACTATCACACTGCTGCAATAAAATCTGCAGAGTAAAATGACTTAAATGCTGGCCGACGACCAATATCTAGATAATCTACAAGATTTAAGCTGTTGGCAGCATTTAAAATAGCTTTAATTTGCTAAAATTAGAAAAGATTATATTACATAATGCTTAACAGATCTTTGGATAACAAAGGTATTTTCATTAAACTTTGATTCATGTCAGTATCAATTCTTTTTTTAAATAAATGTGTATAAGATTACATAAGATTTTAAAATTAATTAATTATATTAATCATTAATATATTATTATGAAATATATATATATAAATTGATGTAAAACAAATTTTAATGTACATGAACTACTGATATGCTTAAGATTACTACATAAGATAACATGACAACACTAATAAACTAGTACATTAGTAATATATATATATATATATATATATACATACATTAACTAATATGTATATATATATATATATATATATATACATACATTAACTAATATGTTCAGCATTATATATCTGTAAAATGATTTAGATTGAAAATATTGCAAGTTATGAATTTATTACCCTCTTATAAAATTATAAAATTCATGATTTAGGCTATTGGTAATTTTACAAGTTTTCATTAAAATAATGATTAATCATTATTAAATGTCATTAAACATTGACTCATATGAACATATATTGAATGTAAACATGACCCACTATGTTAATCATTATATACAATAATTAATTCATAATGAAAGTTATGATGTTACATGGTATGTATTTAATAATGTTTATTTTGCATAGCCATACAGTACATTTTCATCTAAATTCTTGGCACCAAAACATTTTCTATTCATTGTTTCCTCCAGTTCTTCTGAAGAATAGCCCTGCCCCCATAAAACAAAATAATGTCTTATTATTCAAATTTACTAAATCACATTTAAGTCTGTTCAGTTCATTTGGGTTAAGCTGTTAGCTATATGAAGCATGAATGTGATCACAATCACCAGCTGCCCCTCGTGACTGGAGATAAAACATTGCATAAGACATAAAAATAGCTGACGTAAATGTTACATCCTGTAATTTAGGCCATATGCTACAACTTTTAAGGGCACAGACATACATTACGAAATACAGCAAATAACTATAAAAGCAAAACCTCTCTGGCGTCGATATAGGCTATGCGTGAAATATGCAGCACGCATATAGCCAATTAATATGTATTAATATTATCGGGTTGTTCTTTATATAGACAGATCTAGTTTAGGCTATATTCGTCTTCATTGTATGAAAGCTCGATGGCAATATCAAATTGTTCATTAAAACCAATCCCGCGACTAAATAACATTTCGATTAAAAAAACAAAACATAACAACAACAACAAAAGCGTGACTAGGAGTCTGGTCGCTTTGAAAGACGTTTGATTTCTTTTATCAAACACACGCATTTCTCACTATGACATTTATTCGCCTATTGCACACAAGAGGGGCGCAATATTAGTTTTCTATCACTGCTAAGCACCATGTTCAAATCACAGCGGCCATAATGGCAACAATTCAAAGGACGTTATTACAATGTTTCCATTAGTCGCGTTTACACGCGCTTGATACATTTCAACAGCGTTTGCGGTCATAAACGGCACTTCTCGATGGTTAGAATTCCAATTACATCTTGCCACATCCGGGCTCCTTCACACGCGTTAATGTTGCCGCATTAGTATAATGATTATATTAAATGTACAGTTAATGCATTCGAGAAATAAAATGAAGAATCTCTGCAGGAAATGTTTCGGTATACTCATACAAACCTTCTTTACACAGGTCCTGACAGACACATACAGCCATCATCGCGCATATTATCACATACAGCCGTTCGTTTTGTATCTGAAAAATCACTTTATTTATAACTCATGCGTATACTCGAAGACGTTTCGTAATTAGTAGCCGGTTTTGGCGAAAGTGGAGTTTAGAATTTGTAAAACGACTTCGGGAGTCTGAGAGACCGCACATGCACGTGCCTCCATTCGCATTCACGAATTTAATATGAACACGCGGTGGCAAAAAATGTACCAAAATGACCGTAAGTGAAATAATATAGGTTGAAAAAATATTAGACATCAATTGCGGACATTTTAGGTGAGTTAATTTCGCAGTGTGTGGGTTTCATATTGAAGGTCGTCGCGCTGATGCGCGCGTTGATATTTTGCCCTTCCAGGACCTTCGGTGATCCATTCAAGCCAACAAGTTTGGAGAGAATGTTTGAGTTTAATCAATTCAGAGCGACGAGATGGAGCCCAACTCACTCCTGGTAATATCATCCACTCCGCTTTCATTTCTGCGTCTAATGAATTTATTGCGCGCACGCATCTAGTCATAATGCTATGATAGGGAATCAATGGAAGAAACTTTACGACAAAAGTTAATATTTTATTATTCATATTTATATAGAATGTGATTTATCATGTGATCAGCTGGAATGCTTTGCTCGCCTCTGATCCCGTGTTATATAAAATGTTGCTGAATATAAATATGGCATGTCTATTTGTGTTTCCGCAGTGGGTAGGCTCACCTTGTGGTTTGCACGGACCTTACATTTTCTACAAGGCGTTTAGATTTCACCTTGAAGGCAAAGCGAGAATTTTGTCCCTGGGTGATTTTTTCCTGGTCAGATGTAAAGCAGGGGACCCCATCTGCATAGCAGAACTACAGCTCTTATGGGAGGAAAGGACAACCAAGCAACTTCTATCCAGCTCCAAACTTTATTTTCTCCCAGAAGATACTCCCCAGGGCAGAAATGTCACTCACGGAGAGGTAATTTATGGCACATTTCTTTTGCTTTTGCTGCTTTCTATGAAGGGCTCCGTCCCTTCGCGATGTGTTTATTGTGGTAGGGATGAAATATGAGCAGTGTGTGGCTTTGCATCGCATCTATTCCGCTGTGTGATCACAAGACATCTAATGCATCGCGTTTAATAATAGACACGCAGTCATAGTGGACCCTTGTGTTCATTTCGCCTCGGCTCATTTGCATACGAGCGTTTAGCGCATGCATTTCAAACAGCGTGTGATGATGAGAATGATGCCATTGTGTGAAGTTGTCACATCAGTGTTTGCTTGTTTCATCTGATATAGGGCTACAATAGTGCGGAAACTGACGACTGAAGCGTCTCGTTGTGGCGTTGCGATCTGCTGATTGTTGATAAAATAGTGTTGCTTCTGATGAGATCAAGGCAAATCATAAATAAATAAATAAATGCACGGGCGATCGATGTAAAGTATACTGTTGCTGATCGTCGCTAATGCTATATGGGTTATGCTGTATAATATCTCAGGCAGATGTTTTAATGTGAACTAATATCAATGAATTGATTAATAACGGCACGCTGATCAAGCAGCTGCTGTGCCTTAAAGTGAGCGAGTGACATTTATGAAGGTTATTATGTCAAAGTGCTGCAGCCTCATTTCACATTACATATTAGCTGAGATGTGTTTGCCCGAAAAGAAAAAAAAAATATTTCTGGGGATTTAACCCTTTGATGTACTGAAACATTGTTCTTTCACAATACTGTGTTTGTTTATGCTGCTGTGCATTTACTTAAGTATGGTTTAAATGCTATTAACAATAACTAATTCATGTTATTGTGTTGTGGAGTTGCTTGTAATTACTTTGTAATAGATTATTATATTAATGTAATATATCATTTCGTGTGCAAATTATTCGTGTGATATCTGTAGGGTACACTGTGAAAAAGTAGGTACAACTGCATTTGTTAAGGCGTTTCTACCTGATCTGATCATTAAACACGAGTTTTGTTTGTGCAAGCTAATGTAGTCAGGTTGAGTCAGTCATTAATATTAGAGATTGTTAACTGATAACAATTATTGTTTTCATGTGTCCAGTGGCTAACATTCCAAACCAATTTTAATGGTTTTATTGAGATTACTTTTAATACAAAGATAACTAAATAATTATTATACTACAACAGTAAAATATATATTATTATGATTATTATTTTTATTATAAACAATAATTATTAATAATGATTTTCACATTACATCTACAGAGAACCCTTTGATGGGCAAGAACAGATTTTTCTGTTATATTGCTGTATATTAATAACTCTTTATGTATTTAGCTGAAGTTGATAGACTACACACACACACACACACTCACAGATAAATAGCTGATAATCATTTAATTTAAGATAACTGATTACAATATAACTATATCTGATAACCGTTTAACCAGATTACCAAAGTAGCAGATTGTAAATATTGGTGAAAAAGATCAGTCAAACCAATCATAATTTTATTTCTTATATATTATTTATTATTTTTATTGTATAACCGATGTTATTTTTGACTACACATAAAACACATTTTTGTCAAAAGCAGTATTTTTGAGAGTGTAAAAACTGTAATGTAAAGCTTTCCCATTCATTGTGGTTTATCGATTGTGTTGCAATTGCTATTTTAACAAAGCAGCCCAGCTGCGTTCTTACATGGGTAATGTAACAAGGTCTGTACCTGTTTTATCTTGCACTGCTCATGTAATCACCGATCCCGAATACAAAAAGAGATTCTGCTGTGTGTGAACCTCTACCGTTCTACTGTCCTCCCCCGTGGAGTGGAGGATCAAATAGCCTTTTCAAAATAATCAACAGGTTTTGTGTGAAGCCCTGTCGAAATGTCAAGGTTGCTTTGCTGAATTATTATCAATATTAGGTGGAAACATAAACTGTTGCCGGGATCGACCTTGAAAACATGGTGTTTACACAATGTAACGAGGTGTTATTGAGGAAAAGCATTAGTCTTAATGCACTGTTTGTTCAGTTGATCAGAGCTCTGTCCTCTTTCCAACTTGCCACCGGCCTCCCTCCCTTCCCCCACTCAGCAGCAATGCCAATTATTTGCTTTTCAAATTTATTACGCATTCATGACTGCTGATCTTGAAACGGCCTGGGAGCCAAGGACAATGCTCCACTCTTAGGTACACTTTCCAGTTTTGAGAATATGGTGCATTCCATTAGCTTTTAGTCCATTTTGGGAACAATAACTAGTTTTAGAAGTGATAGCATATGCTTATTGTTAACACACATATAAGGTTCTGTTCTATATAAAACCTTAAAGCGCTTCAAGCTTTTAAGGGTTCCAATCATGGGATCATTTTATGGATTTAGTTTAGTTTTAATTAATTAAAGGCAGGGTATGCAATTTCAGAGACTAGCAATAGCAAGCTAGCTTTAAAAAGCGGAGGTATGGAAATACATGTTGACAGGCAGGTAGGGCATCCTATCAATGCATTTGGACCGAATACAATGATTGGACAAACTTTTTTGACATCCACAAGGTATATATATACTGTGTTTTTTTTTTGTGTTTTTTTGACCACGTCTATTATTGATGGTTATCAGGATGTAAAGAGAGTTTCAAGCAGTATAATAAATAGTGTTTATGAAACACATTGCCTACCCTAGCTTTAATTTTGTTTTAATTCATTTTTAATTATAGTAAAATGTTATGAATTAAACAGCTCGTAAACATACTTTATCAGTAGAAACATTTTAAATAACCTGTTAAACACGAAAGTATTATGCAATCATTTAAAGGTGCATTGTGTAATATTTAGGATCTGTTGACAGAAATGCAATATCATATACATAACTATGTTTTCAGTGGTGTATAAAGACCTTACATAATGAACCGTTATGTTTTTATTACCTTTGAATGAGCCATTTATATCTACATACACCGCGGGTCCCCTTACATTGAAATGCGCCAACATGTTTCTACAGTAGCCTTAAACGGACAAACGCGTTTCGTCACTATGTTGTTCTTCGTGCAAAGAAGCTAGCTAAAGTCAGCGAATAAAACACTGACACAATGATGAACAAGTAACAATAATATTCGCAATAACATCTCGTTTTTTACTAAATGATCAAGTAAACCTAATTTCTCCTCATTGCTTACCTGGCTACTCTCTGCTGTCTCAGACGACGACATCTTTTCCTTTCGGCCACCGTAACTTCTGTTGGTTGCAATTCACAACCTCACCACTAGATGCCGCTAAAAATTACACAGTGCTCTTTTAAAGCAGGGCTCAGTAGTTTCGGGATTTCTTCGCTGTATTCTCGCTTTTTGCTCGCAGGTTTCTCTCTAGAGCTCCCCCCACAGCTTCGGAATAGATACTTGACAACACTGTTGTAAAAACTCGTTGTTGATTCTCAGACACCAGAGGCTAGTAGATCAACGACATCAAAGCAGACGGGACATTCTTTAAAACGTCTTCTTCATTCGGGTTCGAACAGCGTGAGGGAGCGCAATAATGACAGCATTTTAGCAGATTTCTTTTGGCCGTAAAGCAATTGTTTACATCGCGAGACCTGATATCACGCGATACTTCCTGACGCGGCGGCCGGCGGCCCGCCGGCTCAAAGTTGCAAGTGCGTATTTTCCGCTCACGGGCACCAGGGGGGTGCGAAACGACCACCATTCAACCCGAAATAAGTAATATAACCATTCCAATGACTCCGAAGCTGTTCAGTTAAGGTAAAAAAAGTTACTTAGAGCACCTTTAAGACATCCTTATTTTGAACCTTTTTGGCTTAAAGCGTTCATAAAGCATCAAGAACCCTAGGGTTCTGTATTGAACCCCATTGAGCCTTTTTTCTAAGAGCGTACTGAGTAGGCTACTAATCAGACAATATTTGGCCATTAAACTGTCTGATTGGCCGATTAACAGAAGTATGTCAGTTCCAAAATACACCCTCAGCTTTGTTCAGAACGGTGTTCATTTTCTGTTTTCAGTTGCATTATAGCTAGAAGTTAGTGTTGTGTAAAAGTGTTCATTGAAATTCTGCAATGTTGTGCGTATCTTATTTGTTGTAATATTGAGTATGGAGTGTACTTGTTTTACACATGTCCTAAAAACTGTGAAGCATATTCGCCACTCTTTTGTGCATTCCCAGTGTAGTTGCTAAATGAGACATGGTGAATTTAAATAACAATGTGATTAAGTGTCAGCCAAAGCACCTGCAGTAATGTGAGCTTCACAACTCGCCAGCCTCAGATGCACTCAGCAGATTGTCCAATTAAATTACATTTGCATTTGCAGCGAATAACCCTAGCGACCGCTGATAAAGTTAATCAGCTATCATAGAAACTACCGTGCATTTGCAGAGGCTGCGCTGTGCTGTTAATAGTACAATAACAGACACGTTTCCTATTTACGAGAACAAAGTCAGTGGATGGGTCACGACCCAGAAATGGGTCACAGATTTTTTCTTATAGGGTCACAAAGAGCATGCAGAAAAACTGTGCTAAATGCAAATAATAGTGCAACTTAGAATTTAATTGTGGAGAAGTAGGGTGGAACATCTTTTAAAATGTCAGAGGAAATGCAGTATTTTTATGCAAATTTAAAATACTAGCCAAATTAGATAGATGCTGAGGTTGCATCCACGGAAGCTACAAAAGAAAATATGACCCAGACTACATTGGTGTGTTATTATTGGTTAGTTTGATATTATTACACTTATTAATTTAATTATACATGATTAACTTTATGCATATGTAATATAAGTTAATAATGTATGATTATTGTAATATAATATTATATATATTATAATGTAAAATAATATAATTTGTTTTCATTAGTCACATGTCTTCCTTTGTTCTGTTTTCCTGCCACTCCTTTGTATCCATGGTTACTGTCATCATCAGTTCAGTCTTGTCACCTGTTTAGCCATCATCGTTATTTGTATCACCTGTGTTCTGTTAATCAGTGTTCATCTGTGTTTGTATTTAAGTTCCATCTGTTCAGTCAGTCTTTGTCCGATCTACGTGGTATTAAGTGTGTGTGAACTCTCTGCCCGTCTTCTATGTACCAGTTTGATTTATATTGTGAGGAAAAGTTTGCATTGGATCTTTTGACTCTTTATATATATATAAAATGTGTGTGTATATATATAAATATTATTATTATTATTATTATTATTATAACAAAATAAGCTACTTTTATATTGCATACCTGAAAAAGGAAAACAAACATTATAGACTACAATGATGTGTGCTGTTACTTTAGTTTTTTTTTAATGTTTTTTAATTATAATTATTATAATCATTATATTGTGCAATTATAATATTATAAGACTTGTTATAATATTTATAATAAATTACAATAATTAAGACAATCATCATTTAATTTGTAATTATATATTAATTTATTTAATTTGTAATTTAACAATCTAAAAATGTGTGTATTATTTTATTTAATGTTCTTATATCGCCTATTTTACTTTCATATATATATATATGTTTGCTATTTTTATTAATAATCATCAAATATTATATTAATAAATGTAAATCTTTCATTTTTAATTTCAGTCTGACATTTATGTATGCTAAACATGATACTGTGTTGAACCGCTGCTTGATGTTTCTTGTAAAAGCCTGAAGCGAGTTGGAGAGCCACTGATCTGGGTTCCTCTGAATCTATACTGTTTGAACACTTGATCAGCATTCTGTCTTATTTGAATGCTCAACTGCAAAGACTCTGCAATGTGCTAATGTTTAGCATGCATGAATGCAAACAGGAAGGTATGCGAGTACAGTTGTGTGATAAAACAGGGCCACTCTGCTTTTGCCTTTTTGTTTCTACACCCAGGTGATGTAATTTCCCTTCTGGCCGGGGTTAGTCATTCATTAGAAGGATAACAGTGGCTGAAACAGCAACAGGCCTGGAGTGATCTCTTTCTGGCAGCCGGCCGATAAAATTTAACACTTAGAGTTTGTGCCTAGAGAGGGCAACATAACACTCCTGCATGTGAAGACGTGCAGTTTTAGATTTTTTTGAATCGAACCCTCCTGGGCCAACAAATTCTTAGGCGTACAGTCTCACTGTACTCTCTCTCTCTCTCTCTCTCTCTCTCTAGCACTGCCGTTCTGCTCGACTTCACACAGATCTGTTTGTTTCTAATTATATTTCCTCTTTCATCTTGTTTAATCTATCCTAAAGCGTAAAACTTTTTTCCTCTTCTCAGAAATAAAGATGCAGAACTACTCCCTAGCTCAGCCAATATTTCATCTGTGACTGTATTTCACAGAAAATATGTGTCATTTTATAGGGAGGAATTGTTTTGGCAAAAGCTCGGCACTGCTCTCACAGTTTTTCAGGGTTTAATTGGACCCAGTTGTTCTAGAGTCCGTCCCTTAGCTCGTAATATCATTGTTTTAGTGTGTGTGTGTGTGTGTGTGTGTGAGAGAGAGAGAGAGAGAAAGAGGGGTTTTAACGCTGTGTCGACAGACTCCGCACTGGCAATACTCTTGAATAGCATTTATGTGACATAAGAGCAGAACTAAATGGGGTTGGTGGTTTATAAATAGATTCCAGATCAGATTCCAGCAAGCACTGTGCACTTTGTCTAACAGGCATAGTTTACATATCCATATGAAACCTCCAGTGCTGTGCATTTATAGACCATGTGTAAATGGCTGCGTGTGCAAATACGCTTGCAAATATCCTGTTTTTGAGTGCCAGTGACATCAAAGGATCCAGGGAAGGGCGCTAATGTCTTATTAGTTGCTTCTTTCAGCTGTTATGTGAATTACAAACCTGGAGATTGGGAGTTGTGCAGGAAGCACGTGGCAATGATCCAGACACATCTCTGTTGCCTGGCATCAGTCCATGTTTGTGTTTGAATCCCTAAGACAAATTTACAGTTCAAATGAAATCAGCACTCCTTTTGTAGGTAACATTCCGTAACATGTTATTTACTTTCCCGTGGCAGTTAGGGATGTGCTAAAGTACATATTTTCATAATTGACTGTGTGGTGACTGGTTGGCGGAGTTAAAGGGATAGTGCATACATATCCCATATTTTATTACCGTATTCCCTCTGTTTTATGTATTCACCTGTGTGACGTTATTTGTTGTGTGGAACATGCACTGTTCGTCAAAAGTTTGGAATAATTAAGATTTTTTAAATGTTTTCTGTGTGTATATATATGTTATTCTCATTAAGAATGCTTTTTTGTTTATAAAAAAAAAAACTGTAAAACAGTAATGCTGTGAGATAGCTAATTATAATTCAAAATAACACGTTAATGGCTGCTGAAAATTCGGCTTTGCCATCACAGAAATATATTACATTTTAAAATAGATCAAATATAAATATATCAAAATTAAAAACAGTTCTTTTAAATTTCAATAATAATATTTCACTAATAATGTTTTTTTTTTTTTTTACTGTATTTTTTATCAAATAAATTAGCCTTGGTGAACATAAAATACTTTTTATCTTAATTATTCCAAAGTTTCCCCACCGGCGTTTTTTTTATTTGATTTTTATTGGTATTTTATCTACCCAATTCGGCATAAGATACCTTAATTTCCAAAGTGTTGATATTTTTGGTCCGATTTTTGCATCGGTCTGAACAAATACCACAGACAGGCTGAATGAAAATGTAAATCCACTCTCTGCCAGTAGATGGCGCTTAAGGAACAGCAGAAGTAGAGCCGTTTCCACGGTAACACTACTTTATAAGGCATTACACAATACACGGAGGGAAGATGAAAAGCAAATGCCATCTAAACTTTTCCGTAGGCGGGTTTCCCCCTTATACGCTAATATAATTAATTAATTAATGCATTCTTTAAAAGTATTTACAGATTTAATGATAATTGAAATATGAAATGGAAATACTAACCGCTGGGAATTTTTATCATGGTTTTCGTCAATCATGATTTCAGTCCTAGTGAGAGTGAAAGATTTCCCTATGCAGATTTCTTGATGGGTTCAAGTTGGACATGCAGATTCGAAACATTGACCTACAGAAAGTCGCTTGGTTTGAAAGTGACTTCTGTGTGAGCTGTGCTTCATACATCACTGCACTATTGACAATAGTGGATCTTTTTGCTCTCGTAGTTTTTCCAAAATGTTGCTAATGTGGCCGCACTTTTACAGTGAAAGTGGGGAACAGGGACAATCTTTGTCACCATTCACTTTCCCTATTCAGTTTATATTATGCATAATAAGTAACTTTGGATTATGCATAATAAGTTAATTGCTCATGGTGGGTTATTGGAAATGTCTTGAAATGTATTGTACTGTAGAATACGGTAGATTTGGAGACTTTACCGTGCTGGCAGTATAACGGTGTGCCAAAGCACAACATGCTTCACAAAGCCTCTTTTCGTCTCTGAATTTATTCCATTCAAAGAACCACTGCCAAAAATATTAAGTAGGGAGAAAGAAATTGAGCTAAAATACTCCACCTTAGTTGATAAACGACTAGTCATTTTAGGCACTAAATCTGAATAGTGACACTCGTTTGTTAAAACATGATTATTTGAACTTTTTAGTGGGGTTGACATTGATATTTCTTGTTTTCTTAAACCTTCATCTGAGCATTATGAGCAAACATTTGCATTGTCTTTCAAAGCTCTCGCGTTTCTTGACAAATGGGTTTAATTTTGTAAGGCGGTGTCATCATATTTCAGATCGGCCCATTCTGAAGCAGCGCTGCTCTTCCACGTCCAATCAGCACGCCGCTCGACACATTCAAACAAACGGCTTTTGTTGGCATGTTGTAAAAGGAACTGAATTAGATTCAGGAGAGATTTCAGTTGCACATCTGCAAGATATTTCTGAATCAGTTCATGCCTCTTTGACAGCGACTGCGCTAATTGCAGCAGGATGGAGCCACGGGTCTCGTCTTCGGTATGAATGTGCAAAACAGACGTTTTAATGCAACACTGGAGTTTTGAGATGAGAAGATAAACAGTGACAATTTGTGTCTAAACCTAGGTTCTTTTAGCTGGATGCCAGTGATGTGGTTAAGTTAAGGATTAAGGTCTGTAAAGGTTTACCTAAAGGGGGATATCAAATTTATTTTTAAGTGATCTTTGCCAGCTGAGTTTGGTTTATTTACTCTACAAATAAAGAAAATGATCAAATGAGATAAAGTAGCTTTCATTTGTAACAGATTTATTTCACTAGACTATCCATAGGCCTTAGCATATGGTAATATATAAGCAGTTTGAATTGAATTTACAGATAAAATAGCTTTATTGTGATCTATATTATTTTGCCATGATATAAAATTGTGTTTGTAGCATTAAGCATCAAGAGTGCTTCAATTGTGATAGGAATATTAGTAAATGTTAACTATGTACAATTACGCTTTAGCTGTCGTCTTAGCGTCTGTTGTTTATATTAGGGACATCCAATATTAACAGGTATTAAGAGAATCTCTGGGTGTTTTCATAAACAAAATAAATGATTAACATAAATTAAATTGAACATGAATTAGACTGAACATAAGCTTGTGCCTTTCCTGCCTTTCTATTTTGATATATTCATTTAAATCTGCAGCCTGGTGCCATTTTCTTAGAGTTTTCTATGTTAGGTTTGACAAAAATTAGCTTGGCTAGGTGATATATTTTGAATATTTGACAAATAATATATATAGTATAATGTTTAAAATGATATTTTATTTGGTTATTAAGTTTCCCAACGATTGTGTCATTAGAATAGTCCTTATTTGTAACAACGTGGCGCAGGACCTGAAAATGATAACTGCGTCGGGCTTAAACTAGCAAAAAATACTTGGGTCGCGCTTGGCGCTGCATTGCACCGGGTGTAAGATAGTTGCAGTCTGCAATTTAAACTTTGGGGAAGATTTAATAGCGTCTATCTATCTGTCTATCTATCTATCTATCTATCTATCTATCTATCTATCTATCTATCTATCTATCTATCTATCTATCTATCTATCTATCTATCTATCTATCTATCTATCTATCTATCTATCTGTCTATCTGTCTATCTGTCTGTCTGTCTGTTAAAGTGAAAAGTACAAAAGGTTGTTTTTTTTGTCAAATTTTTCTGTGCTATATTGCCCAGTTCTAGTTTGAGCTCAGAGTAATTATTCAAGCTGAATACTTGATTTAACTTTTAACTAGACTTAAAAAGACTTCCTAAGGATCTGCAAGGCCCTTTTTTCACGTTAGCAGGTCAATAATTAAATGGACATGCAAGCAGGTGTACAAATCTGCGGTGACCTGGGAATTCTTGAGCTGACCCCTGAATCACCGGAGTGAGACGGGCTCAGCGTGACTCTGGTTGAGGGCCTTCGCCGTCTACAACCCTAAGCTCTGCTTCTTAAATACTCTTAAAGTGTAATTAAAAGGAGGCGAGTGTATGTCCAAAAGTAATGCAAGGAAATCTGCCAAAGGCTTTGATTGATTTTTCTCTTAACATCACTTAATAATAGAATGCAATCTGTTCATCTTTTTATTGTTTTATTTGTTTCCTCCTAAATGAATTTACACAATGAAGCAATATTTCGATCAAAGCAGCAGGGCGCAGTCAGAGCTTCAAAGCGGCGGAGCAGGGCACATGATCTTATAGTAAAGTTTTGCTGTGTCGCCATCAGGATTAACAGTGTTTGACCCACTTAGTTTTATAGGTGCGTGAAAACAAATACCTCTGCGCTCAGATGGTCATTATGAAGAGGCTAGATTCATTTTTCTGCTGCAAACATTTGGAGGTGTGCAATTTTGAGGGCCGCATGTTTTCCATTTACACCCGTAGTGGTTAAGAAAAGGTCATTTAAACTTAAACTAGTGGTTCTCATAGTTTTGCTTCAGGACCCTGATTTTAAATTGAAGCTGCAGTCTAACATAGTACCAAAATTAAAAGTAAACAAGTACTCTTGACATGTAAATATTTTATTTTATTTTATTTTATTTTATTTTATTTTATTTTATTTTATTTTATTTTATTTTATTTTATTTTATTTTATTTTATTTTATTTTATTTTATTTTATTTTATTTTATTTTATTTAAAAAAAATGTATGCCATCCTTACTATGCACAATTTTATAGTTAGTTGCATTTTATTGTTTGGATTTAGTATGTTTTGTTTTTTTTTCCTTGGTATGTTTATCCTTCTTGCTTTTCCATTTTTTGGATCACAACCCACCAGTTGAGATCAACTGGTTTTGACTGCAATATTCATTGCAGTGGAATGGTATGTAAACCTAGAGGAATGCATGTATGCCCTGTTGCAAGGAAATCTCAGATAACGCGTTCATATCCTTCCATTAGCTTCTTTTATTAAGGCCAAACCCCCCTCTTGGTAACTTTATAAACCTTTTCATATGTTACGGTTAAGTACACTCAAGTAAAGTTCCATTTTCATCCCATTACGCTGTCTGTGCGAGAGATAAATTGTTTGCCTATGACAATGGGACCTATTCTTTGGAACCAAGAAAAAAAAAATCTGAAACCTAAAAAGAAACAGCCCTACTTAAAGAGGACGTAATTAGACATGGTCTGTTCAGCAGAAAGTTGTTGCTGCCTGCAGATCCAGCAGATATGAACTATATTCCAGTGTCGCAGAGCAGGTATTCCCTCTGATCTATGCTCGCCTTTATTGGGTCAAGCTTGGGGAAACGAAGCCAAACAATGCGAAGGAAGCATTCAGTGAATTTTCTCAGCATGCTGTACAGTCAGTCAGAAGTGCATGATCCAGGGCTCTGCCAAATACAAACGCATCTGTTCCCCAGATTCCCTGTATAACTGGGACTGGTCTGTTATCCCATGCCAGGTCACAAGCAAAGCTCTTACTTTACTTTTATAAGCGAATAATGCAAACAAGTCTGCTTGGCAAAGACATTGTAATGATGTTGTGACGCATTAAAATGGAATTGCAATCTAAATTACAACATTTTGAATTGCAACTTGCACAAAATGTATATTAAAAGGAAGAAATGACTGCAGTTAGGGCTGTGCTTTTTGTCTTTTATCCTAGGCTGTGCTCTCTTATCCCAATTTTTCAAATCCAGTCTTTAGGACTGTACACTAGGGTTGTCAATTTCAGTAGTCGGTACCAATACCAGTAAAACATTTTCGGTTCTCAGTACCAATTTTGATTAAAAACAGTTTTTAAATATACACTACTGGTCAAAAGTTTGGAGTAAGAATTTTGAAGATGTTGAAAGAACTCCTTATGTTCAACAGGACTGCATTTATTTGATCAAACACACAGTAAAACATTAATATTTTGTAATATTATTACAATAATAATAATAAAAAAAGATATTTTAATATATTGTAAGATGTAATTTATTCCTGTGATGGCGAAGCTGGATTTTCAGCATCATTCTAATATGATGATTTGGCACTCAAATCATCTTTTTTTTTATCAGTTATTATTGATGCTCAATTAAATAATAATAACAATATTAGTGTTGAGAATAGTTTTGCTGCTTAATATTATTGTGAAAAACTAAAAAAAAATTTTTTAAAGAATAGAGAGTTCAAATGATCATTTATTTAGTTTAAATCAAAGTCTTTTATAACATTGTTAATGTATTTAATCATGCCACTTTTGATTAATTTAATATATCCTTGCTGAATAAAATTATTAATTTCTTTTAAAAAAAATTATTAAAAAAACGTACTTGCCCCAAACTTTTGAATGGTAGTGTATCATGGTTTTAAACAAAAAAATATTAGCAGCAAAAACATCGGTTATAATAAGAAATGTTTCTTGAGCACCAAATCAGCATATTAGAATGATTTCTGAAGGATCATGTGACTGAAGACTGGAGTAAAGATGCTGAATAAAGTTACACTTTAAAATATTTTTAAGTAGAAAGTTAGGGTTACGGTGCAAATATCATCAATCATTAATTGATACATTTAAAAATTTGGGGGAAACCACAAGGTCAAATCAGATTTTTTAAGAAACTACAATCTTGACACACAGTAATGAGGTTCCTTTCAATGATATTATACCCTGTTTTATTTCCCACACCTTTTTTTATATTGGTTGTTTAGTATAATCATGTAGTTTAGTTTGGTGGCCACAATTTGGTGAATGTTTTCATTTTATTAGGAATTTTTCTATGTTTTTACTGGTTCCTCTTTCAGCCACTTTTACCACACCTGTGATCGTCCTCATTTTGCATTTGTGTCTTGACAGGATGAAGTTATCGCCGTCTCAGAGAAAGTCATTGTGAAGTTGGAGGATCTGGTGAAATGGACAGTGGCGGATTTGTGGAGTTGGAAGAAGGGTCTGCGGGCCATACCCCTGAAACCCACCGTGCTGAAGGAGCTCGGCAAGAACGGCCAGAGAGAAGCGCTGCACAAATACAGAGAGTCCACGCTCAACAGCGGCCTCAACTTCAAGGACGTCCTCAAAGAGAAGGCTGAACTCGGTATACAGCATGATTTCTCATACCTCACAGTTCACACACATGTACCGGTTAGTGGTTCTGGTGTTTCTGATCACTGATTCTGATTCCGTAGGCTTAATGTTTTAATTATGGCTGGTTTCTTTATTGCTGTCATTTCCTCTTGAAAGAACATGCGGAGAGAGATTCACGTACATCTTTATTGCACAAATTGCACAAATCTCAAACTCTCATTTAAGATTGTAATAAAGAAGATTCTTTTTTATGTTTTTGTAAGAAGTCTTTTATGTTCACCAAGACTTCATTTATTTGATTAGTAAAAACAATAATATTGTGAAATATTATTACAGTTTAAAATAAAAGTTTTCTATTTAAATATATTTTATAATAAAATGTATTCCTGCGGCAGTAATCCTGAATTTTCAGCATTATTACTTCACATGATCCTTCAGAAATCATTCTGATATGCTGATTGTGTGCTCAAGAAACTTTTCTTTTTATTATCAATGTTTTTTTGTGTGAAAACTGTGATACTCTATCATTCAAAAGTTTGGGGGAAGTAAAAAATTATATTTTTACTCTGCAAGGACACATTGTATTGATCAAAAGTGACAGTAAATACAAAAATATTAACCAGCAAAAACTGTTCAACACTGATAATAAGAACCATTATTAATAATTTAGCACCAATAATAAATGCAAGCTTGGAGAGCATCAAATATTTCTTTCAAAAACATCCCAAAAGTGTATGTGTTCAAGTAACATTTGATAAAATAATGTGTTGTTTGTCGTGACCAACTGCCTGCAGGCTTTGATAATAACACGGCTTGAATGTTTCTTTTTATGAGCGTCAAAACTATTTTTTACAGTGAGTAGAAACTTAAGCGATTGTACAAGACACAACAAGAAAGTGTTTGAGAATGACACTTGTTTAAACAGGCAGGGTGTCGCCCCTGTATTCATCTCCCTCTGTGCTTTTTCCTTCTTTGGTTGTTTGTGTCTCTCATTAACTGGGAACAATATGGTGTATAAATGCTCATTAATGTGCAGACGGATCACACCCAGTGTGATTACGCTTCCTGCATGATTGCTCTGAAGGATCTGATTTATCAAAGCATTATACGTTTCGTTTCAGCTCAATTTTGCCAATATAAAAACCCTTATAAAAACAAAACATTTGCTCATACTTTGTATATTTTATGTATTATAAACAGCAATGATCGTGTGTGCTTGATAGCTTAACAAAACGGGGTCAAACTCCATTTTGTGTTATGAAGGAGATACAATAAAAAATAGCATATGTTTCTTTTATTAGCTGTTGACATAGTGATATCACATGATTTGTTATATTTGCAACCTTTGTAATCTAAGAGTTCTTTACTAGTGTGTGTATATAGTTGTGTGCCATATAAATATGTCATTTTGGCTTTGGCTCGGTGATTCACAGTGGTTTTGCTAGTGATTTAAAATTCAGCCTCGCTGTGAATATCATAAAGATTTTAATGCGATTTTTATTAAGTGTTATTTGACAAAACATGTTTTATTTTGTTCAGTGTTAATGAAGTGTTAAGAAAATAGCTTGATGTGAAACAGGAAATTTGGGCAGGACATACAGTATTTAAAGACTTTTTAAATAGCCAATAGGCTTTAGTTTAATTTAAGTTGTAAACATGTGATCTCATTCTAGAGGGCATTTGATTGGACAAACATTTGGTTACGCCCCTGAGTGCAGGATGAGTCATCAATATTTTTGGGCTGTTTTCCCAGAAGAGAAAAAGCGTAAATTTTGAATGTTTTTCTATTGCAGTTTATTCCGTCAATGTTGAGGAGTAAAATTTAAACACAATTTTTAGCTTTAAAGCTAACAGACAAAAAGCCACAGTTATTAGTTATGTGATTTATAGTTATTTGTTTGTCATTATTCAAAAATCTTCACTAAAGTGGCATTTTACTTACTTTTATTAAGAAGGTTTCAGTTAACAATGTATGTAGGTGTTGGTTATAGTTATTACAATAGTATTATTATATTGGTCAGTATAAACGGAAATTATAAAAATGTAATTGTTAATTTAGTGAAAAATAGTGTGTGAAAAATATGTCTTTATTATTCCAAACTAGATTTTCTGAATCTGCTTGGCTACATTGGTTGTTTGGTTGAAAGGATTCTCATGACTGAAATAACAAATCCATAAAAATCAAGGTCATATAGAACTATAAAAAATCACGTTAAGGCAGGAAATATCAAGATAATTGTTTTAGCTATATCAAGCAGTCAGAAAGGCCAACCAGGGATTTCCACGATTCTGAAGACTCTGTCTTTGTATCAGCCAGAATCATATTGCAGAATCCATTTTCAGTGCATAACATTTGAATCAGTTCTCAAGCAGGTTAAAAGCCATTGAAGGGCTAAATATACATATCACCCCCCTTCAATTTGGTGTATATAATAATTATGCAGCACTAGTGGATGGATCTTTTTTACTTTGCCAGTTACTGGAATTTGCATACTGCTTTGTTTGGAAGCGTGGAGGCAAACGTGCTCTCAAGTGGGCTGATGTATGAGGTTCCTATGAGATAGAAGAATCAATAATGGATGCTTTGTCACTGTTGCTTATGTGCAGGCTACAGCTGTGAATGACAATCAATAGCTGCACAAAAAGATCTGTGATTTATTCGCTGTCAGTCCTGCAACCTTATTATTTCTTGCTGTATTCTGAGTGTGCGCATTTTTGTAATGTTAATAAGTCGCTTTTTAATGAGTAGATATGAGAGTGTTTGTGTTGTCAGGATGGTAAATGGATTTACTCAAGAGTACCTCGAGATCCACTTGGTAAGCGGAATATTCTGGCACAGAACTACTTTCGAAACTGCAGCTTTTTCAGTATCGGACTTACTCTCTCAATTAAAAATAAAGAGTTTTTGTTGTCATTTAGGGTGTTCACACTTGGCATGTTTGGTTTGATTAAAACGAACTCTGGTGTGATTGCTCTGTTAGTGCGGTTCATTTGAATAAGTGTGAACGCTGCCATCTGAACCCTGATGCGCAACAAACAAGCGGAGCGAGAAAAAGATGGGTCTCGGTCCGGTTCCAAACTAACTCTGGTCTGGTTGGAGTGAAATATGAACGCAACGCAGACCAAAGACATGTAAACGAACCAAAAACAGGACATGATGTCACAAGATGCGACCCTTAAACCCTTAAAAGGACAGAATGCTGAAGTATACCTTTTTTTTCTCGTCATAGTCGTGATGTTGCCCATCACAGTTCGGTACAGGCATCAGAACTGCGTCTCCTCGCAGCAGATTTTCGTTTGTGTGTGTGATGGAGGGATTCCTGCCGCTGTGTTGACTCCTTTGCACATTTTATAAGCTCTTCACGAATTCTCATCTGGTCAATATACCATCATATGTAGGCTATGCACATACAACGAGCGCATTTATCCCAGCACACAATATTGTTTTGGATGTTCAGTAAGTTCCGTCACGAAATGCACGCAATAAAAGCCGACCAATCAGGTTGTGAACATATCCCTATGCCTTAGGTTCGGTATCTTTCGGTTCGGTGTTAAAATGCCAATGTGAACGCTAAGAGGACCAGGACTAGGCCTAAATGTTTTGTTTTTTAGGTCCGGACCAAACGAACCAAGAGCGAACCGAACTACAAGTGTGAACACACCCTTACTCACTCTATTGTTACAAACCCATATGAATTTCTTCCTTCCATAGAACACAAAAAGTGAAATTTGAGAACTGTACTGCCTATTCTATTCCATGAAATCACAATGAATAGGGACTGGAGCTATATTCAGTCTTATGATGAAGTCATATAATAGCTTTGTGTGACAAACAGAAATTAAGCCATTATTTACTGATAATATCCTCCAATGTGTTATTAGTCACCATGAAATAAAAATGAGCAATTCTTATTTTTTATGGTAGCTTACATTATTTATTATAGTTAAATTATCCGTGCACATAATTTTCTGATGATGTGTTTACTGGCATCAGGGCATGGCATCTGTCACTCACATGAGATCGACCAATAGCAAATCAGAACGATCCTACCATCCAATCAATTCACGATGGACAAAATAACATCCCGCCATACGTAAAAAAAATGTATTGCTCAAGAAGCCGTTTCACTTGGATATACGTCACAGTAGCGAAGAAAAGACAACATCTGTCTCATGCCGACTTTTAGCGCTTTGGCGGAATTTAACTTGTGAATTGAATCAGACAAATCTGTTGAAGCTTCAGCCCCCTTTCATTGCAATTGCATGTCCCACAGGTTCAGAACAACATAAGGGTGAGTAAATGATCACAGAATAATTTTTGAGTGAACTATCCCATCAACTGACCTTTGTGCATTACCGTCCGTTATTAGTGAAAGCTGAAATACATTTTCATAAATGATGGGGTCACAGAGTAAACTCATTTGATTTTTAATATGAGATCAGAGGTGGTTAATGAATTTGGGCTGAGGAGGAGAATGATTCACCGACATGTTGTGCGTTTTAATCTTTGACCTGGAGCGGTTTAACGTACCCTTTCTCAAGTTAAGAAGGAAAGCTGTCTTCAGGTGATATGAAAATTGTGTCAGTCACTCTTGAAACAGCACCGCGCTCCTGGTGTAAAATAAAAAAGCCGTTTGGCTGTAATTGATATCAAATAAAAAGCAGATTGTTCAACTGTACAAATAGGGAGTGTATTAATAATTAAAACAGGGTTTTTCACAGTCTGGTATGTGGACGACAGCCAGCAAAAGACTGGCTGTGATTGTGAGGGGATGTAAAAATTTTTAATGTTTGTAATGAATTGAAACATTGTTTAGCACCTCTATTGCAAATGTATTTTGCCATCCGTGAACGGCTCTAGAAATCTGGCATATACTTTGAGTTCTGATTTGTGATGCCTGCAATAATTAGGTTTTAAAAGGTCCTGCTTTGCTCTGTGCTTTCGATAGAGGGACTGCAATAATTTTAGCCGCGTCCCGAGGGAAACGGGAGGATAGCTATAAGGATTCTGCCATATTAGGCTCCTGTCAGAGCGCTCTGGGACGCTGCATAATAATAATGCAGATCTTTGGACTGCCCTTGAAAGTGCTGTAGATTTAATGATGTTCCGTTTTGGTTCCGCCCTCTCCAGCTAAATGCTTTTTGTGGCTTTCAAAAATATCACTTTCACTGCAGCTACACATTTCAAGAGTTTGCAAGGGATCACGGCCGTGTTTCCAGTTAACGGAGGAGATATTTTGGAATAAGTTTGCAGATAGACCCAATAAGCGCCTAATATCTTGTAATATATCGGTCTTGTAGCAAGTGCTCATTTAGGTTGCAAAACAAGCGTCGAGTGACAGCAATTAGTTTTTAAGTCACATTTCATTTCCCCAGTAACAAACTCAAAGCAGATTTGTCTTAGATGGAAGGAAAAGGGTTTAATGGCTCTCACTGAAGCTGAACCCAAAAAAAAAAAAGGAAAAACAACTTGAAATTGACTAGATGCATTCTTAATCTCGTAAATTAACATATCTCCCCTCTGGCCTTGTTATGCAGAGTGATGAAGTTTGACTTTAGGATATATTTCTCAAATTAATTCTCAGGATGGTAGCGATATCTAATCTAATTTCTGCTTTGGCTGCCGACATCAAAAGCATTCAGGTCACAGGAAGGATGGTGCTGGCTATCTGTCTGTTTACTCTGTCTATCACAGAAGCCTGCGCTTGTGTTACTGGGTTCAATTTAGGTTCTCGGACTAATACGATATATATATGATATATAAGAAGGCCGCTGAAGAGCGAGTCGTTGTCTTTGAACAATGGTTGGGTGTTATCAGATGCACCGTGTGATCAGAACTCCACCCTGTTGTGCTATCTGTGTATGATATGGGGCATAATGAGTATACTGTAACTCAACACCGGATGAGGAGTCTTTACGATGATCAGGTGTTGATTTGCACGGAGCGTGAGAAGTGGAAATGTCTTGTATTTTCGGTGCTGTTTGAGAGATCATTTGTGCTGCACCTGGAGGGTGGTGATTCAAGTGACTACTCAATCATGGTGGATGAGTTTGAGTTTGAGTTACCTTAATGTAAACTTAAGTTGCATTAACTTAATGTGAAGTACCTGCTCAATTACAGTCCCCGTAAATGAACAATAGAGCTGAACAACGTGACAGAATGCTGTATCCAATATAAAATGAAGATTTATTTATGTATTGGCCTGTCCGTTTGTCTTTGTGTATGTATCTATCTCACTTTGAGTCATTTGTCCATCCATCCATCCATCCATCCATCCATCCATCCATCCATCCATCCATCCCACTTTGATATCCATCCATCCATCCATCCATCCCACTTTGACATCCATCCATCCATCCATCCATCCCACTTTGACATCCATCCATCCATCCATCCATCCATCCATCCATCCATCCATCCATCCATCCATCCATCCATCCATCCATCCATCCATCCATCCATCCATCCATCCATCCATCCATCCATCCATCCATCCATCCATCCATCCATCCATCCATCCATCCATCCATCCATCCATCCATCCATCCATCCATCCATCCATCCATCCATCCATCCATCCATCCATCCATCCATCCATCCATCCATCCATCCATCCATCCATCCATCCATCCATCCATCCATCCATCCATCCATCCATCCATCCATCCATCCATCCATCCATCCATCCATCCATCCATCCATCCATCCATCCATCCATCCATCCATCCATCCATCCATCCATCCATCCATCCATCCATCCATCCATCCATCCATCCATCCATCCATCCATCCATCCATCCATCCATCCATCCATCCATCCATCCATCCATCCATCCATCCATCCATCCATCCATCCATCCATCCATCCATCCATCCATCCATCCATCCATCCATCCATCCATCCATCCATCCATCCATCCATCCATCCATCCATCCATCCATCCATCCATCCATCCATCCATCCATCCATCCATCCATCCATCCCTCCCTCCCTCCCTCCCTAAAAGGGGCACTCCCTCCCTCCCTAAAAGGGGCATGTTTTTGCATCTTTTCTGCCTGTATTTGTATGTGGAGCCTCTTTCTCTGTGGATCTCTGTTAAAGACAGCTTTTGGCTCGTTGCACGCTGGGGTTATTGGCGTGAATCTTTCTGCTAAATGACATTCATGTCAAAAACATTAATTCTACAGTTGATTTGTGACAAGAATCTATGAGACTTTCATTTTCATGTCCTGAAAAAGGCAATCCACATTGTGCTGACACTGGCAGGGAGAGCGAGGCTAATGCGAAGGAGAGTAAAACAGATGACCCGTTAGCTTTCACAGCCAGGGTAATATATTCCGGACTAAATACAAATGATGTTGCTACATGGAGATTGTGGGCAGGAAATTGTGTCCTATATTTTAGGCGCACATAACAAAATGCATTATTATGTATGTAGAGCATATTGCTGTGTACATTGTTGTAATATTTTACATGGAGCGCCGAAAAAGAGACTTGCCTCAGCATTTGCTATACATTTTTGCAGAAGAATTTAGACGTTATTTCTAAAGACAGCTTCACCATCTTGCCAAAGCAAATGAAAAGACGCTTTGATATTTGAATAATCCTCATTACAGAAAGGAATGTCTGTGCTTCACTCTCTTTAAACTGAATTAGATTGCTCTGTTTATTCTGCTCTCAATCCAGCGATTATTTCTTTCTTCGTTTTTTCGAAACATCATGTTTTTCTTACTGGCAAGCCTGCTGGAAGTTTACAGGGCTTATTGTCCATTAGAGCTCTCTGATCTTCTTATATCGCTGTTCTCTGACTGAATCCAGGCACCGGAGCCAAAGTTTCCAAAACTGTGAGGTGGGAATTGAAATGGAAAAAGCCTGTTGCTTTGCTAATAATGGCAGAGTCGTTTTTTTTAAACACAAAACAGGGAATGGAGCTGTAATCATCATGTCCATATGTATTTGTTTTTGTAACTTTGCCCAATATTCGTCATTTCCACAAGGCAAGACTCCCTGAGCTGAAGTATGCGAGGTGAGATAGCGTCCTTGCCAGCAGACAGTCCAACAATGCGCACGTCTCCCAGGCCTGACCTTTGAGGAAATGAATAGTTTTATTGTCTGTCCATTACAGAGGCTGAAACAACAGTCAAGTTATTAACATTACTTCTCCTATAACAGCAAATCTCCCCCCCCCCCAACAACCTGAAGCTCAACGGAAAGAGGAAAAACGTAACAAAAGTTGCCAACAACAGATGGAAAATAAGCGTTCATTTGTCTTTTAGGAGTATTGCATTATATGTTCTCAAACAGCTGCATTTGTTCCTGGAGAAGGAAATTCAAATAAATGTTAATGCAGTGTGGTGATCTTTTCTGAAGTACGTAACTCCCTCCGGGCAGCTATTGTGGATTCTTATATTTTAAAGCGAGGGGGCCGGCTGCGTTTGTCAGGAAACACAATGTGGCTTATTGTGGTGTCTGGTGCCAAGCCACGATGACTAATCTGTTATTATCGTCAACCAATCATTTCATGTTGAGCAAGCTTGGGGGAGCTGCGAAATTCAAGAAGGCCTTCCTTAAATATTAAACGTCTCAGACATTGTGCGGTTTGCATCTCATAGGCTAATTAATGCTCTATTTGGCTGCAGTGTCCTCTTGCCTTTGAGAGATAATTCATTTTGCTTAGTCATATGGCTTTGAATATTGTGTGCATGAGGGGTTTAATTATTTGCTAATCAAATTTATTCCGCTCAATTTTATCTTAACCTTATATAAAGCCTACTGTATCATATTTGATACACAACTTCTAAGGCCTTTAAATCTGAAACGTATTAAACTTTACTGAAAAACCTGTTTTACATATAATGCATGCCGTCTGTCATCTAGTTTATACTAGTTCTGTCGTCTAGTATATACTTTTTTATCAAGTCGAAGGCCTTATAGTATCATACTAATAATGTTCCCCTTCAGGTCGTGGTACACATCTTTACTGATTTTTATAAAGTAGGCCTATATATAAGAATAACTTATATATCAGCGTGAACACTTACTTGACTGATATCCATACATCTTTTTTTAATTAATTTTTTTATGTTAAAATAGAAAAAGTATCAAATATAATCAGGATTTTAAAGAACGTTTATCTGTACGTCTTTCAATCATCATGATATTAAATTGGATTATATGTTTTGCTCCCACAATAAAAACTTTGATCATAAAACTAAGCATTTAAATATCATCAAGACGGATTATTGGGAATATAGAGGGACAACTGATATTTATATGCGTTTTATTTAAATAGTCTGCTAGACTGTTGTAATCTCATTGATTTACATTACATTTCATCTTATTTTTGGCCATACAAGTAACAACATCTGCACCAAATTTTGTTTTTGTATATGTTTTTTCCATCTTGAGTAAATGCTCCATATTCTCCTGAATGAGCCACAAAACCCTAACGTATCACGTGTGATACTCAACAAAAAACACATGCAAACTTTATATATATTTAATATTTTGCCTAAAGGTACAATAAACCGTTTCATTTGAAAATAATGAAATATTTCATATGTCAGGCTTTTCATGCTTGGTCAATATCCGGGTTGCATTATAGACTACACTTAAGGTTTTACATTTACATGTTCTTGTTTTTTTTCATCTGTGGAACACAAATGGAGAACTTAAATTTGTGTCTGTTCCTCACACAAAGCTGTCGTATGACTTCAAAACACTTGAGATATGATGTACAAATCATATGGGAATTTTATGGGACTTTTCTGAAGTTTTTGTCATGTAAACAGTCACTATATATCGGCTATATTTATGTCCCATGAAAAAATATATAAATAATACAGCTTTGACATGAGGATGAGCACACAATGACAGAATGTTTGGATGAAGTGGGTTTCTTTCTTTGCACTGTTGAGTTTGACCTCATTGATGTTTTTTTAGAGGATGTGGTATTGCTCTCGGGGGGCTGCTCTCAAACCCCCAGGTGATTTGCACAAGCTTGCAGAAAAGGAAGACAGCAGCATGCGTTCAAAGCAGAGAGAACTGTGTTCTTGTCAACTGATATTTCAGTGACTGAAAAACTCTCTTGGACTGATTTATCAAGTTAGCTGTAAGCCCTTCGAGACAGTAGAACAAAGATGCCCTTTACTGCTGATCTGAGACCACTTAGGACATTAAAACATTTCTTATACAGCCAATCAGCAGCCACCTCTCGCCCCGTCTGCCCCAGGGCAGTTGTCAGTTTGACCTTTAACCTCCAGTGAGTGTCGGTGCTGCTGAATAACAGCCATTAGTGAACTCTAGTGTTTTCTTTCTTGTCGTCGCACGAACTGTGGTTCTTGAGTTTAAACATGTCGACATGGCACTTCTTAGACGTGGTGTCTAACATCCATCAAGCTAAACCCTTTCGAGTCTTCAGAAGTCATGAACCGATTTCCCTTAAAGTGTAGCTGGGTAGAATGGTGGTAGAGTTATTTCAAATGGAAAAGGTTTTGGTACTGTAAGAACCCTTTTAATTATACATAGTAGTGCACGTTGTGTTCTCAGTATTTTTACAAGGGGCAATATAGCGTTAGCATAAACTTTTTCATAAAGTCTTATTGTCAGTTTTCTATTTCAAGACCAAAAACTGTTTGATTAGAATCCTTCCTGTACTTGAATAATAACATATATGTTTAATAGGGGTGTAATGATGCATTGATATGGATCGACGCATCAGTCAGATGAATAACGATTATGCTTTTTGTTTGAAATTTATATTTGAACTCTTTCTCTGCCAGAATTTTTGAAAAAAGTTGCCAGCCAGCGTCAGCATTTTTGATAATTTTCACAAAAGTTTCATGGCCCCCAAAATATTTTGTCGTATGAGTATCTGAACATGCAATATATCAAAAGAAAGAACCCTCTGCTTTTAAACAACAAACTCAACACTTGAATGTGGGTAAGTTTCATTAAAAAAAGCAACATTTTGAGCAAAAAGCTGAGAAAATCGCGTCTGGATCGGATTCAGAACAATAATCAAAACACAGATGATTGAGGCATTATATGCCTTTGTGAATTCACAGTAGCACTATGCTATGTTTTTTAAATGGTTTTAATATATCGTGCAGCCTTGACTGTCTAATAATGCGGTACATGGATTCTTGTCCATGGAATGCGCCACTTCCAGTATTTTTCCGGTTACTCGACATGACTAAATTGCAATCAAGGATTTTTTTTAAATCGAGTACTCTGAATTTAATCGAGGAATCGTGACAGCCCTAAATATAATATAATATAATATAATATAATATAATATAATATAATATAATATAATATAATATAATATAATATAATATATAATATAATATAATATAATATAATATAATATAATATAATATAATATAATATAATATAACATGATTACGTATGTAGGAAGACCTTTGACTACATTATAACAGTGTTTTCCCCTGCTTCTCCCTACCACACATTTCTTTAAGTGCTTAATTTTTTATTTAATTGAAATTTAAACTGCACAATTATTGCCGTTATCTCAAATAATCACGATTAAAACGAATATCCAAGATCATGTGATTAATCAATCGCGACAGGCCTACATTTTGTTCAAACTGCCCACCTCATTTAATCATTTTACATCTGCCTATAAATGAGAGCGTGTGCCTGTAATATCAGTGTGCTTTTATTCCTTCATAGCAGTTCAAGACGGACTGTGATCCCTTAATATGCATGCTCATTGTGACAGCTCCTAGAATTATGAATGATTAATTCTTTGGACAGTAATTGAAAAGGCCTTGTCTACCGCTGACTGCAGATGAAGAAATCAGCACAATAGTGCATTGATAGCATACTATCTTCTTATCCTCTGTCATCTAATCCCTCCTTTGTGTCACACTCAAAATGCGTTTTAATTAGTTTCATTGGGTAATGCGCTTCTTTTCCTCTGTCTGTGGCTATTGTCATCATGTTGAGTCACATGAGTGCCACCATTGTTTCCAGCGGGGCTCCCCAGAAGACATTTGCTGTTTCCCGTGAACAAGCGCAAGTTAATCGCTTTGACATACATGTCTTTCGTCTCTAGTGTTTGACTGTTAATATATTGAAATTTGTTATTAAAATAAAAGAATGTACATGGAAACTTGGGAGCTACACTCTAGATGTTTTGTCAGGGATTTTATGGTATTCAATGCATTAGTTGATTAAAACATCAGAAAGAGTAGCATAAGTATATAAATTATTTAATGACTTAAGGTTTATTATGTAATAACATAATCAGTGCTGGGTAGTAACTGATTAAATGTAATCTGAATTATGTAATCAGATTTCCTAAATTAAAAATTAGATTTTATTACTTTTTTAAATACTCATAATCAGAATACAGTTATTTTTTCATTGATTACATGATGACTTAATATTCACACAAAAAATGGAAATAAATAATTCAGAATTCATTGATTCTCTTTTAAATTTCCCTTTCTCAAAAGTTTTATGGCATTGCACACACAGATCGGACACTAGTCAGGCGACTATAATCACATGGGAAATTGAAAGGTCGCATAGCATAAACAAATGAAATATTTAGTAGTTTTTTCAGTTAGTTTTTTATTTTGATTGTTTTTATGATTTAATTAATGAAGCTTTTCATAAATGTATAAACCCTCTTCAGTTCCTTTAATGTAATGCTTATTGCACTTTGTCTTGTTGATAACAACAAATGTAATAATATTTCTTTCTCTTTGTATTTTTTTATTAGTATGGTACAAGATTAAATGATTCAAATCAATGTTATAAACAAGTTAGGTCGAAAGTAATCTGAAAGTAATCAAAAAGTAATCAGATTACATTACCTAAAATGTAATCTGTAAATACAATTTAGTAATTTATACAAACAATAATTCATCACGTTACTAACTCAATTTTTATCATGCAATTTGTAATGGACTATGTACCCAACACTGAACATTACACAAATAATTAAATATTGTTGTGCATTTACCATTTCATCAAAATTAGCTATATATGTTCAGCTGTTTCTCCTGTTTTTCAAAGACTGGCAATGTTTAATGCGTCCCTGTTGTGCTTAAGAGTTTCAGAGATGAAAGTGCCTTTATTTCCTTTGTTTTGGACTCGACTGGAGATAAATTCTGGGGTGCCGCTCAAAGAGGCAGCTTTTGTAGTATGTACGAGAGATGTTCCATTATATGAACAATTCATGAGAATTTGTGCAGTACACATACAATTCCCACGCCTCACGTTCACAAGTCCGTGAACGGCTCGCTCCGTCATTGTGCTGAATGTCGCACACAAATATGCTTGTTCTGTCGCATGAAAGATATATCTCTAGAAAACAAGTAATCTGTTTTATTCATTCAGAGCTAGTGAACACAAAGACATTGGACGCACGTTAGAAAGGTTTAGCTTTAAATTGTGTTTTGCGTAATAACATCATAAGTGTGTATTCTTAGTATACGGTGGGTGTCTGAGGCTTAATCACCCCGGTGTACTAGCACTTACGAAGGAAGCTATTTATTTTCAGCCATATGGTAATGCTATGACAGTCTGACTGCAGATTGTATACTTTTATTAAAAGTACAATTACATTGTTTACTCTTTACACACACACACACACACACACACACACACACACACGCATATATATATATATATATATATTTATATATATTTATATATAAAAACAGTAATTGTTAACAGTAATTGTTTTTGAGAAATTATTATAATTATAATTTAAAACTGTTTTCTATTTTAATCTATTAAACTGAATTTTCAGCATCATTACTCCAGTCTTCAGGCAGTGTCACATGATCCTTCAAACATCATTCTAAAATGCTGATTTGGTGCTCAAGAAACATTTTTTTATTGTCAGTGTTGAATTTGGTTGTGTTGCTTAATACTTTTGTGATTACATTTTTTACCGGATTCTTGGATTAATGGAAAATTCAGCATATATTTGAAATAGAAATCTTTTTAACCTTATTTAATTTCTTTAATGCCACTTTAGATCAATTTATGTGTTCTAATAAAAGTTTTTATTTCTTTCAAAAAGTGTTTCTTTGAATGGTAGTGTATATTGTTACAAAAAGCATTTTAATGTATGAAATATGCCATGCTGAGACTTCTAAGAACACACAATGTATTTGAAGATGAAAACAAATATCCAACCGATTCACTTAGTTTGAACTGATTCAAAGAAATCAATGAATCAAACATTCTAACATAAGTCAGAGACGCCATTAAAATATCTCACCATGCTCGCATACTCGTGTTAGGGAGGCATTGCAAAACTAGTCTAAGGACACAGTTTAGGAAACCTAAAGGCCAAATATTTAAATGATTGCAACATTCACAATGTTGCTTAATTTATGTATGCTAGCAAGCTGAATAATCACAAATGTATTCCTTTAGATTGCTCAATGCTATATGAATAATTCCTTTTTCTTGAGTTCATCATGGAAAGTGATCTTTCTTTCCCAGAAACAATATCTGTGTCTTTTGTATGTGGCTCAGTGGCTGCACCTTGTTATTCAGTTCTCTATATAGAGGCATCATTAGAATAATAGGCTCAATGTGTCTCTTAACAAAACAGAACATTTTGACATAAATTTGTTCTACCCTGTCATGTTTTTACAAGAGCCTTTAAATGCAAAGTTTGCTGCGTGGTAATCAATAATACAGACAGTTATATTTGGAGCCGGTCCCCCTTTAGGAATATTAGAGCTTTAGGCTTGTTGCTAGGAAGCAACACGAATTGTGCTGGAACTGTAGCGGACGAATGCCCACTGCTGTAAAGTATCGACAGGTGCCATAAATCATCAACCAACGCTTTCGTGTCGACATCAGGGGATATCCTGGAAAAATGAGCTCAGGGTAATTTAAGCTCGGACAAGCTGGAATCAAATAAAGAGTAATATCATAGAATTATGGGTAGATTTGTGCCACGTTGTCCTGGCCATATCACAATATATTGGGTTTAATCGTCAAGTGATTCTTGTGGCACAATCATACAAACTCACTAAAAGTGTTGAGTGTTGAAACATTGTGTTTTTCTCAGTTGAATGTTTCCTCTCAGTTTGGTGAAAATACCGTATACGGTGTCCATCACTGAGTAAATAAAAGGCTTGTTTGAAGGGTAATAGTTGAATCTTGAATGCTTCTCGGGATTTTAAGACAGCCAAGTCCTTGGAGAAGAACAAGAAGGCGTAATAGGGACATTTGAATATAAAACACTTTATATATTTAAGTGAAACGGTGGCAAGTGATTGGTTATCTGGGGAATCCGTTCATATTATCTTGCTGACGACCCCATACATACCTTGTGGAGGAGAATGCAAATAGCCTGAACGACTAAAGTTAAAGTACTGCTGTTTACTGTGTCCCGGCGTCTTACAGAGGACACAGTCATCGTAAATAGCAGCCTAGCAGGTCTTGTTTTAAAGTTTTAAACTGTTACAGTACCATCAAAACACTTTCAACTTATAGTTAACATGTAAAGACAACTTGTGACTGTACCAATTATGGTATTTAATTATGGTAAAATCTTAATTGTGATTGGGCTAGACATTTAATTATAATGTATAGTATTACAATTTAAAATTTCAGTATAATATAAATTAAATAAGTAGTGTATACTACAGTAATGTTAGCCTGGGAAAACCCAGACTACTTCCTGGCGAATTTTAATTCTCTCTCCAGGATAGTCTGGAGAAGAGCCCATTCAAACTCATTTCTGTGCCGCCGAAATCGCGGCACCAATCAGAAACGTTTGGGGAGGGATTTACATGATGACGACAGCGCAGCGACGCTGAAGGAGATTTCATTACAAAGATGGATGCCGCCGTGGAACATCACTCGTTCGAATCATAGACAGTATATAAACAAATCAGTTATCGCGTCTGTTTTGAGCGATTTAAACTTACCGTTTTCGTTAAAACCGGAGCAAAGAACAACACTCGAAGCATACGTCATCTCTTTCATCGATCTGATTGATTTTATGACTATCCAATTGCGCCCAGAGGAATTTGAGCTACGTCGGTTGGTGACGCCCCTTTGGAAATGATTTGTCTACATAGCTTCGCCAGACCCTACACTCAGTTTCAACTGAGAAGGGTCTGGTTTTAACCAGGCTACAGTAATGTAGTATTTATGAGACTATTTATGAGTGTGAAAAAAATGGATTGAGTTTAAGGGGCCGTTTACATGACACAGGTTTCAACTAAAAACGGAAAACTTTTTGTGCGTTTTGGCCATTTATTTACACGACAATGGCGTTTTGGGGACCTGAAAACGGTTTAGAAGTGCACGTTTTTGAAAACGATACAGTGATTGTCGCCGTGTAATGGTGCCTTCACGTGCTATGGTAATTATGGTAAATACCAAAAGCCGACGTGGAAAATGCACATGAACACCCCCTCATGTGGTATTTTCCACTGGGCAACTCGTAGAATATTTTGATGCACGAGTTGCCGAGATGAGATAACCTTTGACCTTTTCAAAATGGCGGAGAGCAACGCAAGAGTCGTGAATAAGCATTGCACACAACTAAACGTTTTTTGCAACTGTTAGCGGATAGTTTTTGTAGCCTATACAATGTTGTGTCATTAACAATTGTAATATAATGCGTTAACACTCAGTGTCAGTTTTAAAAATACCGTTATGGTTTGGTGTTACCTACCCAGAGCAGATGCTAGCTAGCAGTCAATAGGAGCCTCCTAGTAATGAGCGGTCAGGCAATTTACTCACGTGAATGTATTTTGTCTGTAGTGTACGCCAGCGACACCATGATTTACTGACTTAAGCAATCTAAAATTGTTTTAGCCAAATAACAGGTCTGGATCTGTGAGTCCAATTTTTTTTTACCTACATTACGACAACAAAAGCACTTGAACACAACACACTGGTAAATACCAGTTCACGAGTGGAAAATATCATCTTTTCCATAGCACGTGAAGGCACCATAAACTACAAAAAGGTGAATTTGTGAAAACGGTGATGTCATGTGCATGCATATTACGTGTTCAGTCTGTAAGCGCATAGTTTTTCTTTACAAAATGACATCGCCAACTACTGGCCTGACATGAATAATACAGCGTTTTTAGTCGTTTTTCGCGGATCCGTGTTGAACAGGGATCGTTTTGACAACTTTGTCGTGTGTTTGCGAAAAAAGCAAAGGAAACTCTTTCATTTTTAGTACATTATTGTCATGTAAACGTAGCCTGGGTGAACCAAAAAGAGATCTGAATTCGCTTTAAGTGTTGTTATTAACTAATTATTTTTTCTTTTTTTTCCGTTAATTGAAATATAGAATAATAAAAATAAAACAATATATTAGAAATTTACATGAAAATGTTAAGTTTTGTCTTTTGAAGCTAACATAAATAAAATAAATTTAAAAGTAAACTAAAATTAAAACTAGTAAACTTAAAAGAACAACAAAAAAAATTCAACTAAATAAAAAAATAAAAAAATAGAAATGACAAGTACACAACACAATATATAAAACATACTAAAATTAAAATTTAAATTAAAAATATAAAAATACAAGCAGCATTTTTTATAAATACTGAGGCGGGGCTGTTTGTCGACTTAATATTATAAATATTATAATATATTATAAATATAAAAATATTAAATATTATTAAATATATTATACAATATATGATATTATATTTTTTGTTTGTCATTATTTTTGCTAGTGATGCTAGTGGCACAGACATTTCTGTTGGCACAAAGAGCTCCTGTTTGAGTGCGATTTCATGCCTTTTATTCTTGTAGCTTTGATATCTAAACAGCAGCTATGAGATGTTAAATGTTGTTAACAGATCGCTTTTCATATCAAAATAATTGCAATATGATTGCTCTGAGCACTATCTTACAGCCCTTCTTTTGTCCTTTACACCTCCAGCTAAACCTGTACATTGTTATTCTGTATCATCACGATCGATATTGCTCGGGTAGTGTATGTTAGAATCTTTTCTGGCTCTCACATCAGACATATTGAAGTATCAGAACCCATTTAATGACCCAACAGGGGCGCAGAATCTCAGCAGCCCGCAACATTAATAGATGGATGTTTTTGACTCATTAGAGGTCGCGGCTGTGAATAATAATTAGGGAAAGACTGATTATGCTGAACCCAACTATAATAAGACATGCATTTAAAATGTCTCTACAATCTCTGCACACACACACTCATCACTCCAACATAAAGCACACACACAGGAAATTGATTTGTGGGTTTATGGCTGAAGTGCAATTTTGTTAACAATTATTGACGGGGAGTCTTGCATTAAAACAGTTGCCGTGGCGATGACACATTTTCCTTTCATTATTGTGTTCTGTGGTGCAGAGAGCACTAAAATACTAACACACGCCAATAACTTGAGCATCAACGCATGCTTATTTTAATACAATATCCAGGATAACTAACAAGCAGCTGCTGTCAGGATTCCAGGAATGGCTCTTTTTTTTTTATTTATTTTTTTACCTTTCTATCTCTGTCCTCACGCTTGAATTTATATTTTGACCTGCATATTTTAAAGAGACAGGTAGCTATTAAAGCGTGTTTGTTGAAGCTGACTCATTGGCAGGGAGAATATGTTGGGTAAGGGTTGTTTTGGAGGGTGGAGATGTAGAGGAATGTATCTTAAGGTCTGTGTTTGACTTTCTGGGAATTCACCGGCCTACTTGGCGAAACGTTTGAAGAATATGCGTAATGTACATTAGCGGCGGTTGTTTTTATTGAGGCTTAGTCAGAGTTCCCTGGTGTCTGCAGAAGATGTTTGGCTGATAGCAAACAATGTGGTACTGAGAGCTCAGGTTTCATTGTGTTCTAATCAAAGGGGCTTTTCATGTCGTAATCTGGGGTTATGGACTTATTTGTAAATGTTTGTTTGGCGAAAAACCTCACGGAAGACGAGTGACAGGTAATTTGGATAAATGGCCCTGTAAACTCCCATCACAAGCTTGGGCACGTTCGAGAATGAACTTTAAACAAACATTATGAGATGTTTATCTGAATTTATGCACCATAATTGCAATATAAAGTACACTCCTTTTTTTTTTGTTATTGAAAATACCTTGGGTTTCAATTAGTATTTATATACTGTTCTCACTTTATCTGTCTCCTTGGGCTTTTTGTTCTGTCTCGTAACTTGACATTCTGTCCTTTTGCGAAATAATGAAAAAGTCGAGCTCCTGAATTCCGTTCCGTCTCATCAAAACAAAGGTTCTGTTCAAAAATGGCTTCATTCGTTTTGATTGATGTCACAGATGCTCAAACCAAGTTTTATAGAACAAAAATATCATGAATTATTAAAACTCAGGGGCGTTTTACCACATACGCCTGTGTTTTATGTTTAATTGGTCCTCTTTGGCAGCGGCGAGTGCTGGAGAGGTGTTATGTAAATATATTCCCACAGAGGCCCATTTGACATTTTGTGGAGCACTTGAGCAGTATACGGAGAGCAAACTGACATAGGGAAAATGTCCATTCATTCTGATCTGATGAGACTTGTTAGGATTGCTCATGCAGATTTAAGTCTGTTGATTTTATGACCAGTCAGCGCCTATGTGCAGTACTTATAAAGCACATATTAATGCCTTATTCTGCATGATCATATTTTACATCTATTAATCCTATCCAATTCCTAAACCTAACATTACCTTATTAACTATTAATAAGGAGTTTATTGAGGCAAAAGTCATAGTTAATAGTTGGTTAATAGTGAGAATTGGACCCTAATCTAAAGTGCGACGGAAATAGTTTGATGAATGATTCAATGACTCACTTATAAATACTTCACTTGTTTAATTGGATAAGTCAGCGTTCTCGAACAAACCTTGAATGAATGATTCAATGACAAATACATTTTTAAACAGTCACTTGTCGCCACCTAGTGGCATAACGATGTAATTTATACAACGATGTATACAATCTTTATATATATCAATTTACTTTCAAAAGGTGATTTGCTCTATTTTGATCGTTACCGTAGACATCTAGCCTGGGAAAACCCTGACGAACTTCCGGCAAATTTGAGATTTGCTCTACAAGAGCCCATTCAAGCCCATTTCCAATTTTTCCAAATCGAGGCACCAATCACAAACGTTGAGGCGGGCTTTACATGATGACGATCGCTCTGATTGGTTTTAGGTCTATCCAATTGCGCCCAGAGGCATTTGAGCGACGTCCGTTGGTGACGCCCCTTTGGAAATGGGCTGTGAATGAACATTCCCCAGACCCACTCTCAGTTACAACTGTGAAGGGTCTGGTGTCAACCAGGCTAGTAGACATCAGTGTTTTTATCCGAAATAAAAACGTCTATCCCAGTACTTCTGTGATAATCTGAACATTTGTTACCCAGAAATAATGATACTGTGTGGCTGAAAAGATTTATGAAGCTGTTTCATGATAACTGCTCTCTCTGGTTCAGCGACAGCGTTAACACTGATTTGAATGTTCGCTGTGATCGTACTTGTCAAACGTTTAATAGACATAGCCGAATCGCTGTCATTTTGGAATGAGATCGTGTGGTTGTTTGAATCGAGATCGCGATCTTTTAACGATTAATCGTGCAGCTCTAGCTTCATGTTGCATAATGTGATTTTCAGTGCTCTCTAATCATAGTGTCGTCCTAGCCAATTGAATTGCTAAGCATGAGAAATCCTTTCTTTAGAAAAGGTTAGAATTTATTAACAGTGTGACAGTAGAGCATGTTCCTGACCTCTTCAGTCCAAAGCCAAATCTAATCAAGGAAGTGTATGTAGGATCCCTGCGTGATTCGCATGGCACAGTGCGGCCCTTAAAGGATATTTTGAGACCAACCTCAGTGGTGCTAATTGCAAGTAAATGAGGAGAATACTGTGGGTCTTAAATGGGTCTTCAAACTGTTCAAATTAGGTCAAATTGTTTTTTTTATTCGACAAATGGCCAGTGAATGGAACCTTAAGAAAATTTTATTTGTCCACCTAAATATTATGAGACTTGTTTTCTTTTCTAATAAAATAAAACCCTGTTACCAAAATTGGAAATGTTTTAATACAGTCCAAAGCCCTTATTTGTGTCATTTTAAACTTAAATATCAATGTTCAAAATATATAAAATAAACATACAAAATGAATACTATTTAAAAAAAAAAGAATAATATATATATATATATATATATATATATATATATATATAAAAGCAAACACATATAGTATATCTACATAAACAATATAATTTAAACGTTTGGGGTCTGTATGATTAAAAAATATATATATACTTTTTATTCACCAAGGGCACATTAAATTGATCAAAAGTGTCAGTAAAGACATTTATAATGTTACAAATGACTATTTTGAACAATTCCAAGTTCTTTTAAACATTCTATTCATCAAAGAATCCTACAACATTATCATGGTTATATATAACCATAAAATATTAAGCAACAGAACTGGTTTTAACACTGATGATAATAATAAGAAATGTTTCTTGAGCAGTAAATCAGCATATTAGAATGATTTCTGTAGGATCATGTGACACTGACATGGAGTATCACAGGAATAAATGACAATTAAAAATATTCAGAGACAAAACTGTTATTTTAAATATTTCACAATATTATTGTTCTGTATTTTTGATCAAATGGTGAGCATGAGACTTTCCAAAACATTTTATTATTTTTTTTACTGGGGGAAATCATGTGCTAACAGTGTTGTACACACAATGTGTGACAGAGTTAAATATTATGTTTTGGGAATTAAAGTCTTCCATGTTTTAAATATCAGTTAAACAGATAATGTCACCATTATGACACTATTGATTTTAATTGTCTGATACGGATTGTCTAGAATGCCCAGGCTTTTTAAAATGGACGAGACAGATAAAAAAGAATGAGAGGAAATGTGCTCTACCAAGAAGAAAATGTAATGGATGCAGTAAAAGTCCAATAAAAGAATAAGCAGTATAAATCAAAATATTTCATGTTCTCTTCTCTACAGCCGTCCATTTGAGACTGCAGTCTCTATATTTCATTTGAAACAGGCCGCTGTAGTCATGCACCATCAAATGTGATCAAATATGTTGAGCAATAATAATACGAGGTCAACTAAATTATTTTTGATCAAATGATCGTGCATCTGTCATCTGTTCTGTGAAGTTTTTAGATGGTTTGTGTTTGCTCATCTTTCTCTCATGAGCAGATTTGGTGTGGAATCTGTTTGTGTGACCAATGGCAGATGGGGGGAGTGTTCGGGAAACCTTTTTGAAAACAGCCATTATTTTTGCAGTTCCGTTTGGTGATACTAGTGGTGCAAAAAAAAAAAAAAAAAAAGAAAAAAAAAGGGGCTTTATATAGCTCAATACGTTTAAAAAGTTGCTTTATAGCTCAATACAGCAGAATGTTTGCGGCCATTGTGTGTGAATAAAGCAAAATAGATTGTTCTCTCCAGGGATGCCATCGTTTGAGGTTTGCGACTTGCGTGTCATATTGCAAATTTAATTCTGAGATGTCAGGTTTGAGGTCTAGAGATGCGATGATTCTTTGATTCAGCCAAGAGGGGTGTTTTTTTCGAGTTCTGATGGGAAGACTAACAGGCAAATGCTATTGCTCAGATCTCTGATCTCCAAGAACTGAGTGACGTGGCTTCCTGCCCAGAATCTTTTATATTGCCAATCCTAACAGAGAGCTGTCATGTTAAACCAGCAGCTCAGGCTATAGTAAAACATAAAAGCCTACAAATCTATATCCGCACCCCTGGGAGCAACTTTCCTCCACAATCCTCCATTATAGAATAAGATTAGCTAAATGAAGTCACAGCGCTTTGATTTGGATTGAATTATCATTACTGCCAAGCTAATATTGGAGACAACTGGATTCATCAATGATCTTTGAGCTGTATGCCATTGTAGCATTATGACTCATCAAGTGATGTCAAACATTGTTTTTGCAATGAATACACAAGTTGGATTGTGTTAAAGCTGAAATTCAAATATGGTATTGGATGTCTTGTTTCCAACACACTCTGTAAGCAGTAGACCAATCACAACAGAATATCCAGAGTAGCCTGACGTATCTACATTGGTTCAACCAATGGCGTAACAATGGGGCGGGACTATTTGTTGGTCTGACCAGTAGCAGATGCGGTATTGTTTGAAAGCCATTTTTTTGGCACACAATATTGCTGTTTTGCGCACATAGGGATCCGGGTTTGAATCCCTTTACTTTTAAGTCCTTCATTATCTTACACTATAAAAAAAATATTTTCTACTTTCTACTTCATATTTTAACGTTTAATTCAATGTGTTACTTTTTGTGAAATTTACTAACAATTTTATTTAAAGGTTTAAAGTTTAATTTGTTCAAAGTCAATTTGATCAATTTCAAGTTACTTTTTGTGTGTCAGAAATGCCAATGCTCTCTTTTAAAAATGTATTATTCTTTCTTGTCTTTAGGTGATGATGCAGAGGGAAAGAAGGTTCTGGTATTGAGTTACCCCCAGTACTGTCGGTACCGCTCCATCATCGCGCGGCTTCGGGAGAGGCCAAACTCCCTCCTGACGGACCATGTGGTGCTGGCCCTGGGAGGAATCGCCTCCCTCACCAACAACACTCAGATCCTGTACTGCAGGGACACTTTCGAGCACCCTACGCTGGTTGAGAACGAGAGTGTCTGTGATGAATTTGGTTAGTGGAATTTTTATAAACTGTGAAACAAACTTTATTAATAATTATTATGATTACTATTGTGATTTGTCATATTTAAGCAAAGCTGTTTGGTGATCTAAATGGTTGCAAATTTGTTTCCATTTTTGTTTTGGGATGTCGAATTTTTAAAGGGGTTATTTGCCGCTAGAAAATGGGCTTTTAATTAAACTTGGCTGCCTATTGAAATCTGTGCTTCCTGACTACAGAAAAAGGGCTGTTGTCTTCCCTTTTGCCAAATAGGTAGGAAAACTACAACACCCATAATGCACTGGGCATGTTGCCGTTCAAGGTCTGCTCCTATTGTATAGGCTTGACCAATATCAAATACCACCTTGCTTTAGTATGAAATACTTCTTAGCAAAGTTTTAGTCATAATGGTGTTGACTTGTATTGAAAGTATTCAAAGAGTAAACGTTTAGCGGACGTGCGTTATCTTCAGTTTCCATCAAAGGATCCAGAGCGTTGTTGGCTGTTGATAAAGGCTGCAAAAAAAACCTGAAAAACATAGTGTTTTAGGCCGAACGGAGGGGATAAACTGAAAGAAACTGCCATTCCAACAGTTAATTAAAAAGCCAATGTTGCGTTTTGCATAAGCTGGAAAATAAATGGGAATTTCTTGTGCCAGGTAACGTTGTTCATTTACATATACTACTGACACTTTAACAATACAAAGTGGTTTGAAAATTGGCAAAGTTTACATAATAGGCTCCACATTTGAACTTGAAAATAATAGCCTGTTATTTAAAACATTTACCCACTCCCTTACAGTCTCATTAAATGGTGCTATTTATCTGTAGATGTAGATATTAATAAATAACCAATAACTGAGTTAAAAAGTGTGTAAAAAGTGTTTTTAAGTTAAGAAGTGTGGAAATCGGTGGAAAATCGTAACTTGTGTTTTTTTACTGCCATAATAATAAAAGAAATCATGTTAAGCATTACTTACAACACTACCACTTTCTTGCAATGCATTGACCAAACATTTGTGTTTGCGTACATGCATGGAGTATGTTTCTGGCCTCACTGTTCAGAGGCTAATTACGGCTTATTAGTTCATATAAAGACTGTTTGCAATGTATAATTGAGTGAAGAAAGAATGAATGATTGGAGGATTGATGCCAAATGATTCAGTAATTGAGTCTGTGGTCTAACTAGTCAAATCAGCAAAACAAGACCCTTATCTTCATTACCTGACTGACGATGGGCTGCGCTGCCGTATTGGAACCGGCTGTTTTATCACTGTTGGCGCACAAACAGAAATGAGTGACTTTCAGCTGATGATTGAAACAGACACTCGTGGCTTTTAGCCTGTCGAGTTGAGAGTCGAGAGCTTGTTGTATGATAGAGTAGAACTCTCAGATGAACTGAAAGCCTGCTTTTACACTGAGGTCTCGGTCCGTCACAGTCCGTCTGCTTGTGTGAGTAACATATTTTTTCAAAAAGATCCGCTGTGATTTCAAAGACACCGATTCGTCCCACTTTTGGCTTATGGTTAGAGAACATCAACTGTGCAAGTAATTACTGTCTGTAAATGGCAGTCTTTCTCTGATCTTTGATCATTTTATGTTTGCAGTGTACACTGATGGTATTACTATGTGAATAACAGTGTTTGATTTGACATTATCTGTCGTATTGTGTTTACACAATGCGCAAAATACATGTTTTCAAAATCGACTAGGTTTTAAAGAAGCACTGTATAAATATGCTGATTTTGGGTGCATCAGATCGGTTTTGAAAGATTTTTTTAGTTTAGGTTTTAATATAGTGTTGTCACGGTACCAAAATTTCAGTATTCGGTACCGATACCAGTGAAAATCCACGGTTCTCGGTACCAATTTCGGTACCAAAGCTTAATTTAGCTTAAATTTACATAATTATATTAAAGTGTATATCACAAAGATGGAAACTGTAGTATTAAAAACACTTTACAATAAGATTCCATTTGTTAGATAACATTAGATAAAATGACCTAACAAAAAAAAAAACAATAGTTATATACTGTCACAATTATTCTCTTTTAGGGGTTAATTTAAAAATAAATTTTTTAAATCAAAAGTTAACATTATTTCTGTTAACATTATTTAATGCACAATGAATGAAGTGAACAAACATGACCAATCAAGTGTTTTGTATTAAATAACATTCACAAACATGAATTAATGTTGTAAAAATATATTGTTCACTCAATGTGTTATGTTAGATAACGCATTAAGTGATGTTAATGAAAGGTATCTTATTGTAGCATTACCAAACTATACAGGAGATAAAATATGTTTTATTTGACTTGACTATACTTTTATTTAATCCAAAACTGTATTCATATTTAACTTTAAAAGGGCTTTTTAAACCTGCTAAGAGTTATCCAGCCAAGAATAAGACTAGAACTGCTTTTCTGACGGACTGATATTAATGACGGCTTTTTATTTCTCATCTCCATAAATATATCTAGTAGTAAAGCTAATGCAAGGGCTAGAAATCAATTAATAGGCCTATGTCACACTTCCTCGTCGTCATGGAGAGCGCAGTTCGCACAAGCGTTTGTACTCCCGTGGCGTCTGTCGTTGCTATGCATCCGTGAACGCACATGGAAAAGCGAGCGCGCCGCTTCTATTATGAGCGCGCTTGCCGCGCGCCATTTGAAATAACGTATCGGTCTGCAAGCGCAAAAACATCAGCACCACATCAGCAGCAGCACCGCCGATCGCCATCAGCGCTTTTATGAAGAGGACGCAACTGCACGCGCTTCGGGCATGCACGCGCATCAAGTACCGGGTTTGAGAAAACCTGGTACCGTAACGTTTAAAAAAAAATTAGTACCGACTTGGTACCGAAGTACCGGGTCTTTTGACAACACTATTTTAATATACTCTATTTTAAACTATCTAAACTATTTTTAACTTGACACGCTGTCCTAAAAATGTGGTGCTCATGGAGCGAGATGCTAAAAAACAGTGATGTGTATATAGTTGTATACAGCTACTAAAATAAATATTGAAAAAGATTGTAAATTTACTAAAAAGAAAATTGACAGATCATAGTTGACCTCACTAATTGGCTACTCAACTACGGTCTGTGCGATTGGATTTAAATATTATGAAAAGTGTTAAATTGAGCTAAGAGTACTATGTTTTTATCGATACCTGATATAATCAATTTGATAATCGCGGACTTACAAGAATGCCTGTAGAACTTTTTGGAAAATGGGTGTTCCAGTACAGAAGCCCTCAGGACTTTATAGAACTAAACCCTCAATGCCATTTACTCTAAAGTTTATAAAGTGACCAGTATGTGAAATGAAACTGAATAATGTTAGTGTGATAAGTAACACACAAATGCCTTCTCATAAATACTTCACTAACATACATTTTTTTATCATAGAACATACATGACAAAACAAAAAGTTCAGTTTTGGACTCTCTAAGCAGCGCTTCCAGTCTTTAAATGGTCTGTACTTCAGTGTTTGCGTTTCTTATTGCCTTGAACGGCATATTCAAACACAGCAGTTTCCATAGCTTTTCCATAGATGCTGCCAGTTAGAAAGAAAGGCTCCAGTTTACATGCCCGACTTCCCGTTGGAAAAATGCTAGGTTGTTGAATGCTGTTTTGTAAAAGGCGATAGAGCTGTTTACATAACAGCTTTTGACAAGATGGATGAATGAACTGACAGTGAGTGATACAATTGAGTAAATGGCTCCCAATGACTTTAATGGAGATTGCTCGAAAACACTGTATTCTCCTCAAAAAACATATTCTTGTCTTGGAAAGTGTAACATAAGGGATTCTGCTTGAATCGGGCGGCCTGCAGGGATTTGCATACCGTGATTAAAATGTCTTTGTTCTCGCCAGGGCTTTAAACACAACTACGGCACGCTGTATAGAAATCCAAAGATGTCATTCTGTTTAACTTTGTTGGGTGTGTTATTTATTAAGGCTTTAGCTCAACATATGAAGTCATTGTTCATGTAAAGGCTCCCATACGCTGGATTTGTTACAGAGGGGTAGATCTAGTGTTGGCCATTTCTGAAGCTGAGAAAATCCGAGAGAAAGTGTGTGGGGGGGGGGACTTCTAGTGCTTTTTATGCTCGAAGTGACGGCTACTTGGCGGAAAATCTTCTGCGTTTAGCCTTGTCATTAACTTTTTGAAGCGAATAACAGTGCTTGGCGATGAAGAGGGGAGTTCTACACAACTGAGAGACGTCCAGTGCTTTATAGAAGATGAAAATGGAAAGCAGCGCTATTTAAGGAAAAATACAGCTGGAATGGTATAGACGTGATATTGAATATTTTTAGTCATCTGTTCCTCTGCTAATGGAAATAACTGCAGGGTTTGGCTCGCTCTCATGACTCTTTGGTCACATGTTAGGAGACAACAGGATGTTAAATTAGCTCAAGTTTTATTCTCACTCGAGTGGGCTTTAAGAGGGTGGGTGAGTATTGAGAATATGGAATTCAATAAGTGATACTGGGGAATTTTGTTCAGGCATCAGCTGATTTGGACCCCTGCTTGTCACATGGTTATAATGACATCCTCTCCACCATAGTGTTTTTGGCACAATGCCATTAACATCTGTTCTATTGAAACAGGGCATTATGAAGGGCACTACATTATATTAGAGCGAGGTATATTCTCATTGATTGGTCAAACATTTAATATAATATTTTATTTTTATTTATTGGCTTTTTGCCTTTAATATACAGGACGGTAGAGATTTGTACAGAAAAGTAGAACTATTAGTATTACTGATATACTACTGCTAGAGTTTTTGTTCATATTTTGAAGTGGACTTTATTTTTTTATTTCCATTTTAATTCTAGTTAAGGTTTTAGTAATTTTGTTGTATTTTTGTGTGTTTACTTTTTAAGTAGGCTATGTATATATCATTTTTATTAGGTTTTAGTTTTAGTTATGTACTTCAACTTAAACTAAATGAAAATGAGAAATTTTACCTTGGCAACTAGCTGAAATAAAATAAGATTACGTTTTTTTTTAAGCTTCACCTTCGACAATTATTTTCAGGGTTCCTACGCAGTTTTGAAAAGTATGGAAAAACATTGTGTTTCCAGAGTATTTCCCTTATTACTAAATCATTTCTAAAAAGTAGAGTGAAAATATTAGTGATTGTCGAACATTAAACATGCTTTCTGTCATGACGGTGTGAAGCGTCGCAGACAGTGTCTGATGTCGTCCACTATGACACACTATACGAGATGAAACGATCAATTCTTGCATCCCGATGTCCAGGTTTCTTCTTCTCTTTATGTAAGCGCATGTTATCACTTTCGAAAAAACCAATGAAAAAAAAACCTGAGAAAATATTTCTAGATAATTGTACTTCATACCAAATGTAATGCGGTATGAACCATTCATGTTAAATACGGTCTTAAAAATCTTCTGAGGTTTGAAAATTTGAGTCTGGAAAATTATGGAAGTTTGAAATAAAAAATGTGTTGGAACCCTGCATTTTATTTTAAGAATGATTATAATAATATTCTGACCCTTACAAATAAATGGGCCATTTTTGCTACAGTTTCTTTTAAAACTTCTACGTCAGTGTTCTCTTCACATGTAAATAAGCAACTTTTACCCGCCCCATCCTTTTAGGAACGCCACAATGCAACAGATTCACAAAAAAACACTAAAGTGTTGCTCAAACAGTTGATATTGAACTGAAATAACCAGGGACCTGACTACATTGTACCATTAGCTCCTCTGCTGTTTAGGAACAAACGTATCTGTTCTACTTCCTCCTCATTATTTGGACGCCAAATAAGTCTTGTTGGTTTGGAAAATGTGGGAGGTCATATGTATTTATCTAGCTAATAGCAGGAAGTTCAGAGTTTCAGAACAAGTAATTTTTGCAGCTCAGTTTCAATAGATGCTCTTTTTGGATGGGGATGGATGCGTTTTGAGTTATGAAAGTTACTGTATGTTTTCATGGTCCAATGAACTCTTTTATCTCAACAGATCAAGCAAAACTCAATTCCTTATGATATGACCCCTTTATTAGAAAGATATTGCCAAACCCGCTCATACAAAATGCATAAACAAGGGAGAAGAAAAGCCAGAGAGAAATAAGAGGAAAAATCTTTTTTTATCTGAAGGATGTAAGGGAGTTTGGCGAGGGTGAGAGAGTTGTAGTGGTGAATTATTGAAGAGAGTTTGTAGGTTGATGCCATGTAATGGCCACACTATTATTTCTCTCTCTTGATTCATTTCCTGCCTCTCACGAGGTTATTTTTAGGAGGTCAGTGTTATTATGTGAGCATATACTTATGATCTTACTGCATAATAGCTTCTTTATGGAAGGAGTTACACACATTTTCACTGGCGCTTCAGAGGAGCAGCTAATGTTCTCAAGTTGTTCTCATCATTGTGACATGTGCTGTGTGGCAAGTGATCTCATCTCTTTGTTCCTTGCAGGGGTTTATTGCTCCTCCAGGCAGAATTGGGATTAGTGATGGGAATCGGCAGGAATTTAATGATTCTGGTTCTGATTCCACTTAATGATTCTGCTTTCATAACTATTTCATTAACCAAATAATTGATCCGAACTATATTAAAACATCAATACATAGTATTTTGTCAATATTCAGTATACGCTTAATATAATATTAAAAGTAGGGCTGTCAATGGTAAAGCGTTAACGCATGGATAATATATATATATATATTTAATTATTATATCTTGTGTGCACATTATTTACATTTACATTTTTTATGTATTTTTTATATATTATTTGGTATTTGTATTAATTTGTGTGCATATGTATAAATATATATATATATGCACACAAATTAATAAAAATACCAAATAATATATACAAAATTTTAATAATGAAAAGAAAAGTTTCAATTTAAAGATTGTAAAAATGTCAAGATAACAGCCTTGAAGTACACTGTACACTTATGAATAATTTTTCCCAAATATAATGAATTATTCATTCATAAATATCATTACATTTTTAGGAGAGTCACACCACATGATATGATATTTTACAACCTGAACTAATCTCACTTTGTAATAAAAAGGTCAATGTATCTGATATTTTAAGACACTTCTGCTGAACCTATGATCTCATTTCCTGTTGATTTTCTGCATGTTGGTTGTGACACATAAATTTGAGTTGGTGGACAAGTTTTTCAAATATCAGTAAGCATTCAGGTATTGTAATTCACAAGAAATAATATTAAAATATTATTTGTAAGAATTTTTTTTTCTCCTTTATAATATCAGAACAGTTACACTCAGTTACAATACTAATTCAATTAATACAAATTTGGATGTATTATTTCAGAATAAATGACTAAAGACAAACAAATAACCGTCATGTCATTGACCCAAATTTATAAACAACTAAATGTCAACTGAATTTTGATGCTCTTGATAATGCTATTTTCATGAATCATTGTTTTCCCTGCTGTCTGTGACCCTTTCCAAAACAACCCACAATTTGTTTTTGGCTTTTGACCCACAAGTTGAAATCCACTGATCAAGAACCTCCTTCTCAGGAAAACGCTCCTGCCACAGCCTGCAAAATACTAATATTATTCTGACCCCTCCATAAATTTCCCACCACTACCCCACAATCCTTATGAAATACTTCAAATATTTTATTAAGAGCGCTCGCGTTACTGTCAGGCTGTTTAAGTTTTCTCCTAGGCTGCATCGATAGCAGTGCTGAGATCTGCAGGGAAAGAAAATAAATGACCCATTTTTATTGCAGTGCATGTGGTAAACTTGCCATCTAAATGAAGGCGCAGACGAAACCGGAACGCACTCGAATGTCCTCTGCAATTCAATATCTCGATAAAGGAGAAAAACACGTCATCGCAAGAAATCCATTTTCTTTAAGAGCAAATTATTAATATTGAATCATCTAAACTGAGTGGCGTCTTGATGAGAAATATAAATGGGTCTATCTTTTCACTAAACAACATGCTATCATTAATAATCCCCCCAGCAGTGGGCATCAATCACGCTGTAATCGTACACACAGCATTCTCGTCACATAGCTCAGCCCCTGCTGGATTACCCAGCATCCAGTCTGTCTGCCCATCAAATCCATTCAGGCTAATAAAGAAGTGGGTTGTTCATAATCGTTCCTTTTGCATATTCCTAAACAGAAGAGGGAATCAATTCCAAGTGGGGGAAAATACACCAAGACAACAATAGTATGATACACTGTTAGTAAAAAGACCCATATATATATATATATATATATATATACATACATACATACATACATACATACATACATACATACATACATACATACATACATATACATATACATGTGTGTGTGTACAGTATATATACTGTATATATACACAAATACATACATTCATACTATATATATATATATATATATATATATATATATATATATATATATATATATATATAAAATTCCCAAAACCATCATGAATACAAATAGTTAATTTCATAAGAATGTGACAATGTGTTTTAAACTCGATTTTTCTTTTTTGTGGACAATCTTACATGCCATTGACCATTTAGCATATTGTTGGGCCTATGTTGTTTGTTACAATATTAATACTTTTAAATGCTTGCTGTCCAATGTTAAATCTGGGAGTAGTTCTGGGAGGGAACGGAATATGGTTTCTGGTTAGTACATGTGGCTTTTGGAAGCTTTGAATAATTGGATGCTGGGAAAGGATTTATCATTGTGTGAGCACGGAAGTGACTTTTTTGAAAATTGAGAAACATCAGGCACTCCCTTTTTCTTACCCATCAGGAAGAAAAAAAGATGGAACTCCAGGCAGAATTACGTATTACCCAGTTGATTTTGCAATCAGAGCCTGTCCTCAGGCATAATACTTAAGTAAACAAAGCTGTCTCCAAATTGGTTCAGCATTTAAAGACTTTCCAGCGAATTCACTGCACTTCTCTTTTCTATTTACGGCAGCAGTTTCTTGTTTAACAAGATAGGATATGAGCTACTCTGAATGTTAGAATTAAATATTTGGTAGTTTGTTCGCTTGACAGACAGCATGCACTTTCTGTTCACCAAAAAAGAAACTTTTGCTAAGATGCGAACATATCACACATTGTTTAGAAAAACTATTTCTATTTCTCATATTTCCCTGCACTAAGTTAGTTCACCCAACATTTTTAATTCTGTCATCATTTGCCATGTTTCCATCCAGAGTTGCGAATTTAGGATTAAGCACTAAAAAGTGAATTGACAACCAAATTAGCTGCTGTGTAATAATGATTAATGGCTTTGCAATCTGAGCATCATATAACAAAGCATGTTAATACATACGTATGGTACTCTATGCAAAATAAGGGCCAGATTCACAAGAACACAGACGCAGGCGGATCATTTCCACAATGACCAACACAATCTACCAAGAGCAGCGCTAATTAGCGTCTGGTTTAAGACATGCTAATTTTTGGCCAGTAAATAATGGCACAAATACCAGTAAATTGACTTGCGCAAACCTTAGTAAATCACCTTGCATGATTCATTTATATACTCTCCTCCCATGCGTCTGAAAGGGAAACTCCTACAAATACATAATGCAATAATGTTAGCCACAAAAACAACTGTGTCCACGCCTTTTCAGAGCAAATTTTTCACTGCATGTCTTTAGTAAATCCTGACAGTAGTTTTTTAAGACCAAAAAAGGGTTTGCGTCATTTTGGAGCTTGACTGTTCATTTTAATTATGTGGGAAAAAAAATGTCCAGGTTAGAAAATCATACAGGCTTGGTGGTGACAGCATTTTTATTATTGGCTGAACTATTTCTTTAAACCGCAGCCATTCAGAGATACGGGAATTTATAGTCATTATTTGCATTGAGCGAGAAAAGGGTGCTTATTAGCTCTGACTGGTTTTCTTTCTAACAGTTGTGCAACACTTACAATTGTTTGATCACTTTGATGTGTATGAGGTCACACTGTAAATTCTGAAATGTTCTTTTTCTTTCCCTCTGTTCTGTTTGATTCCATTTTTTTTCACTTGTTTCACAATCTGGGTTGGATTACTAAAGGTCATGCATTTTTAAAAGCCCATATGCCTCATCCATGTGTCTTATTAAGAATTCAAGGAGAAACTGAAGGGCCAATTCCCTTTTTTTTCATCTTTTTCAATTAATACGAGTTATACTAGTTTGCACATTCCATATACTCCTCTGATTCTTACTCCACTAGCAACAAATGGCCTCTTAAAATCAGAAAATGTTTTACCTCTGAGTGGAATTTACATAATTGTCTGGTGAGGTATGATATCCCTCCCATTCCATAATGAATAACATGCAGATCCAGATGCAGTCTTGCCAGCTCACAGCCTTGAGAGATATCCTTCATTGGATAAGTGCTGGCTGTGTGGGAAGGGGCACATGTAATTTGTGGTTTACGCCACTGTGACTGCAGGGTCACTATTTATCAGTTCAAATTAATTCTACAATGGCGTGCTTAGATTTCCCACTTGGCAGATCGGTGAAGGGTATTCGGTTGTACCTCCAGGAACCCTCAGTTGCCAGTGGAGATGTTTTGTGAAGTTAACAGCTTCATGTTGGACATTTTTAAGACATTCCACCCCCTGCTGTAATGAGGATCAGACCAGAAACATAGTCCTACACTAGAACACAAATGCAATCCAAATGCATGACCAACACAGTGCAAGGGTGGAGTCGTGTTGTACACAGTTTGCTGTGATTAATCGCAATTTATTGCACATTTAAAACTTGTAATCACAAATATACACTGCCAGGGTCAGTAAAGTTTTTTTTAAAGAGAAATAAATGTATTTTAAATGGACAAATCACTTCGGCAGATCAGTTTTCCCCACACCTATTCTTTTCCCCACCATTGACAATGTTCCGTCATTTATGACCATAGGGTTTATGACACAACGCTTCTCAACGCTTTTCACTGTTAAATGGTAGGGGGCGGTATTACACATCTTCTGAAATAGTGCAGAATCTCCGGATCAAAAACCAAGCGAAGAAGCAGCAGAAGCAAGTGATTAGAAGCATTGTAAGCTAATGTAAGCTAACACGATCATCAAGTGTTAAATTAGCATATAAATCAAAACTGCCAAATTTTATCGAATCAAATGTCAAATGTCAAATGAAATTTACTTTTATTCTGTAATAATGCATTAAATTGATCAGAAGTCACAGTAAATATGTTTATATTGTTACAAAAATGTAACTGACCCCAATCTTTTGTATAACAATTTATTTATACATTGGATCCTCAAATTAATGTACTATTATTATATAGGAATTATAATAAATAATTGTACAATTGTAATCATAAAAAAATAAATATAAATGATGTATTATATATTACTTTTAACTTGATCCAGGCATTCTTTTTTATGTATGCACTCGTTTGCATTCACCAGCTCTGGAATTGCCACAATTATCCAAGTACGGGGGAGAGCGACAGAATGAGTAATTAGCCTGAGCGTATAATGCTAGTCGTAGAAACTGGGGGAAATAAATGAGTGCTGCATTAATTGCGTCCATTTGTTTTTATTATTATTGTGATGTACAGTCGACACTAATCCCAGAAATTAAGGCTAGAAGTAAAAGGTTTTCAAAGAGATCAGGCTTGGCTCATTAGTCAAGGTCTCTCAGGTGTCTACGTCATGTTTGGACCACCATGCCAGCACATTTTGGCTTTTCCATGAAAGGCTTTTGAAATGAGGACTTTAGTTCCTGTATTGCCCTGGGTTCGAGCTCAACAGCTGCCCTGTATTCTTTTATGAATCATAAAATGTGTCTGGACAGCATCCCTTTGCAAAGAGAACTTCTCAAAGAAGAAAAGAGAGAGAGATGCATAGTCCTCCTCCACATAATTTTCCAGAAAGTGTTTTGTAACACGTCACATCAAATTAAAACCGAATTCCCATTATTTCCACCTAATGTTCCCCGGGGCATTTGGAGGTTTGTTGTTCTGACAGCTGAGAGAGCAACCGACTACTTATTAAGTGCTGAGCGCCTGCTTTCACATTTCCCACCAACTCACAATACATCCCTTGTGTCTTTAAACACACTGTTAAAATGATGTTGTCAAAGTATCCCAACAATTGTCTAGCATAGACCCAGCAGAGCGTCACATAACCCCCCAAAGGCCAACAGGATTAACTGATTCCAGCGTAAATGGACAAATCACTTCGGCGGATTAGTTTTCCACACACCTATTCTTTAAGAACATAGTGTCACTGTGTATTTTTTTTCCTCGTCCCCTCAGCAAATCCTAGAAGACAAATCCGGTTTTGGCCGTATGGATTGTCAGGATTGACATTTGAGGCTGCGCTGATATTTTTAGTGTCCTCCGCTGTGATTTGGACTAATTGCTCCACTGACTCCCTTAAGTTTTAAAAGCTCATTCTCTGCAATAAATCCTCAGGAGAAGCGTTGAGGTTTCTCGCTCAAATGAATCAACTTTGTTCCCCCTCCCCTTTCAGCTTTCTGGAAAAGGAGTATGCGTGTCAACACTTGAATAGCTTGTGTAGTGTTGTAAAGTAACCGGAGAGAAACAGCCATGACGTGCATTGATTCGGAATGCTCTGCTGAGAAAGTAAATATTGAGCTTGATTTTTAGTTGCATGTATCCCCACTAGACTACTTAGAGGCAAGTTTAATAATTCATGCCAAAACAATTGAGCTCACCCTTTTGGGGCCAAGAATGATATATTTATTTATTTTTTGTGTGCACATGCTGGCAGGAAATCAGTTTTTTAGACAGGTGAAATGTCACTTGAAGCCACATTGGGGGTTTAATTCACATTTTTCATATTGTGGCCTGGTTTTCTGTGTGACGTTTGGATGCAGATTTTTGTGCATCCTATGATTTATTGCCATGCTCTGTGCATTTCCCCTATACACATTTAATGAGACTGAATACATGGACCTGAAAGAAATGCACATGCAATCTGTCTGATAATAGCTTTGCTTCAAGGAGCATGTGGCAAGAGCATTAGGAAAACATTACTTCCTTTTTTTTTGTTTTATGCATCTTTTCCTCTTTCTTGCCAGTCAGAAATGTTCCTAGTTATTATTTGAGAGCCATATAACGGATGCAATTTGTAATTCGATAACGCAAGGCTTTTCGGGGCCCCTTGACTACACTTTATCTCATCTATCTTGAGTAAATAGTTTCCCGTGGAATGAGCGCGCTTGATTTTCTTGTTGCATTTTTGCTCTGAGTAATGTCTCTCCTTATAATTTTTTAGCTTTGCAATTAAAAACCGCCGCTGTTAAATAGAGCTCAATGTGGATGCGGATGAAAGCAACAGCAAATGCTGTTTCTCTGATATGGGCATTTGAGAATGTTAAGACATGTTTAAAGAGGCTTTTTCCGTTTATAGCCCCTTTATGGAATCGCAAAATGGAAGACATGCTCTGTTTTCCCACAGCATTACCCTGTGAACAATCGCAGATTGTCAAATAAATTTCGACTGCACACTTTAACGGTGAATTACAGTGAAAGCGCTTTGTTTGTCTACTTTAATTTTCTGTAAAATACATCATGAATGAATGCATTTTTTTTTATGGCGGAGGTTATGCAATGTTCCTAAATGCCACACAGAGCTTTCTATTTGAAGCGCTTGAGCTTTTTACATCAAATTAATCCATAAAAGGCTTTTCCTCCTGTCTAAACAATGACCAATAAACACGGCAACCACGAATAAGCAGCTCAGAGAGGAACTTCAATAACATGCTCATTACTCAGATGGTTATTTATAGTCACATACTGCTTAATCTCTGTTCTCTTTCAGCCAGTGGTCTCGATTTCTTGCCTGAATGTTATTATCACAGGAAGTAGGGCACTAACTGTTCTTCACGTATTAAACTTTAATCAGATCCTAGTTTGCAGCATAGCCGTTAGCAGTTGACATATTATAGATTCAGACTTGTCTTTTGCCATCTGTGCTCTTTTGTCACAGGGTTGACCAGACGTTGGGATGAGCAACAGACATGCTGTAGAATTGATGCATATTTAACGTATTTCACACTTCAGGCTGAATAAGCAGCATACGTTTTAAGTGAGAATGGGACGTATGGTTAATTCACTCAGAAACAGGGTCCCTAAACCACAGGGGTGACTGTGGTGTGCAGAGGTGATATTAGAGGCGTGGGTTCAAATGAAATCTCTGATAATGGCCCCTTGGAACAGAATGTGCTGTAATGAAGAGTGGGGACTCCTCACACACTAAAACATTGAGCTGAAAATACAGTAAGAAACGGTAATATTTGAAATATTATCACAATTTGAAAAGTTTATATGTTTTAAAATGGGTTTTATTCTTGTGATGGCAAAGCTCAAGAAACATTTCTTATTTTTATCCGTGTTGAAAACAGTTGTGCTGCTTGATATTTCTGTGGAAACCGTGAGAAACACTTTGATGAATAGAAAGTTCAAATGAAAAGAAATATAAATCTTTATTACATTAAATATCTTTACTGTCACTTTTGATCAATTCAATGCATCCTTGCTAAATAACAGTATTCATTTCTTTCAAAACTGAACACACACACACACACACACACACACACACGTGTATGTATATATATATATATATATATATATATATATATAAATAAAAATAAAAATATATAGTATTAATATTTGTAATATTATTATATATATTATTTATATCATAATATTACAAATATTTACAATCGTATTTAGAATTGAATATCATTTTTTGTAGACTTTTTGCTCCACTGTTTGTGTGCGTGCGTGTGCGTATGATTGAAAAATCTATATAGTAGTTTATGCAGTAAAGTTATCATGTATTTTACATTTATGGCTCACGTTGTGGGTCAGGACTATTGTACTGTATTACAGTGACTTATAACCAGCTGTAAACATACAGCATGTGATTGATTATGTCTCTGAGAGGCTGACATGAAATTTTGGACGACTCTGGGTTTTCCTTTATGACCTCGTGTGGACAAATGGAGCGGATTGATATCACTGAGTGATTGATGATGCACGAGCTCTCCGGGCGCAATCTGACTGGCTGAGGAGGATCACATGTCATTGGTCTGTTCCTTGTTTGGCTGACCTGAGCTGATTTACGTCAGATACTGTATATTTGAGTGACGTGGCATTCAGCGCTCTTCAGAAGCATCCTGAACAACATAAAACCATTATTTTAATCTACTGACTGCTGTTCGATAGTCATACATGAATAATACCCTGCTTGCTTATGCGTAGACAAATACACATTTAATTGCGTTACGTTTTGCATCCGCGTGCCCTGCATGGCCCCGGCCGTGCTGAAAGTAAATCCCCCGCTGTGAGCAGTTCCAGGTAAAGAGCCAGATTCCCTGCAGGTGTTCTCTGAGCTCGGATCCATCCATATTCATTTCTGCTACATGCAGAGGATGTCTGTGTTTCCACACTTTTTCTCTTTCATTTGACTTTTTCAACTGATTAGATATAAGGGCTTCAAACATCAATGCAATCTCAGATAAGAGGCTTCTCATCAGTTCTTATCACTGTGAGAGGCACATTTGACAGCATCATAGCAGTTTTCAGTGACGCATGATGTTCGTTCCTACTTAGCTATTAGTAAACTGTCAAAAATAGCCAGATTATCAGTCATTTCTTACAAAAATATTGTATTAAGAATGTTACTTTAATCAATACGGTTAGGTCATTTTCTGTCATAACAAGTTACTGTAAAACATATTGCGCTGCTTTGGGATAATAGAGTAAAAAAAATTTTCTTTTGTAGTCATCATTATAGTGATTAGTGTTCCTTTGGATCTTATTTTCTTTTAATTAATTTTCTCCCAGCCACATTGGTTTGCACTGTGTTACATGGAAAATGATAAGCCAGGCTTTAAATATTACAGTCATAATAATATTGTATAAACAATTAAGTGGATTGCAATTATATTGTGGTGAGCTGACTAATTAATAACTAGTTAACCATGCACAGTCACTTAGCTTGATTACAAAATAACTTGCTAAAAGTGTAACAAACAAAAAATAACAGCAAAATAAACGTGAAATATAGAGCCTTATAAAATCTGGGTTTTTTCCCAAATTCATTTTTTTTTTTTTTTTTTGCCAAATTCCATATTTTCTGTTTAATTTTTCTGGAATCTGTTTTAATTGTTTTTTATATAAAATTCTAACAATAGTTATTAAATAATTATCAAAAACAGTGGTAATAAAATGAATGCATAAAAACTTTAAATTGAATTAATATTTTAAAATGTGATCAAGTTAAACTTGTACAATTCCTTTTTTCAGCAAATAAAGTTCTGCAAAACAGTTTGTTTAAATTAAAAAATGGAGTACATTTTTTTCAGAGCAGCTCTGGAAAGGTATGTGTTTATGTCCTCATATGTGACCCTGGACCACAAAACCAGTCACATGGGTCATATATATTGTAGTAAGACGGCAGACGCTGAAAACATTACGAGCTTGAGTATGTGTAGTAGACGAAAAGTCTTTTTACGGTTTGCTATTCACAATATACGCGATGTGAGTCCTACTTTTGATTTATTCATCCAGATTTTGCCATTCCACATTATATAGTAAATTTGATTGACTGGATTCTGTGAATCCATCCGCGTTTTCCACATCATGGAAATTATAGGGCCCTATACATATACTGAAATATATTATACAACCACTTCTGTAAAAATGACTGTGATGACTGCTAGTAGGCAGGAATATACTAGAAATTCAACCTGAAATTCTTTTCAGTGTAACTGAAATATTTGGCTCTCCCTGAGGTGATTTGGTTTGAATTCCATGTGGCAGCAATGGAAGCAAATAAACAAGATTGCCCATAAGCAATGCTACCTTTTGTCATGCCTGTACACACCTCAGCTACGGCTCTCGAGAGATGTGAGGAAGCAATAACCCAGCCATGAGGTGTCTCGGCTGCTTTTAAACTTTGAAGCGAAGATATGCTTGTCAAAGCTCTGCGTCCTCGGGGCTTTAGGGCACAAACGCGATTTGCTTTGCATACCACACTGACATATCAATGACCCAGGGGACAAATTTGCCCCGTTTTGTATTTCACTGTAATTAACTGTCATTACGCTGAGTGGTTTTGGCTACTTGGGAAATTAAAAAAGGGGGTTTAGTTGTGAATAAACAAGATAATAACCAGTGTATTTGTTCTCAAAGTGCTTTCTGTCTATTTGATCATATACAGTCAGTATTATATACAGAGTGGAGCGTTAACATTGATGGAGCAAATGGCTTGGGCCCCGGTTGGGTTTGCATAGTGCAGTAGCATTCATGCAGAAATAATGGAGTACCATTGTGAAGAGCTTCTTTAATAGCCCTCCGCTATGCTTAAACAATTAGTTAGCGCATTGCGCCTCCCTTGCCATTTGGAGCACAGAATCGCTAGGCAAATCATACATCATTCCAAGGATGTAAATGCGAGGGGTGAACATGCTGTTTCAACAAGGTCATTGGGAATCATGTGAGGAATAATTACAACACAAAAAGCTCTTGTGAAAGAAAAAAAAAAACGTGGCCTAAATTGGATGGTGTTGATATGAGCGGCCAGTTTGTGTTTGATCTGCATCCTTTCCTCATTTTTCTCTGGTCGTCTTGCAAACTCTGATTAAATTTATACTTTTACTAAATACAGTATGTGTGCATTTTAATGTTAATTAGAATGTGTTATTATAATACTATCAATATCATATTCATATAATAATATTAATACTGTATGTGTTTATTCTTAATGACAGTAATGTAATGTGCAGTGATGTATTTTTGTTGAAGTTCGCATCACCCTGGTGTCCACGGCAAAAACCCAATGGGCTTTTTCTATTGGCTTTATTTAATTATTGCGGAAAATATGCTCTATGGCCAACAAAAGTTTATGATTCTTACACGTTTTGTTTATCATGATAATGTTCACAAATGAACACAACTTGAATTAATTTTGAAGCCCAAATACAATTACCAGAAGTAAAAAGCTAAACATAGGCTCTAAACAAACTTACACCCTAATCATGTTTCTTCCACGTCACCATCATTAAGCTTCCGACAACTCTTTCAGTCTTTATTTAAAAACATTTTCCCTGAAAGTTTGAGTTATAATAGTTTGCAAAAGCCTGATTATAAATACAATGAGGCTGTGAAAGCGGACTAGATGAGTTTACCTGTTTGGCCTGATGTTTAATGTCTCTAACAAACTCTGTAGTCCCATTTAGCAACTTCTTAGCAACTGCCTTTACAAGACAATTAAAAAAATATCACATGGGGGTATTACTGATGTATTTTATGTTGTACAATAAAACATTGACTTCAGGATGATAGAACCGGAAGTGCTAAATGTTTTTCTGGTTTTGGCCTCCAAACATATGGTCTTTCTGCAGCACTCTAATACAATTTCACAGTTTTAGCTTAGCAACATGCTAACGTGTGAGGGGTGCTATGTGGTTCAACCTGTGTTTTGACGCCTTTTAATTTAAGATGCTGCCTTGAAAAGTTGCTGCCTTTGTAGAATGCTAACTGGTTCAAAACTATTCAGTATTATAGTGAACTTCTAGGACAGTACACAGATGGCTTCTGTTAAAACATTGTTCATTATGGCTAAACCGCTAACAATAACAAGATGAAGATGAGTGTAAAAATGAATGTGTTTGCAAGTGTCTGCATGTTTTTTATTCATTATAACAGAGGGAAAGTCTATATGCTCCTTCCTTTTCCCCCTAATTTCATTTAGCAGCACTGCCTTGTAGCACTTCATTAAAGTGCAAATGAACTTAAAGAGCGATAAAGTGCAACAGTGAGTCCCCACTTTTTCAGCAGGCTTGGTTAAGGAATCAATCCAACCAGCTCCAATAAGAAATATTACAAACTTTGAAATTGAAAGTTAGAAAATGATAAAGGTAGTACTCATCCTATGAAGCATTGTAAATACTAATCAGAAATCAAAACAATGGTACAATATATTAGTATTGATTTGTGATCACTAAACAAAAAAAAAGTTTAGTGCAAAATATTCAAATATGTAGTTTGAGTGTGTAGGGAGATCGACTCAAGTATGTAATTTGCATTGCTTCATGGGTGTGGCTACTGGAATTGAAGGACTTCTCTGATTGGTGGATATCTCCTCAGGATTATGGGTAGCATAGTTCTGCAACAGCAGGGTTTTGGAAGTAAAAAAATAAATAAAAATTCTCCAACTGATTGACATTTGATTGACAGCTTACAAAGGTTTAAAGACATGCCTACTGTGAGCTTTTTCAATGTTGATTGATGGTATATGCTTTTGAGCCATCAGCCTGCATTATTTCTACTTATATTTTAAAAAATTCATGTTCAGTGGTGAATATTACAGTTGAATCTGCAAAGAAATCTCCACCAATCATAGAATAGAAACAAGCAAATTGCGCCAAAAGACATTTTTAGTGCCCACCCACTCCCAGGAAGCTCTGCGAATGTCATAGAGTCAGTTTCCTATGCTCTCAAGCTACTTAAATATTTGTATGCATAATATGCATATTTGGCAATGTGGCTATATATATATATATATATATATATATATATATATAGCAAATTTAAGTCAATAGTTTTATATTTCCCCATCAAATTATATTTATAATATATTGTTTTGATTATTTCTTTTGGAATGCTTTAATTATAGTTCTTTCCCTGATTAAAGCCATTGTCTACACAGTCTTATACACGATTTGATGTTTTTTTGTCCGATTTTCAAATACTTTTTTGCTTCAAATCAAAGTTTGTAATGTTGTGATTCACCTTGCAGCTGGTTGGTTTGTTCATGGCTTTAACTCTTATAAAAGTAGACTTAAAAAAAAAAAAAAAATTATAAAGAAACTTTCAGAACCAAGGCTGCTGAAAAAATATAGGCACTGTTGAAATATATTAATAAAAAATTTTTCAAATGGACTTGAAATCACATTGACTTCCAACCTATTAGGATATGGTTGAAAGTCTCATGGTCAGTCTTAAGAATCAGTTTTTCTAGGGGAAAAAATAATGGGATTTTTCCTTCCCTACACTATTGTAGAGCAGTTGCATGTGTGGCTTTGCCTGACCGATTTCACAGATTATTACATATTTCTTAAGGTCAGTGTCAAGGCAAAACATATTCTTATTCATTTCAGTTCACAAAGGTTCTGCTGGAGCACATTTTACTGAGCTTTAATGGTATGGAAGTATATTATTACTACATTATGGCATGTTCTGAATGCCAGTGGACTCTCACTCATCCTACTGTCATTAAATGCTTTAACCATTTAGAATTTCCTCTCAATTTCTGCTGTCTTCAAGAGGACAGTTTGTGTATTGTTGAGCACAGCAGACCGTGAAGCCTTGTGGAGTGAAATATACTGCTAGTTTACAATGCCGTATTGTTATAGATTGTTTTGCCTTGAGTTTGTGATCCTCAGAGCGTACAAGACGACTTCATGTGTTGAACTAAACTGCAGGTTGCTGATGGTCTATTGACACTATCAGATTAATGATGCATACTGTTATATGGCCATTATGTAAGTTTAAGATTAGGAAATGTGCATTCTGATGTATTGCTTTAATATGGTAAAGGTTGCTACCCGCCGTGCAGCTTGTTTTGTTGTGAGAACAGTTTTTTTTCTCTGGAGTCATTGAGCGGACAGCAAACAATAGTTCTTTGAGTTGTTTAATTACTACTTCCTGGAACTTTTCCCCTCATTGTTGAGATTACTGAAAGATAAAGCCTTACCCCGTCTGCATAATCACTTCTTTTATTTCTCTTCTTAAAGGTATAGTTCACCCTAAAATCTATATATTTTACTTGCTTTCCTGTATTATGTTTTTTTTCTTTAAAATGTGCAAACTGATCGTTTTGGACTCATTTCTTTGTTCAACGCTATTCATTTATTAAAAAAATCCATTAAAATGCAATTTGTACATGCAGTGACTTGAATACAACCCTTCTATTATGAGCATGTTTTTAATTTCTGAATAAAATTCATTTTGGTATTTTAAAGTCAAAATGTCTGGGTGATACTTGTCCTGCATAATGAAAAGAAAAAAATCTTAAAAAGAAAAATAATATTTTAATGAAACTGCTTGTATAAACGTAAAAAAAAATCTTTGAAATCAACATCATTTGGTGCGAACAACATGCAGAAATAAAACAGAACATTTAAATTATGATATTTGTAAAAAAAAAAATATATATACTGTGTGTATATATATATATATATATATATATATATATATATATATATATATATATATATATATATATATATATATATATATATATATATATATATAAAAACTTTTTTTTAAAATTGTGTAATAGGTGTACAGTCATGCATCTAGGTCTAAAGAAAATTTTTTTTTTTTTTTTTTTTTTTTTTTTTTTAAACATATAACCAACATAAATACAAAGAGCGTGTTTCTAAAAACTTGGCAAAAGGTTTTTTTTGGGGTTTTTTTTTGTAGGCACTATTATTTGTCATTGACCCGTTGAGCAACACTGTATGGAGTTTTCATTTTTGGGTGAACTGTTTCTTTTAATTGCTCACTATTTATTATACCTCTTCACTGACCCTAATTAATTCCCCTTTAAACAAAGTAATGTCTTAAAGAGGAAGTCAAGCATTGACCCGATGTCCTGCTTAATATTCTCAGAGTGACATTAGAAATGTATTATTTATATAAATATGGAAATGAATACAAAATTATGCAAACACCACCATTGGCCAATGGAGCGGATCCATTCCCGGGCAAAGGTTTGCCTATAAGACAAACGGCGGTTGTCTGGCGATGAGATTCCAGGCTCTGGTCCCACAGGGCCCGCCCAGCCTACAGGGCCGCAGCAGGTTAACTCTGTAGACCCGTCCTGCCAAGAGCGAGGAACTTGCTGATTCAGATTTTGACAGTGATATGCAAATGAGCTCATTGTGAACGCTTGCAGTGGGAGGGAGGGGCCAAGGACCTGAGCACTGTTCAGCAGAAGAGGAGGAGCCAGAGCAGAGCAGATCTCATGTCATGTGTGGGCATGTGTCCTCCTGTGCTGTGGGCGAGCCGGGCTGGATCCCCTAGTGGAGGCAATGGGACAGCCTGGATGCCACGGGGCCTTGAATATATACTCGGTTTTTATGGTAGATAGTTTGTCTTTAATTGAGAAGTGCTCATAGTAGGGCTGGGCAATGACACACATTTCACGATTCGATTCGATTTTGATTCACAAGCTTGCAACTCGATTTGATTCAATATTGATTCATTTTGGATATATATCTGAACAAAAAAAATAATCTCTCTGAATCAATGCTGTTAACGATAGAGGCAACCCTGTCAGTTTGTTACATTACTATAATATTGAAGGTTAAAATGAACTGATTTGAATACAAACATTTAAATTGCAGAAAAGGCTTTTTATTGTAATGATGTTAGAATAATAATTTTTAATGGCATTTATATGATAGTTGCCATAAACACCGGTTTTCATAACGATTTATTCAAACATGCATTAAATATTGAAGGTTAAGTTAAAATATAATGAATATTTCATATAGTGCATATACAGTAGTTAACATTTAATGTGAAGTGGATCAAAACCTTTCATCAGTTATACATGAATTTTGAACAATACCCGTTCTTGTCTTAGGACAACTTTGATTAACTTTTTTTGATCCACTTCAAATGATAACTACTGTATTTAGCAAAATGTTATTATCTAGAGTTATTTTTTCTAACTAACTATCGAGTTAAGGACATTGAATAGCTTTTCTGTGGTAAATGTAACATTACGTGACATACTGTTTACAAGCTGTTTTAACAGTTTAGCCTTGTAACCCAAGTTATCTAAGAGGGAAAAAAATATGTATTTGTAATTCTTGTGAAATTTATTAGATACTACCAGTGTTATTTTAGTTTAATTGAGATAGTATTGTAGTTTTTATTAATATTTTTTTTAAATACGTTTTTATTTTTATATTTTCCAATATTTATTTTAAAGTTTAAATTTAATAAATTTTCTTTCTTTTTTATCCATTTTAGTTATTTTAGTACATCAAGTGAAAATGAGGTGTTGAAATGAGAAATGTTTCTTTGCCAAATAGCTGAAATAAAGTATGTTTGGAATTTTAGATATTTTATTTTATTTTATTTTATTTTATTTTATTTTATTTCAAGAAAAAAAAAAAAAAAAAAAAAAAATATATATATATATATATATATATATATATATATATATATATATTAATGGTTTTAGCTAACTATAATAACCCTGATTACCCTAAATTTGTTCCCTTAAATTTGCAACCATGTTACCCATTTTGCTGTAGTGATCACTTTTATTTAATTTTGAATTTATTTAATGTTTATTGCTGGAAAATTAAAGTGCAAAGAAAATCAGTGTAACAGGGTTGCAAAAATGGTAAACCTCACATAAATATAAAATAAAACAGTTCATGTAGTATTTATTATATGGGAGGTTGATGATCATCTTTCTGAAGGTTATGTACCTCATTTCATTGATCGGTTCCTGTATTTTTTTTCAGACTATTTTTAACCCTATGTGTGGACTTTCAGTCACACAGAATGTGTTCTTGTGTTCAAATACTGTTCCTCTGACTCAAGCAAGGTAAAAAGAATGTACACTTTTAAAAATAGTGCAGGTCAAAAACAGTGATAATAAAAATATTTTGCTTCTAACTGATGATGTACATGTTGAAAGCCTGAAAAAGTGAACCACAGCTGTCTTTAAAAAACATCAGATGGATAACAAAGAAACACTTAAAAGAGAACTGGATTGAAAGCATTTCTTTGAATACAAGGTGAACCTTGAATGTGACTAGATGTCTGTAAGTTATCTCTTAATTTAAAAAATGATAATCTCAAAGCAGCTGCATACTGGCACACTGCTAGTTCCTAAATGAGGCTGTAATATTCCATGTGTGAGAACTGAATCGATTACATCAAGCCAATTCAAACGGCTCATCTATAGCAGGGGGCGCAGACTTCAAAGTTGCCTTAAGTTTCTGGCAAATATACATGCTCCGTCGGTATCGCGGTTGTCATGGCAACGTTGTGGTACGGGGTCGGATGTATAACGATGATTAGCGGCTGGCTTTGGGCCAGAGTTCTTCAATCGTACATGCAGATAACAACATCTCGTTCCCATTAAAGGTCTCCCTCCATCTTCAACCTTTGATGTTCTTAATAGGTTTAGACTTAAGGATTAATCCATGCGTTTTATGTGAACAGGGCTGTTTATTTTAAAATAAAGGTCGCAGCTAGACATCACGTGCAAATTTCAGACCGAGCGAAAGCGTTTCATAGACGTTTACCCTTACTTATGCGCTAATGAAAATCATTAGTGCTGGAAACACAATGAGAGCTCATGAAATAACCCCCTTTTGTGTTGACTTTGACAAAAAGCACACGCTGTTCTGTGTAATTATATTCAGTGGAAATCAAAGTTTCTGTGGCAGCAGAAGATCCTTTACATGCCGCTCGTCTCCCTGGAAATCAGAGCCGCTGTTGAGTCCATTATATCAGCAGAAATCTATCTATCTATCTATCTATCTGTCCATCCGTCCGTCCGTCCGTCTATATCTATCTATCTATCTATCTATCTATCTATCTATCTGTCCATCCGTCCGTCCGTCCGTCTATATCTATCTATCTATCTATCTATCTATCTATCTATCTATCTATCTATCTATCTATCTATCTGTCTATCGTTTATCTATCTCTCTATCTATCTGTCTATCGTTTATCTATCTGTCTGTCTGTCTGTCTGTTTGTCTCTATCTATCTGTCTGTCTGTCTGTCGTTTGTCTATCTATCTGTCTATCTATCTGTCTGTTTGTCTATTGTTTGTCTATCTATCTATCTATCTATCTATCCGTCTGTCTATTGTTTGTCTATCTGTCTCTCTGTCTGTCTGTCTGTCTATCTATCTATATATCTACCAAGCGGCAACCTCCCCGTCTCTCTCTTGAAACCAACACGGAAGTGAGTTAAACTGCAATTCATTGACTGGCCGCTTGGGCTGGCTGCAGAAGTGAGTCAAATCTGTATCTCCCCCATGTTAAAATTACCAACTTTACAGCAGAAAAAAACATGTTTACAGCCTGGATCTCTATGTGGCTTTGGTCTATACAGCTAATTTTGCCCTTCATAACAACTGTGAGGGGGGTGATTTTTTTTATAACTCATCCGTTTAGTTGATTAATATTTAAAGTTCTGCATTTTTCTGCAAAGTTCTATTTTCTGTTATCCGGGAGTGACGCAAGGCCAAGATGGCGACGGCCGGCTCCGCCTACTTTAGGCTTCAAAAATGCTCTTCAGAAACCTACGGGTGACGTCACAGACACTACGTCCATATTTTTTTACAGTCTATGATATCTACCCATCTATCTATGTGTCTGTCTGTCTATCGTTTGTTTATTTCGTTTGTCTGTCTACCGTTTGGCTATCTATCTATTGGCGCTTTTCCATTACCAGTACCAGGTCGACTCGACTCAGGTCGACTCGACTCGACTCGACTCGGCTCGGCTCGGCTCGGCTCGCTTTTCGCTCCGTTTTCCATTGCAGATAGTACCTCCTCAATAGTACCTGGCCGTCATAGCGACGCCGCAGGAAACTGCCGTGACTTAATCTTTTACGCGAGGCGCGCGAGACACACCCGCTACCAAACACACAGGACAATGGAGGAAATCGAGTGTATGCTGTTTTTGGATGTTTTTGTTTTTGCTGGTTTTTATTCAGGATACTCCGTCTGGCGCGTGCAATGATGACGCAGTGAATAGTGACGATTCTCTCTGACCAATCAGCAGTCTGCTGTGTTTTCACGTCACATTTTAGTATCGCCTCAGCTCGCCTCAGCTCGCTCAGAACCTCGCCGGAGGTGGTACGAAAAAAAGTACCTGGAAGCAGGTACAGGTACAACTTTTACACAGTGGAAAACCAAACAGAGCCGAGTCGAGTCGAGTCGAGCCGAGCCGAGGCGAGCTGGTACTGTGTAGTGGAAAAGCGCCATATCTGTCTGTCTGTCTGTCATATCTATCTATCTATCTATCTATCTATCATTGGTCTCTCTGTCTGACAGTCTATAAATAATTTATTTCATTATTTTTTGCCCTATTACCCCCAAGAATTGCATAACTAACAAACCAATCCATCCATGCTAACTAGTGAATATTTAGCATCTGGCACACACTATATCATAGCTATCATGTGACTGTGCTGCAGGACAGGGGAACTGATACCACAACATATGAAGTGCCATCTGTAACCTGCTGCAGGACCACCTCAACTAACCCACAATCAACACACTGGCAAGATGATGCCCAGGCCCTTCAAGCTCACATAAGTTGATGAATCTGTGCTTCTCTTTGTGTCTTTCTCAAACACACACACACACACACACACACACACACACACACACACACACACACACACACACACAAATGCTAGGTGAAACACAAGCTTCCAGCTTAAGAGAACTGTCATGCTGGCCTTTTATTTCGTCCCCCAGGATGCATCTGTCAGTCGGGCCGCACTTGCGCTGTGCTGGCGGTAATGCGGTTGCATCAGCAATTCTGATGCAAATTTGCACTGTGCGCTCTGCCCTCCCCGCGGATATCATGCAATTTAGCTTGATGAATCTGCCACAGGATGGTGTGCCTTTTGTCATCCTTTCACATTCTAATGCACTGTTGTTCAAAAATAGGAAGTTGCTCAAAATGTAGCTCTGAAAAATATATATTACTAATTCTGAATTCAGAATATATATATTCTGATGGCCCAATATATATTAGGAATATATTTTGCTAGCATAAATTGATATATATAATATATACAGTTATATACAGATGACTAGCTATTCATTTAATAGCGATTTATGGACCGCACAGATCTATTCTTGAGCAACATTGCTCACCCCTCGTGAATTTATTCCCAGATCGCATTAAAATCCATTGCAACGTAAAGTGCTAACTATCCTATGCATTAAACGTGAACACAGATGGCCGGTTCTCGGTCAAACCACAGGGCATATTAGCATCTTCATTGGGGGGAGCAGTGGAGAGCAAGAGAGTTACAAAAATAAATGAGATTTATGAGCAATTGGCATGATGGTTATTACACATTCCTGCGTCAGTATGAGTGGATCCACTCTCAGTCATAACCTCCCCCCCTTCTTCTTGCCCCGGACTATGGCATGTCTAAATGAGGATGAAATCCAGCACAGGGAAGACACACTAAGTAAACGTTGAGGGGCCGGATCGGATGACGACGCATCTGTTGTTCAGCAGCGACTGTTAATTTGGATGTCTATAAATCCCACTCGTAGTGTCCCGTTCCACACCCCCTGTCCCAGGAGCTTGTGCCAAGACTGACCCCCACACCCCACACACACACACACACACACACACACACACACGAGCGCCTGTGCCAGCAGCTTTCAGGAGGAGCGGTACACTGCTGACGGATGCTGGCTAGATTAATAGACTCTTGGATAGGCTGTAGTCTCAGCTTTTTATATTTTTGTTCACAGGGCAGTCAAAAGTGAGCAGGTTGGGGTGACGGTGACCCGGGGTGCTCATCTTAGTAAGTGCAGGGGGTCGTTATTTTATTGAACCACGCACTTTTTCCATCCTTCACTGTCTGATTTATTTTCAGGAGGGTGTTACAAAGGCTTTCATGCTGAAGTAGGACAATGATGAAGTTAAGTTTAAGCTAGCACATGGCAGCAGGTCTAGTAGAACAAAGTGAGGCCTTTTAAGTGCTAATGTTTTTTTTTAAATGTAAATGAAAAGTTTCAATAAATCAAGTTAATTTATGAAAAATATGTTTTGCATAGAATTTTTATTAAATGTATTAAACAAATATTTTACCATTTGTAATAATTTAATAATGTTAAAAAATATTATTATTATTTGCTTGTGACATTTTATAATAAAAAATTCTCAATATTATTATTTGCAATGACATTTTATGTTTAGATTGATGTAAAATATTCTCACTAATGTATTATTATTAATAATAATAATAATATTTATTTATAATTTACATTTCTAGTCCACATGTAAAGTACTAATATTTGTATTTGTTGTATTCATTTTAATCTACTATTTTGCAATCACTGTATTTCATGAGAATTGGGGGAGGGTGGTCTTTATTGTTGTGAAAATCATGTAAAAAAGAAATTAATAAAAAAATGGAACAATAGAATATAAGCTTAGCATTCAGCCAGTTGTATCAGACACGTCATTGTGTCTCTTTTTGGTGTGTTGCACATTGTATAGTTTGATATTTGATTTATAATATCTGTAGTAATGGCATTTTCCTCTTGCCCTTTAGGGAAAGATATTGGGGGTATATCCATTAAGATATTACATTATCTAATATGATGTCATGACAGGAAGGGGTTAAGTGATTCTGCTGGACTGGTTGTATTGGCTGTTTGTATATTGCTGCATGTGTGTGTTTGTGGTTCAGTTAAACCCTACATAATGGGGACAAAAGATGGCAATATCCATAATCCTTGTTCTTGTGGGGACATTTTCTGATCCCCATGAAGAATACAGCTTATAAATCATACAGAATTATGTTTTTTGAAAATGTAAAAATGCGGAAGGTTTTCTGTGATGGGTAGGTTTGGTGTGTGTGTGTGTGACTATTGTCCTGGTATGAGTAATACCTCACAGTAACACTAGAGGGCAACTGGCTGTCACTGAGATGACTCCTGCCTGATGTATATAAATATATATGTATCATCACAAATCTCCAGTGCTGGCCATATTCTTACATCTAATCGTTTTAATAACACAGTCTGCTCTCAAAAGAGTTTTTATCATTTAATTACGCCACATTGTGATTTTACTTATATAAAAAAGTCAGGCTGACAGAAAGGATTGACAGGAATGTGTAGACAAAATGTAAGAGAGAGAGGGAAGCAAAATGACGTTGGATTATTTTTAGGCAGAGATCAAATGGCTGTTAGTCAGGCGTTCAGAACAGAAGCTGAGGCAGCATATTAGCATATTGAGAGCAGAATAAAAGCAGAAGAGAAGATTAATGCTGTTACTGTACAGAAGCAGAGCAAAAGAGCTTGATTAAGTTATATTAGATTAGTCTTGTTTTATTTGATCATTGTGGTTACATCGCTATCCAATCGCCATTACTATGTGCTACAACTCTATTAAATAGTGTTGCACAACATATCAATACCATATTGATTAGTGGGTGATATTAAAGTTGTTGTTTTTTATCAGTATTGGGCAGTATTTAATTGCATGTTTTAATATTTAGATTGACTTTGCCCTCATCTAACGCTCACTTGTGATATTTAATAACACTAATAATTTAATAACACTGTTGAATGTAATCTTAAGGTTATCTCAAAATGAATATCCTTTTTCATACTGTACATTATAATGTTGTGATGCATAAATTCACTTCTGGCATTTAAAATGGATTATTTTAATTTGTAGTGTTTATTTTATATTTAGACAAAATAGTAAAGAATTTTTAAATATTTAATATTTAAAATGTATATTTTAATATAATTCACTTTTATTACTATGTTTAGTATAGTAACGTGTAACTATGTCACCTTAAAATAAAATGTTACCGAATTTGGTTTAGGGTTAGTCGCATGTAATTATGCATAATTTACAGTTATTACTAGGAACTACATGTAACGTGTAATAGGACACTGTGAAATAAAGTGTTACTGAATATATTGCTCATAGTATATGTTAACTGATGCATTAACTAATTTGAACAAATGATACCTTATTGTAAAGTGTTACCTAATTGTAGGCTTTAACTGTAATGTGTAACTTGTCCAACACCATTTGTTGTATGAACATGAATAATACCTCAAATCATGCAACATGTTGAGCAGTGGCTTTTCTAACGAATCAAAGTTGGGTTAGATTGTCACCTTCAAAAAAAAATGAAAGAAGGGACCCAAGCCATATATACATAGGGAGTGTCATAGAATATCATATAGCGACTTTGGCAGTTCGAAGTTCATTGTGAAGTTGGGAGGATTGTGAGATGAATAACACATGAGGGGGATTTGGATCTGGAGTGTGTGTCGAGGGATCAAGCTGATGCAGCATTCTCCCACAACCGCACATGACATAACACCACACACTCCAGCACAAACGGCCAGATAAATAAATAACAAACACACACACTGTATGCAGCCTCCTCCGGCATATGCGCAGCTTTCAGTGATGTGCTGTGACTGTGCCACTTGCTCTCTCTTGAATTAGCATCTGACCTTGGTGTGTGTGCGTCATGTACGCACGCGCTCACGCCGCATTCCCCCCCGTGAGGGGACGCGCGGTGACATTGACTCATTGTTTGGTCCAATCTGTTTGCACTGTAAAAAAAAAGGCCTCGCAGAAGTCGCACTGCTGCTGCTGATTCAGAGACTTGTGCTCAACACTATCAGCGATTAAAAGATAGAAGTGTTGCTGCTTCGGTGGGGGATTTGGGAGCGCGCAGCATTATTTAATGAGGGCGATATCATTTATTCATCGTGTATGTTTTGCTCCTTCTGCACCTCACAGTGCCATCTGCTGTATAGCGCTGTATTAAATCACACCGAGCAGAGGAATTCTATCAGGCCGTGAGAGAGGAAAAATAAAAGGTCTTCACATATAGAGTGGTTTACTGCGACAAAATGATCACAAGTCATTCATTTTCTTTTTGAGAGCAGTTTAAAGCTCAAATGTTCAAGATTAAAAATACGAATAATTGTTTCAAACAGGTTTCCAAAAAATGCAACCCATCTGCCATGTCACATGGCATTTAAGACTCAAGTGATTGGCCCAAAAACTGCCTATTGGCTAAGATTGTAGAGTTTTTTTTCTTTTTTGTCATAGTTATCAGTCTATATATATTGGATATAATATTGGATATGCCTGAATCCATTTGTAGCATTTGTTTTTACTGATATTTGGCAGTTTTATATTATCAGCATTGGCCGAGAAATGTCAAAACCAGCATTTATTTTGACAGCAACAGGACTTTTATTTTGACAGCACTAAAAATGCCATCACCTGAATGCAGATGCGAGCGTAATCTTGAAGTCTTTGATATCGGACTATGCTATGTTATATCCAGTTTGCTGCTATGTTATATTAATGTCACATGTCAATGTGTACTGTATGTAAAATCAGCGTTACGTGATCTTTTTTTTTTTTATAATTCCCAATGCGCACATATTTACCAGATTACTGAATGCACTGTTGGTTACAGTGTTTACTTCCTTCTCATTTATGTAACTATTTCTTTATTTGTGAAAAATACTGTAATATGATTACAAAATCAAGAAGTTGCTAAAGCATCAATAAACCAATCAATAAATACGTTTATTTACATATTGATTGATTTTACAATTAGTTATTTCTAATTTAATCAATCAAAATTTAATTCCAGCAATTGTTATGCACGTTATTTAATTTAAATAATGTAATATCATATATATCAGCATTATATCGGCCATCGGTAATCTTGCTCTCTAAAATATTGTTTTGGCTATCCAAAAAATCCATATCAGTCAAGCTCTAAATAGTATAGAATTTTATCTCTGGACCCAAGCTCTGGATTATTGATATGAATGTGTCTATCGTGTATGCGCTCATATAATCCATTTACCTCGCTGGTGTAATGAATGGGAACTGCCGCTGATGATGAAAACATGGGTGGGATTAGGCGTACAGCCAGTCTTCCTGCATAATTAAACCAGTGAGTTTCCTAGCAGCAGAGTTGATCAGGTGGACGTGTGCCAGAACACACTGGTCATGTGATGAGCGTGACCTTTCAGCAGGATGCAACATCATCACTCTAGCTGTTCTAGCAGTCAGGTACCATTGAGATAATATTATAGTTTTCATTCATATATTTCCCAGCTTTTTCACCCATTCACCCATTTTCAGCTTATTTTTAGTTAAAGTTTAGTAATTTTGTTGTTTTGTCATTTTTATTCATTTTTATCTTCTACGTCTAAATAGTTTTTTATTATTTTTTTGTTGTTTGTAAATATTGCCTTGTCAACTAGCTAAAATAAAATAAAATACATTTATTTGACTAGTTTTAGTTAACTAATAACCCTGATGAACACAAGTCAATTCAAAACTGTAAAATACTAATTAGCCATGTGACTGCATAATCCTTGCTGTTTTGTATTTGTAAAGATAACATATCAAAATTGACCCTATTTACTTTCTTTAATGTGTTTTATTGTAAATGATCCAAAGATATATGTATTTTTTTTAATCTCCTGTAAATATTAATTTTCTGAATCAAAACTTCATTAGTTTATTCACGATGAATCAATGTAATTAGTTTATTAATTATTGATGTAACCACGGCCATGTGAGCAAGTAAATATAATATTAACCAATAAAACAGTTAAACATTTTTCCATCCAATAAAATGCTTGAAAACAGCAGGCAAAATTAAATTAAATCTAATCCTAACATAAAATAATATTGTAAACAATGCAATGATATAATTTCATATTATTATGTTTTTGAGTTTATTTATTTATTTATGGTAGTTGTAAATGTACTGTACAATGATTTGAGCCATGGAATGTGAGGGTGAATATTTTCCCACACTGTTGTGTGTGTGTGTGTGTGTGTGTGTGTGTGTGTGTGCAGGGGTGTGGGTCTGATTTTGATTGAGACTCAGATTCAGTTCATTTAATTTGGCTTCCTCTGTAACTTCCATCCACCGCAAATGTTTCAGGTCAAAACTCTGGAGAATCCGCAGATATGCTTCAAACGTATTTGCTCAAAGGAAAAAGCATGACCACAGGAATGCACAAGCAGATATTTGATCTGCGAGAGACCCCATAGTGCTCTGTAATGACTTTGGAAGAAGGTAGAGAAGCCCAGCTCGGCTTCAAAGCTCTGGCCACCCTTCAGCCCCCAGCACCAGGGTAAATGACCTGTTAAAATCCACAGAGGGAAAGTGCAGAGATTACTGGAAACAAAAGCAACTGAGTTGCTGTAATGAGCTTTTGATGTTTGTGACAATGGGAGCCATCAGTTTGGGGGGAAACAAGAAAAGAAGACATATTAAGTAGAGGTCTGCTGTTCCTTTGGATAATTGGAGCTTTGGTTTGCAGGACAGTGACACAACTTATGCATTATGGGTGTATTTAAAAGCATTTGGATAATATTACACATTGGCTTATTTAATGTAAATGGTGTACGGTCACATGTTAAATACTCATTGACATATATATGACTGTTGTATATATATATATATATAAAACTCAAAAACATAATAATATGAAATTATATTATTGCATTGTTTATATATATATATATATATATATATATATATATAAATAAACAATGCAATAATATAATTTCATATTATTATGTTTTTGAGTTTTATATATATATATATATATATATATATATATATTCTAACTACAAATTCTAACATTCCTCTTCTGGCTAAGTAGGAACACTTAACAGCCAATTATCTCACACTGGCCAAATATTGGCAGATTCTAAGGCCAGGCTGATGTATCTGCAATCTTGTCCCTATATTGTGTGCTAGAATAAGGGAGAGAGAGAGACCACAGTTGTTTTGTCTCATCAGCAGACTCAGGAATCAGGAATTTGATAGGGAAATCCATGGAATTCTGTGGAATGGATTTAAAGTGGTCATGACATGGATTTTTTATTTTATTATTTTATTTTAATATGTTCCTTGAAGTTCAGTTATAATGTTAATTAAAAAAATGATTATTTTCAACCCTCATTCAGAGGGACAGATTCTCTGTCTGAAATTATCCGTTTTTAAAGGGGCGGCTCCTTGTCAGTAAACGGCCACTTTTATGATTGGCTAGGAAACAGTTTCAACGCTCACTCACTATTGCACTCGAGTAACACCATGTCCTAACCAGCGAGATGCGATAAGATTCCAGCGACAAATAATTTGTCTGTCCACACTAGACACGACACTACTACGAGATGCGTCAAAATCAATCAAAATCCACAGCCAATCAGAACAGCGTGTGGGCGGAGTCTCGCGCCAAGTGCACACTGCACAGTAATCTTGACGGCACTCGCAAGAAAATGGATAAGTAGGCAACATAATCAAATTCACAAATATTACACCAATTTAAACATTGAAAATGCATAGGCTACTGAGTTAGCCTACTAAAACAATCTTTGTCAGAGAATACACTTGACTGTTCAAAGTTTCTAAATGAAGTTCTGGGTAAAAAATTTCCTCTCAGAAAGTCCCTGCTCGCAAGGTAGTACTTTTTCAAAAGTTCAGGGACTTGGGCGCTGAACATGCTGATTGATTGAGTTCATGCAGCATTTTGATTGGTTGACTCCACACAGTATTTTATTTCAACCACCATTTTTAAAAGTCTGTTGCAGTGCGTGCCGTAAGAGTTGTTTGCTATTTGAATCAACAATGGATTTAAAAAAATACAACCGATGGACCGACTACGATGAGAACTGGAAAGTGGCGTGCAGTCCTGCGTTACTGGACTAATTTGCCTAATCTTCAGGTACTTTAGACTGCGATGGAAACGCAGACAGAAACAGGTCTGGGGAAAAAAGTTCCTGGGACAAATTGTTCCCAGTAATTTCGGTGGAAACGCGGCTTTATTACTGTAGTACACTGTAAAAAAATCCACCTAATTTAAGTTAAAGGGATAGTTCAGGATTTTAGACATGAATCTCTATAGCTTCCCCATAAGCAGTGTGGTGCATTGACCATGACTTACCCCCGACAGCGTCCTGTGAGCCGAGCTCCGGTCCAGTTTTGGTCAAGATGAAATTAGTCCGGCAAGTTTGCTGGGGTCACGGCAATAACGTTTTTTTCTTCTCAAATCAATATGTGTTCAAAAGAGTGATATATTTGCAGCACAAAACCGCTGTCTATGGAGAGGTCAGACCTCGTAATGGCTTGGCACTATTTTCTTCCCCGTCATATCACTGCGCGCTGCCGCTACCTACAGCCAGCTGGGAGCCGCGCACGTGTCACTTTGTTTACAGCTCGTAAAGAGAACGATAACATGTCTGACTACAGCAGCGACGATGACAACATTGACTTCGACACACAGCCAAAAGGATATCTTTACGAACCTGAATACACAGATGACGAGTTACGCCAGATGGAGTTAGAAAGGACAGAAAGAGAGAGGATGGACAGAGAAGTTGAACAAGTTGAAGCTGGAGCCACAGCTGCTGCAGTGAGACATCGAGTGGCCGACAAATGGTGGTGTCGCTCTTGGTGAGTAGCTATGTTAGCTCGTTCGTGTAGCTGTTCTGAGCACGTAAACACTGCTGTAAACACTGCCGAACAACTGAAAAAGTGGTGTGCGCCTGCGCAGCTCGCAGCTGGCTGTAGGTAGCGGCAGCGCGCAGTGATATGACAGGGGAGAAAATAGTGCCAAGCCATTACGAGGTCTGACCTCTCCATAGACAACGTTTTAGTGACGCAAATATATCACTCTTTTGAACACATATTGATTTGAGAAGAAAAAAGCTTTATTGCCGTGACCCCGGCAATCTTGCCGGACTAATTTCATCTTGACCAAAACTGGACCGGAGCTCGGCTCACAGGACGCTGTCGGGGGTAAGTCATGGTCAATGCACCACACTGCTTATGGGGAAGCTATAGAGATTCATGTCCAAAATCCTGAACTATCCCTTTAAAGGTGCATTGCGCAAGTCTCTGAGTTTTTGCAGAACTATGCCCCCTCTGGCGGCAAGCGAAACTGCAACCAGAGGTTGTCTTTTGCACTAGACAAAAGTTTTCATTTTTTTATCTTACGTGGAGTTTGCGTTGGTGTTTGAAATGAACTACAAGCCGGTCTCTTAGAATCCATCTGCTACGGAGAATGGCGGTGAATACACAAACCTGCCAGACATAGCCAGGTGAGCGTGCCGTGAACGCGCATGACGTCACGCCCAGTCTCAAATTCCGACCCGAATCCCTCTTATTTATTTTACTGTACAGGATTATAGAGACAATCGCAGTGATCAGAGAAGGGCTCATTCAGCCCATCAGGCAATTGTTTAAGCATGTATGGGTTAGAAAACGGGTATTTTTAACATGAAAAGTTGCGCAATGCACCTTTAAGTACTATCAACTTGGTTGTGCAAGTCATTTAAACTTAAATCATATTAAACTAACTTTAAAAAATGTAGTTGAATCTTGTATATCTTATTAAAAAAAGTTGAAATTTGCTTAAATTATTTTGATGGATTAATGTAAAAATATAGCGATCAGATCATTTTGTAGCTGATACAATAAATAATTTGTGTAATTTATTGATTTTCAATTTGGATCATGTGATAAATTCTGCTTTATCACAGAAATAAATTACATTTAAAAACATATTAAAATAGAAAACGGTTATATAAAATGTGTAATAATATTTGACAACATTACTGTTTTTGCTTTTTTTTTTTTTTCACATAAATGCAACCTTGGTGAGCATCAAAAACATAAAAAAAATCTTAATGACCCCTCATTTTTTAACCGTAGTGTTTATATTAAACATTAAATTAACCAATAAATTGTTATTTATATTATGGAAGTCTTAAAAATGAGAATGGAGTGCTCATATTGGAGAGCTCAACACGGGATAGCAAGCGTGAAGTAAAGGAGCTAATGTACTCCAGCAATCATGAGTAATACATTACTCACATGGCTGGAATTCAAATGATTGTGATGTGGGGTGGAAGCTAAAAGGGAAAGAATTGGCAAATACGAATGCAGAGTGAATTAGTCTAAGGAACAAAGGAAAAGTGACATTTAAGAGAGAAGCGGCCTCATTTCCTCAATAAACGTAAGCCTTTCCTCTGCCTAGCCCACGGATGCCTGCGCAAATGTGTTTGTCATGGCCACAGCAGCCAAGTAAACAACCTGCCTGTTGCCAAGGTGACAAAAAAGGCTTCTTACATAAATGTTTATTTATGAACAAATGGACTCATTTGATGCGCCGTTTCTCTGACCCCAATGCTGCGCGCGCCAAATTTGATGAAAAAAGGCGGCGTGTTGAGAAAAGAACCCAAAAATAAAATAAAATAAGCTCTTCTCCAGCTGATTAGGTAATGCTTTCTTTTCTTTTCCCAGAACAGATCATGTTGCCAGTCTGAGCTTTGTTGGAAGATCAAGTGTGGCGTTGTGGCCGCAGCGTTGGGCCTTGTGTAACCTTGACGATGATTTAATCATCAGCGCACATGGAATGCAGTGCCAGCTGACCGCACTGAACCTGCGCTCGAGAGCACCTGTCCTGGTGTCTGAAGCTCCTCCTGCCTCTCGTTGCTCGGAGTTTGAACTCTTGCTTGTGGTTGTCATTTTCCAGCTGGATGCTGGTGATGCTTCGATGCCGTTCATCAGGTGCACAATGGGCTTTTAGAAACGTCTGGAAATGTGAAACATTTGATTCTTCTCTGGCCCGAAAGAAAGACTGTTCACTCGGTCATCACTAGGGGTGGGCGATATAACAGATGACTTGATCAGCAGGTAGAAATGTGTCAACCCGGTAGAGTTACACATGGTTATGCATATCATATGTGACTGTTTTTGCAAGCATTTTTCAGCCTTGCCAGTTTAAACATTCAAGCGATTTAAACCATTCAAGCTCAATACATTTTTTTAAATAAAGGTTGTTTATTGAAGAATGAAGAAACTTTAACATCCATGGAACCTTTCCATTGCACAAAAGGTTCTTTATAGTGAAAAAAAAAAGGTTATTCTGATTATTAAAATGTTCTTCACACTAAGAAAAAATGGTTCTTTGAAGGACTATTCACTAAAAGGTTCTTTGGGGAACCAAAATGGGTCTTCTATGGCGTCTCTGCGAAAAACCCAATTTTTGAACGTTTATTTTTAAGAGTGAAGTTGCGAAAGAAACGCAATTAGTCAGACGTTTTTCTGTGCATATATGGTTAAACGGATGCTCTTAAATGGTCAAATGCGCACAAAATTATGTATAAAGGACCGTTTTGGTGAGTATTCACGTAAACAGAGTTGGTTATGTCTTGGCTCAAATCCTGGGCAAATTCCTATCGGAAGTGAGCATCCCTATGCCCTTCTCACTCCGAAGGGCAGAGCTCTTGAAGTAGGGAGCAGGGCGTCATCGTGAGGATTCGCCATCCTGGGTCACATGACCATAAACGATTAAATTACTTCCTTGCAGTGACCATCGCATGTTCCCTTCACTAACGGACTTGTGGAAGGGCCCTTTTGTGAAGGGATTCAGTTGTTCACTTTTGTTTGGAACGTCCCTACAAATGGCGTCTTTTGGAATTTGGAATTCCCCCCTGTTCCTGGGGATGAAGGGAAGTGAAGTGGCACATGCCCCATAGGGGTAAGTTGTGCCATGTCAAACAGAAAGTTGAATTATTAGGGAATATGTGAAACAAGATTAGTGAATGAATTTTTTCAAATAATGACAGAATATTCATTCTAGTCTTTTAAGGCTGACCCGGTTGCACCCACCTCAATTTTCGCTGTTATTTTGAGCTGTGATGACGACGTATTATGGATTTTATTCATTTGCCCTTCAGGCTTTGTTTGAGTTTTCCTCTTGTTGACACATCCTGTCATTCCGTGAATTGCTTTACCATTAGCATGTGTATTATCTAACCTTCCTGCTTGGAGGCCGATATAATAATGAAAATGATTTGGAACTGATGACCAAGAATGCCTGTAACAGTGATGGACAGCATTTTGACCTTGTCTCAGGATAATTAAGTCCTGAGTGCCATTCAATGTAAAAAAATATCCAGAATGAAGAAGGATGAAATATAATTTAAAGCAATGTAAGTCACTGGAATGGCTCCAGGGATCAGTTGTCAAGCAACCAATTGGTGGAACAATGTTGGATGTAGTTTATGTGTGTCCGCCACAGACATTGTCATGTTTCCCTATTTGTGCTATAGTGCAGTGAGCAGATGTCAGGGGTCTTTATGGGCTGTGGGTGCTTATGGCTGACATTGGCGGCTCTAACTGGTCTTCTGCTGTCCACAGCTCCCAACCTGAAGGGCCGGCCCCGGAAGAAGAAGCTCTCCATCTCCCAGCGGCGAGATTCTCAGGGGCAGAGCGGCACTGCCAAGGAGCCAAATGGCGTGGAGAGCAAGTCTCTTTTCAAGGTATTGAAATTGTGAAGATAATGATTTTCATATTATGACTAATATCTAGGCTCCCCGAGTGCCAAACTTTCAACTATCAGCATAAGGTCTGGTCCACTTTGCAGAAGAAGTAATCCCCATTTAGACAAGAAGAGACTGTCTGAGCATCATGCACAGCGGTTTCTGGGAAAGTTTGTGCAGAAAATATTAAAGAAATCAGTAGACACTGGGCCATTTCAGAAAATCATACAATGGCTAGTATTTTAAATGTATATACAGTGCTTAACAAATTTATTAGACTACCTGTCATAATAAAGAGAAAACACAAATATTTTAGGAATCTTTCAAAAACTTGTTAAAAAAAAAAAAAAAACTTGTCATTTATTAGGCAAATAACAAACTGAAACAACTAAATAGTCTTTATTCACACATAAAAACCAAAAAAACTTAATATTTTGTACAGTATGTTTCCACAGTCTCTGTTGGTATTGACTTACAAATAGTTTCTAATTGTTCCCAAATATTTATCTTTGAATCCATTAAATCCCAAATGTATTTATTTATTTATTTATTTATTGTGATCCAAATATTTAAAAAAAGGAAGTCCTAAACCCTAATCCAGTTTTAGATAAATTATACAGTAACAAATGTATTTTCATTTATATTAAATTGATAGTATATAATACGTATTAAATCAAGTAGAAAATAAAGTAAAATGAATACAAAATTAAAGTAATATACGTAATACCATAAAAAGCTGGATAATTTTGAAAATGAAAAATAAAATAATAATAAAGATAATTTCAGTGCAGATGCAGTTAATTTCAACACATGAGCAGTGGTATTGTTCAGTACACTGGGCACAGAAATATAGGGCATCCTTCATTTTCTTCATTTTCATTGTCTTCCAATGCAAAAAACCCCAACTTTTTTTTGTTTTGTTTTTTAGTTCAGTCTTTCTTTCTTTGCTTTTTTTTAGTTAGTTCATTTTTAGATATGATTAGCTCAGTCTCAGTTTCAATCCATCAATCTGAAGTACTTCCCTCCTTTTCCTGTTGTTCGGCATTTAGTGTTTGTGTTGCTTCAGATTCCCATGTTTGACTAATGGGCTACAATTGTTTTTCTTCTTGTTATTTTATCAACCTTTGCCCTTGCATGTCATTTCCTGTCCATTCTCCTGCCAGCATGAGGGCAGTGTTTTATGGTCTTCCTCATCTGGATGAATATTTGTTAGCAAAACAGCAGCTAATTCACTCCAGCTTTGTTGAAAACCTTAAAAACATGCAGTGATCTAAACCGGCCCTGACTAATGTGGCTCTATAGCTCATCTGCATGATTGTTTATATCATTGCAAAATGTAAACTGTGTAATCGCACAGCTCTATATATAAATGGATATATATAATATCCAACTTTATGCGCATACATGCAGTACGCTCACATACAGCAACGGTGCAAAAACTGTGTTTTTTCACAAAATGTTACTATATTATCGCCCAGCTCTTTATATAAAGTTGGATATATAAGTATGTCCAACTTTATCTCCATATATATATATAGATATAGATATATAATTCACATAGCATATCTCAACTGCTTGATCGCTTTTATCGTGGCAAAATGTAAACCATATTATTGCCCAGCTCTAAGCTGCTAAATGGCATGAAGATATTAAGATATTATAAATGAAGATATTAAGGCATGAAGATATTATAAACATTAACACCATGATTTTCTGTAAAGCTGCTTTGAAACAATATGTATTGTGAAAAAATGCTATACAAATAAATTTGACTTGACTTGAAAAAAATTTGTTTATATATATATATATATATATATATATATATATATATATATATATATATATATATTTCAAGCAGAGTAATTTGGTCTCAGTAATATAAATAAATAGTAATTAAAAACAAAGGGTTTTGTTCCGTAATAGCCCTCATATGATAGAGAACATGCACACATATACTTCAAAACCCCATGTTATCCTGCTTCCAGGGAGTGTTTAATCCATGTCAACGTAACCTAATGCTTCAGCGTTTCATTCTTTGACTTTTTTTTTTTGTATTTGTTCACATATTCCACTGGCCTTGATAACTCCTTTTGGAAAATAAATGCTCTTGATTACCGGGAACAGATGGTTAAACAGACGTGTGTGGGCCAGCGATGACTGTAGTATGTGACAGCATGGTGAGGCCTGACACTGTAAAACTGACTCCAGAACAGTTCTCAGACACTCACTCCTGGGTCAGAACAGCTATTTCAAGAGTTTGAAAGTTCGTTGTGGTATTTAGAAAATGCACAGGATTTTTCTTACAGAACTGAAAACAATCAGTGTGTAAACCAGTGGTTCTCAGTTGGTCACAGGTTCTGATTTTTTCTTTAAAACAATTTGGGGAGGGGGGAAAAAATCACTTTGATCTGTATTTTGGCTTGTTTTTAGTGCCATTCGAAGGTTTGGGATCGGAACGTGGTTTTTGTTTTGTTTTGTTTTTAGAAAATAATACTTTTATTCAGGAAGAATCCATTGCATTGATCAAAGGTTACAGTAAAGACTTACACTGTTACAAAATATTTCTCTATCAAATAAATCAAAATGAGTCCTGAAATTTCTTTATCACGTATTCCACAAAAATATTTATCAGCACAATTGTTTTCAGCATCACGAGTCATAAGAAGAAATTATTCTTGAGCACCAAATTATATTATTAGAATGATTTTTAAAGGATCATGTGACACTGAATGAATACTGGAGTAATGAAGCTGAATATTCATCTTCGTTATCAAAGGAATAAATCACACACGCACACACACACACATACATACATACATACATACATTTTCTATCTCCGAGATTTTAAGCATAAATCTAACAATAATTAGTGGTGTTCGCAAAAAGCAAAAACAGTAAGTGATGACAACTTATCTTGTTTTAATAATTTTTCATAATGTTACTGGAAAACAAGACAGTAATACTGATTTAAAAAAGTATAATTTTTTCTAGTGATGAAGCAAAAAAAAAAAAAAGATTAATTCAAAACCACTGATTCAATCTGTAACAAAACTCTGTACATTAATAGATGCATTATCTTTTGATATTTTGATATTTATTTGATGCAGTAGATCTGATGTTATCCACCTAGACAGACCAAGCTTGCTTTTCAATATTCTTAAATATTTATTTTTGCTATGTGACGTTCAGATGAAGGTGGACTCAAAATCAGGACTGCCCAAGCCCAGAAACAACAATAGTGGCAGCAGTTGGAAAAAAGCGGCGTCCGAGGACAAACCGAAGGTTGAAGGAGGTGAGGAGTGCCGTACAGATGAGCAGGCCTTCCTGGTGGCGCTGTATAAGTACATGAAAGAGAGGAAAACTCCCATTGAGAGGATACCGTACCTGGGCTTCAAACAGAGTGAGTACAGATTCTTAACCAGCTCTGAAGATCTCAAGTGCTAGTTTTATCATCAACCTCAGAGCCAAATTGAAAAAAATGTGTGTGCCATTTACGGTCACTAGTTCAAGGGGAAATTGATGCTATTTCAAAAAGTCAAGAATGCTTGAAGAATCTGTTTCCAAAAGAAAAAGCTCATTCTGTCATCTTACCCTCATAAGGGTCATTCCAAACCTGATCTTCTTTCTTTCGTGAAACACAAAAGGATATCTTAGGTAGAATGTCTGAACTTTTGTTTTTGCATACAAGATGGATGGTGATTTATACAGATTTATACAGTTTACTGAAGCTTTCAGATCTCATTTGCAGTCATGTGGCATGCGAGAACTGATGGCATTTGCTGTTTATAATGCTAATTTTATGTTATAGAAGAAAAAAACTATATGGTTTGGAAAGACTTTAGGGTGTGAGAAAATGTCTTTGAGATTATGTGTCCTTCCAGTTCACACTAAACACAGTTCGCAGTGGCCCAAAACAGAAAAAAAACGGTGTAATTTATATTTCAAAGTTGCAAAGTAGGTCAACACAACTTAAAAAAACATATAAATACAATTATTCCCAGGCAGCTCTGCGGATCGCTTTAATGTAACATATCCAGCTCTGACCTCTAGTACACAGTGTGAATAAACAAGTAGCTTAACGCTCAACTCGAATAAAGAATGCAAGCAATCTGTTACTATTTAAATGCAGACAGCAGAGGCTTTATTATTCATAATCTTTCCCCTTGACTTTCTACACTGTTGTCAGTCAAAAACATTACATTTCCGCATAGAAATATGCACATGCCACATCCAGCCTGAATCTCGAAGTATTCATGATACGCATATCACTAAATAATATCGCTGTTCAAAAACCTAGTCAGCTGCCTAAAACACACAATTATCCTGACTTCTAAAATAGCCAATCCCAGAATGCATTGTGCATTCAATGAAAAATAACAAAAGAAAATGTAAGGTAGCAGATAGAGTCAAGAGAAATATCACTTAGTATCAATGAATACTGCAAATATTAATTAAAAATAGCTCAGGATGATGCATGATGTATTATATATTATCTCTGCTTGAGTGTTGCCTCATTAGCTTAGCGACATGCTAACACCAATCTCCATTGGAATAAACTTCAAGCGCTATTTGTGGGGTTTCATTTCAATTATCTTGGTGCCAGCAAGGCACCTTATTACGTTATGGAATAAATCTGTTGACTGACTGAAAGCCTATTATTTGAGTTTTATATAGAAGGATCATTTGCTGTTATCCATGATCAAATAGGGACATATTTGACCTACGTCAAGATGCACACGAGTGTAGGAGTCTCTGCGTGAGCCGGAGAGCAGAAGAGACATACTCTGCCATGTTCTTACTCACACTACAGATGCTCGTCATTAGGCTATAAACCTTTTTTTACCCTCATATATTGTGACACATACTTTTTGTGGAGCGTGATTCATACTTCTATGAAAGCAGTGAATCAGGCATCAATTTAGTGTTTGAGACAAATTAAACATTCTATCCGACAAATAATGTGTTGAAGTGTTAATAAATAGCTTTGTGTCATCTCAAGCTGAATTAAAGGAATAGTTCTCCCCAAAAACCTCTTATTCTTCTGTTAAATCTGTCATTAACAAACACTGATCAATGCACAATCGCACAAACACAGAGTACATGAAATATAAAAACAAGTTAATTGGTTTTCGCACATCAAGCAAGCACTTTTAAGCTTCCGCATACCATATTTGATGTGCTCTATGTATGTGTTGATCAATGCTTATAAATGAATAATAGCCTAAATTGTCCAAAGACTCACAATCTCTTTATAAGACTTTAAACTGCTTGATTCATATGCAGTTATCTCTTTATGAAATTTTTAATGTGTGCAAGTTCTTGATGTACTGAAGTCTCTCAGGTTTCATAAAAAAAATCTTCATTTATGTTTCAAAGATGAACGAACATCTTTTGGTTTGGAATGAGGATGAGGAAATGATGACAGAATTGCAATTTTTTGAAAATTTGCTAACCCTTTAATACACTTTAAGAGATGTTGGGAGATAATTATGCCTTCAGAAAGGTAACAAGAGTTGATTTTAACAAGGTTGACAGCTCTACACAAAAAAAATATGGTAACAGGGTTACTATATACTGTGCAAAATCTAAACATATATAGAGAGACATAACAAAGACAAAAATCGCATAAAGAAAGAAAATACCAGTGGTAAGAAAAACTAAAGTTGTTTTTAGATACTAATATTTGGAATTTAGGGGTATAAACGATACAAAGTTATCCCTTTAAGGGGAATTGCCCCAGTGACAAGCTCTTTTTTTCCCCAAAAAAATTCCCAGCAGAATTTGTACTTTTGCTGATGTATCAAAGTGCCAGAGAGCAGCTCTCGGCTGTAAGTTTACTGTCATTCAGCTGACTTAAAAACAACTCACCCCGTAACACGACAGTCCATCAGAAGTAGCTATTGGGAGGAGGCAAAAATCAATATGGCCTGATATGAGGACAGAAAAACACCGCTCTCACTCTGACGAATGCCGTGGCTTTGTGTTCGCGGCGATTGAATCTTGATTGATTAGTCCGCCAGCAGCAAAGTCTCTCATTAATTTCTGCTGTGCCTTATTCATAAATGTGGCACAGCTCTGCTTCATTAAACTGACACAAATTTATTTAGTTTTCATTCTCGCTCACTCTCTAAGAGGGCCCCTGCTTAGCATTAGCATTCATGTGATGAAAATTAAATGACAGGGAATGGATTGTCGACAAGCATTTCAAGTTTTTTATTTGATGTTCGATTGATTTGAAGAGGGTGTAAAAAGTCAGAATGGAATGCTAGCGTACTTTATACTGCACAGTATACACTATATATGCAATCTATTATTATTTAAAAGTTGATATTGGAAAAGTAGCCATTATTATATATACGACATAACATTTTTATATGTAGCCTACTATATAGCAAATCTCAAATGCTTAATTATATCATTGCAAAATATAAACGTTATTGCCCAGCTCTAATCTGCTAAATGAGACTATATAAGGCATGAAGATATTAAGATATTACAAACATTAACATCAGGATTTTCTGTAAAGCTGCTTTGAAACTGTGTATTGTGAAAAGCATAAATAAAATTGACTTGACTTGAACTGCCTATTATGCAGGAATGTTACATAGACGCCACATGACCTCATTATTTTTGCCTGTGAGTGGCATCCAATTATCATCTACCAAATTAAACAATATTTTGCCCTTTTTAATTAAATTTAGTGTAAAATTTTGGGCTGTCTGATCAAATAATGAGTCAAATGGGATGTATAATTACTTCCAGTCCAACGACCACACTGGAAATGCATTGTGGGATACATCAGTGCTGAATACTGCACATTTTTGCATATAGTAGAACACCCGGGTGTTCCGTGTATGGGGAAATTCTCATACCATGCGCACTGTACTCTGCTGATGCACTATACTAAGAATAGTATAGTAGTATGTTATTCCGAATACGGCCTATACGAACATTTCCTTCTGCTCTCCTGTGGAACTAATCGTCATCCTTGTTATCCTTCTTACAGTAAACCTTTGGACTATGTTTCAAGCGGCTCAGAAACTGGGAGGATACGAGGTGGTGAGTGTTTACACAATTTGTTTGAAATCCAGTGCCTTTGGCAGCACGCTTTTTCCTTTGGCTCTGAAAGATTCCCAAAAAAAAAAAAAAAAACGAGTTTAGTTTTTTTCCAGCCTGCCATGTAATGTGTGTTTACTAAACTCTGGCCTGGATGCGGAACTCTCTCACATCCAAATTTGGCCAGAGCGCTCGCAGTTGTTATAAAATCTACAAGTGGAAAACACGTGTAACCCTTTTGCGGTGGAGGAAATTGGTTGGGGCCTGTTCACTACCCATGTTGAGGCTCTTAAGGGACCATTATTGTGCAACAAGCGAACTGCACAATAAAGGGAATTCGCTTGGCAGCTTATCTGACATCTGCTCTGCTTAAATATGGTGAAAACATTAAAGTCCCTTCTTTGTGACCAGCTATTCAATATTTTCAGCAGCTCTGTACTCATTCATCAACTCTGAAGTTTATTTAGATTAAAATCAAACAGGAAGTCACTTCTCGCTCCTTTGCTCTTTTTATCCGATGTATTGATACGGCTTCCCGTTTTTTTTAGTTTTTTTTAAGCGAACCGTCATTTTTTTGTCCTTTGGCTGCCTGGATTCTCTTTGCCACAGAATGCTTGGCTTTAAATGCAACTGACATCTGTAATAAAAATCATTGTGCAGGAGGAGTCATGATGTCATTGGAAACATTTATTTTGCACAAAAAGATCTTCTCCTGGGGTTGAACTGTACTTTAATATAGTTTTAATACCGCAACTGTACTCAGACCTAAAACCTGCCTCGTACACAACGGCGATGTGAAAACAAACAGCAGTCAAGGGCTATTATGACTGAGGGAGTTTAGAGAAGGCAGTAGAGGCCATAGGGGCGATTCTGTTCACATGCTGTCAAAACTGCAAGCGCTTCATTAAACGCCGTAGGAGACAGCAGATGCCCTACTCAGCGAGTCAAGTTACCCAAGGAAAGTACAGCTCATGGTCAACGATATTTTAATTGAAGTGTTTCTGCAATCGAATGGATTGTAGTGATTAGGTCTCCGTGGACATTGGGTCACACTGTATTCTGGAACACTCTGAGAATATTGTTCTTATTTGTGTTGTAACTAGTCTGTGGTGAATATATTGGCCCGGGCGACTAAATCACACATGCATTAATTCCCCAGCACTTGATGCATGTGGTTTTCCACGGAATGCATTTTATTGAGAGAGTCAGCCATTAGCTGAGGGAAACGGCCATTAAAAATCTTTTAACCCTCGTACACTGAATGCACTAAAGGTCTCTCATGAATATTAATCGCTGTGTATGTGAATTATGTTAATCTGGTGCGCGTTTTCTTTTTTTCTCTTTAGTTAAGAGTACGCATACATCAATTTCATTTCAAAAACTCAATATCTAATGACCTTGCATGGGACATCATGCGCTCAGTGTCATTTATTATATAAAGCTTACGGGATCTGTTTAATATGCATCAAGTGGCCTTCTTATTTTCATCACTCAACAAGAAAGAAAGCCCAGCATACATGTTGAATGCATGAATAGTGGAATGCTAATGTCTGTGTTTATTTCATTTCTGCTCCATGTACATCCATTACATGAACGTCTTTGTCTCTCATAATGGACTCCCCCTTCCCATTGCAGATCACAGCGCGACGCCAGTGGAAAAATGTATATGATGAACTGGGCGGCAACCCGGGAAGCACTAGCGCCGCCACGTGCACACGAAGACACTACGAGAGGTATGTCCGATTTTGGGCGGAATCTGCGGAATTGGGTGGAATTGATTTAAATATGGTAATATGTGTTAAACAATGCTGAGAGTATTACAGTTCTATTGGTAGCTGAAAGAATGATTATACAAAACAATAAAATTAGGGAGGCAAGGAGGCATGTGTGGCAATTCTGCAGAAATCTGCTGACTTTTCTGTGAAATTCTGTGTGGGTCTGCTCTTTAGTATGCTTATTCATGATAGGATGTGCCCATTAAAAAACATGCACTGACACCGTTGATTTTATTATTTACACCCCATATTATTTGCAGCCCTGCATGAAAGCTGTGCCTGCAGAATTAGCTCAGCAGATTTGGAACACCCAAATTATCATTTTTTATAAGATTAATCACTTTGTCCTACTTAACTTTTTTTTAAATCTCTGGTTCCCTTGACTTAAGGATCCAGAACAATGAGACAATGAGTAACAAATGATTCGTTTAAGGCATTGATTTGGTACAATATATTACCACAAATCCAGCATAATATAATTACCCAGCAGTATATTACACCAAACTAATGATGTTCTGAAATAATTTTTTTAAAGAAACACTGAAACCAAAAATAAAGTTTTAGCTGAAAGTTTTTGTTGTATGTATAAACATTTAAATTGCACATAATGCAGTTTATATATATATATTTTCATATGAAAAGTAACAAATCTTATTGCGATTATTGGATGGTGCTACAAATAATGTTCAGTATTATTTGTATCAGTATTATTAAAACAGCACAGACTCTCGGTTCATCAAAATGAGGATTGATTAAAAACAAGAAATCAGCCCAGCCCTATGGTGACATGTTTTCCTGATGTAGCTTATCTACGCTGTGTGCACTAAATAGAGACTGAATGCGCCTTTGGAAAAGTTCTAATTAAACATCACAAATTTTACAAAATAAATAATTTTTAACACTGTCCAACAGCGACACTCGCAAGTAAAGTTACAGCGGGAGTCTGCGTCATTCTTGCCTCCCCTGAGCCCATTGACTTTTAACAGACGCGTGCACTGGGTTTGATGGGGAGTAATTAAGAAAGAATGGGGAAAAGTCACATGAGCGGAAGCAATGCCTCCATCGTACTATGATTGGATATGATCGTTTATGATTGGTTCGTGCGATAAATATCACCTCTTGTTTTCGTGTGCGTTCGCGAATTGGTCTGAATGAAGAAAATGATGGTGTTAATGGGAAGACTAATTAAAAAGTAAACAACTCACCCACTTAGATATCACTGCTTTGTGTCACGTCAGAACCAAACTTGAAATGGCCTGAAAAGATGATGACTGTAGGTTTTTTTTTGTGAGCATTCAGCTTGGGGAAATTAAAGGTACATATTCGTGTCTCTGACCAGTGTTTATATAATAAAATATATGAAATATATTGTTTAAATTGTTACTGCCTTTAGTTTTTGGATGTCATGTTAAATGTTAAAATGCATAAAAACACTAACTTGAGATTTATACTTAGTATTAAATAGAACATTAATTACATAGTGTAAATATACAAAATATAATTGTATCTGGTCCCTCTTTTTTATGTTTATTTAATCAGGAAAAAGTGACAACATAAATATTTGATTATATAAAAATATGTTTTAAAAAACTGTGATGACTTTGCCTCCTCATTTTAAAACATCACTGCACTCCAATATATATATATATATATATATATATACACTTTCTATATACAATGAAATTAGTATGATTATTACTATAAATAAATAAAATTAAACAGATAAAGGTGATATAAGACAGTGGTCATGCTTGTGTTTGTGAACTACTGTTTGAAATGCTGCATGTAGGGCAGGTTTTGGCATGGGTTTGTGCTTATTCTTAAAGGTTCGGAGGCAGGAGGAGACACTGTTATTGTATTTGCTCTGAAAGCTATCCAGTTTGACCTTTAAGGTTTGTGTGACATGTCTCTTTCTTCCGTCTGGCTCATCGAGGGCTTTAGTGGGGCCCGGGCAGGTGGAGTTGGCAGGGATTGTGTTCCTGGCAGCGTTCAACCTTCAAACTTAGTGCTGAGTCAATAGCCACCAATAATGTATCTGTTCAATGAATAATAGGCTGCCAAAATTCGATGTTATAACCTTGATCAAACAGTCAGGGATGTGCTGATGTGTCTGCTTGTGCAGCTGCTACCAAGAGTAATTAATTGAATTAATTTGCCCAGCAAATGAAGCCATTCTGTACGTGGTTTGCGAGTGAAAGGCCGATCAAGCCGCAGTGACGCACGGCATTATCTGCGGCCGCTTCACCGGCTCGTCTTCGGTTTTGGGACGAGCTACCTATTGTTCGGCTACAAGCTCTGCTCATTGGAGCCCAGCTCAAGTGGCTTTTCATAGGAGTCCTTTTGCAGGGCCGATGCCAAGTGCAGCCCTGCCACAGATGGGAATAAAGATGTCGGAGATTACGTTTTTTTTTTGTTTTTTTATGAGTGACCTCACTCCTGCAAAACAAGCCGAACATACCTTGATCTTGTGTGTGTGTGTGTGTGTTTTTCTTTTCCTCCCTCCCTACTCAGGGTAAATGATAAGTTCTTAAAAGATTTCTGTTAAGCACTTCCCCTCCTTTTGAAGGGCAGCCGACTGAACTGACTTTGTGTGGAATTACTCATCTTAGAAAGAAGGCACTCTAAAGAAAGCTTGCAAAGTCATGAATGAGGCATGAAGATGGATTTCGATCATGTGGTGCATGGCTGTAACTCAAATGAAAATCAATATTTAAAGGAATAGCTCACCCAAAAATCATGTCATTCCAAGCCTGTATGACTTTTTTTCTTTCGATGGTACACAGAAGGAGAAATGTTGAAGAATGTACTGGCTTTTCCATGTAATGAAAGTGAATGGAAACGAGATGTTATGCTCCAGAAAATTAGAATTACAAAATCATATGACAGCTTTGCGGGCTAAAAAAGATTCCATTGACGTTAACAAGTTATCAAAGAATTACAACATCATTTCTGCCTATTCCTCAGAAGACTTGAAATATAGAACATGTGTTTTATGGTTGACTTTTATGATGCGTTTTTGGCAATTTTGTCATTCACTTTTATTGTATGAAGAAGAGCAGCCAGGATATTCTTCAAAAATGTACCTTTTGTGTTCTTCAGAAGAAATAAAGTTGTACGAGTTTGAAACGGCTTAAGGGTGAGTGTTCTCCAACTGTTGCTAATGATATTTACTGTATTATCTGATTAGTTTTTGGATACTATATTTGTTGTGGGGGAAGAGAATCAAATGTAGATTACAAATTAGGTCATAAAATATGACATCAATAACCTTGAGAGAGACTGCAGCATTCCACCCCCCCCTCCTCTCTGCCTTTTAATTATATAGGTCAGTGGCACTGATCAATCTGGCCCATGCTTATTTATTTAATCCTCCTCTTCCCAGAGAGAGAGAGATCTTTGTTCCAAAAATGTTCTGATTATGAATGCCTCTGCAGATAACAGCATTCCATAAACCTTGTCATGCAACTTTAGTCCCTCTATCGCTGAGGTTCATTTTGTTGTCGTGTGAATTTCTACTGTCCCTTTTAAAAAAAAAGCTCTACAGATATTTCTCGATGCACTCGGCTCTGCAGAACTAACCAATTCAGGATTCATGCAGATTTGCATAATGTTTGAAAAATATTTGCAGTACCATGTACAAATATTATCTTACAATATAAAAAACGACTGATAGGTGCATTCATTGCCTCGAAATGGAATGCTAACCTACTAGTTACTGAATACCTTTCAGGAAATGCTGTATACTGCATACAATGTGAATGCATTATGCAACAAAGAATGTTTGGTAACACTTTACAATAAGATGCATTAGTTAACTACCTTAGTTAACCTGAACTACGAATGAACAATACTTCTTCAGCATTTATTAATCGTAGTTAATATTAATTTCAACATTTACTAATATGTTATTAAAATCAAATGTTGTATTTGTTAACATTAGTTAATGCACTGTGAACTAATATGAACAAACAACGAACAGCTGTATTTTTATTAACTAACATTAACAAAGATTATTAAATACTGTAACAAATGTATTGCTCATTGTTAGCTCATGTTAGTAAATACATGAATGTATAATTAACCTTATTGTAAAGTTTTAAACAGCATATCATGTTGCATATATTTAACATAACTAATGTCATCTAATGGTTATATTGGAAATTAAATTATCTATTATTATTATTATAATGGAAATTACATTTTGTGTAACATTTGTTACATTTTACAGCATTGCAAATTTGGTCAAATTCCATGCATAGAGAAAATGTGCACATTTTGTAATCTCCATATGGTAGAAATACTAAGTAGTATCTGTATGTTAGTATGCTATTCCTAACATAGCCATTGCATTGTGGGATTTATAGTACAATGCAAGAACCTCGCAGTTCTTGATTATTGATTTCTGTATCCCCCCTAGAATTAATGTTTGCTCTAAATTCAACCAAGTCACGCTTCACAGACCTCATCCTTGAACCTCTACCCAGTATGACAGATTTTAATGCAAGCCCTTTAAGTGAAGTTTAATGATCTGGCTTTGAAGGAAGGCTTTTTCCCAGGGAGTATTGCATCAGCTGTTTTTGTCCCCTGAGAGATCGGCGCTTCATTTGAGACTGCAGCTGTAGTAAACAATAGCAGTATGCATTTATTATCCCTCAAATCATTAGCAAATGCACTGCATTATCCAACGATATCTCTGCTTCGAGTTCTCTTGAATGTCAGACGATAATGATTTGGGTTCTTAGAAATGCCAATCATTGATCCACATCTATTTATGATTAGCCGTTTATCTGTATTTACACCATTTGCCCGTATTTACCAAGTGGAAAGGAGTGTTGGTGTGACATTGTGGTTGTGAAAGCTGACAAAACCTAATTAAATCTCTGATTGATCTAATTAGTTTATCATCGCAATTTGCATGTCGATTTACAGGCTCATTTGCCCTGCTAAGATTCCATCGTGTTCTTTCTTTAACAAGACATGTGACAGTTTCAATCAGCACCAGTCCGTTGTCAACAAAAATGTTTCTCAATGAAGATAATACTCTTAGGTACTTTATTACAAAAATTGCATTTTAAAATATTATTCGATGATTCAATACAGGAGGGCTGTCTGACTTTTATAGTACATAATAATGTGGCTGTGATTCAAAATTGGCTGTCTTGGCAAGGTATATTATACACTATAAAAAGTGATCAGTTGACTTAACTTAAAAAAAGTGAGGAAACCCGTTTCCTTTACATTATTAAGTAAATAAGCTTCATGCTTAATGGAGTTCACATAACTTCATTTTTTCAATTACGCATGAAGTTTATTTCTTAATATTTTTAAGGCAACTGGTGTCTTCACTTTTTTAAGTTAAGACAACTTAAAATACTTAATAACAATAAGGCAATAATAATGGTTCAAATAAAGTTTCAAAAGCAAGTAATCATTTGGTTTTATTAAGAAACACTGTTAAAATACATAATGTAATATGCATAATATAAACATAATCAAATAAACAATGTCTAAAATAAAGTACAAATGTCTGCAGAGGACACCAATGGCCTTGTGATTGTTGTTGTTACACTTTACAGCAGATCAAAATATTGGCCAAACAGCATATAATTCAAATGTCCAATTAATCTTTAATATTTGGCCACATCTTTACAATAGAAATGTTACAGCCACTTTAATTTCTTGAAAAAGAACATGTGGACCAGTGGTGTAGTTCTAACAAAACTAGTATAGTATAATTTACTGTGAATGGAGCCGCTCTGAGACGCTGGAAGAAACGTGTAAACGGCCGCGCTTCACTCTGAAACCTGCAGCGCATATATTCATTTAACTGAATCTAAGCATATATAGCACTATTATGATTTTTAAATCATAATAATAATAATAATAATAAATGGTTTTAATATATCGAGCAGCTTCAGAAAACAGACTAATAATGCAGTTCATAGATTCTCGTCCGCGGTATTTTGCCAGTTAATCAACACGGGTAAATTGCAATCGTTATATATTAAAAGTTAAATAAAAAGTTAAATATTAATAGAAATGAAGTTATTAATATGAATATAAATGCATTTTAATCTAACATTTTAAATGAAGTGTGTTCGATAGCTTATCGGTTTTGCTGTTGTATTAGAATTGGTCAAATGTATATAAAGAAAAAATGAAAAGGTGCTTTCCCATCACAACACAGCAGAAATAGAAACCATACTGTTATCAAACTTGTTGCTTGTCATGGCCGTGGCTGGCTAGGACACACACAAAAAGATGGCTTTTATTGCTTGTCACTTTATTGTCAGCTGAAATTTCTCTTAAAGACATTGACAACAAAGTGTTTGCAAAGTTTGGAAAGTCTGCACTGTGTCACTGACCCATATCAGACATGTCTTAAGGTTTGTCCTGTACTTCTGCACGCTCCGTTTCCCAGAGTATTTATAATGTGGAGTTTAAAAGCTTTTTCTAATGCTTTGTTTTGGAACAACCACCATGTTGATGTAGTTTCTTTCTCCATGTATGGCTTATTTATGCTTTATCACTTCACATTGTACTGAGAGAATAAGTGCTGTGTTTATCTTGGGCTAAAGATTGAGCGGCGTTCAAGCTCAGGCCTCTAATTTAATGTCTTTAAATCACTACCCAGGAATGTGGCTTTCATTTCAGCCGCATCACAGAACCAATTCCAACAATCAAATGTTTTGCAGGGAGGATGTCTCTGTACAAACCACATACACTACAAAAACACGGGCTCTCATTGCGCATTATTTAGAACGTTTAATAATTAAAGCTGGCTTTTGAAAGTTAATGGGTTTTAGCCTGAAGGGAGTGAGTGAGGTAATTTAAGGTCTAAAGGCCAGGAATGACAAAAGGCCTGCTTTGGCGTTCCTTCTCGCTGTTTAACTGTGTGAATCTGGATTAGTTCAAGGGTCGACTTCTCAACAAAACCTTTCAGGCGTCCTGCGTAGCTTGGGGAACAATGTCTTTTTCTCTCACACACACACAGCTTACATTCTCTCTCCCAGTCTGCTTCTATGATTAATTCACAGTTTTACCCTCTGGAGAAAAGCAGAAAAAGTTCATATTATTCCCCCTTCAATCCCAGCTCGTACAGATGTGATAATGAACGTGCTGGTTTTAGGTTGGTTTTCTCGGCCATAACCTCTATTATGTCCAGTAACAGGCCTCCGGTTGTTTGTTTAACGTCCGTTTGTCATTGGAAACCTGCTGAACTGCCATCTAGCTGTGTGTGTCGTCTACTGCGGCTGTGGTCAGAATTTACGGTTGGTGGCATTTCGACAAGCACTCATTAGGGCCACTTTTGTGGAAGTAAACTTAAGGCTCCATCAGACGGCTTGTTTAATAAGCAGTAATGTCGGATCCCGGGCACGTCTCCCCAACACCAAAGCGGTGGAATGAGATGAATGAGAAAATGAAATTGTTGATGTCAACAACCATTTGTCTTAGTTATTTCGGTATGTGGCCTGAAGGGTGCCGAGCGAGATGAGAGCGTCTCTCTGTGAGCGAGAGCACTCAAAGACAAACGGGCTAAAAATAGACTTGAAACAGTTGAGGTTGTGATTCTTTGTAATGTTTTACTTCCTGTTTTGTGGGCCTGTCACAGCTGGGTATTACGCCATCTTGTGACCAAGAAGCGGAAGTGCATCATGAACAGTGCTGAGCCTATAGAAAAATTGATCTGAAGAAAATAATGCCACCACAATGGAGGGAAAAAAAATCAGTCAAGGTCACATTTTGTCCCAAAATCAAAAAGAAACAAATAGCACTCTTAAGATATTTTGCAGTTTGCACAAATTGATCTATTTTGGTGCTTTAATTAGTAATGTTAACAGGTAATATTTTAATTTAAAATAAAGTCAATATATTTATGAGCATTTTTATTAGTATTTTTTTTAATCTGTATAAATGAAAGGCAGCACAACAAATGCTACTATGACACAAATAATACGTAATAAAAAAATAAATGAATCAATCAAATAATTAATGCTCAATAAATAAAATCTCTTTTTCCATTACTAATAATGAAAATTGTGGGGAGAAATGTGCTGAAACTGTAATGAAAATGTTCCAAAAGGTCCTAAAATAGGTTTTCTTTAACTGTGTGCACGGCATGGAACAATAAAAATATGACATTCTGAACATTCTTGACATGTTTCATGAGATTCCCCCAAATACTGCCGCTGTCATATTTATTTTTGTGCTGAGAGACTTTATGCACTGAAATTAACTGGAATCAAATCACATTAATAATGATTTAATACTTGTTTAAAACTTGAAGCCACCCACGTCTATCAAGCGTCAGTTTACATAATATGATACAATGGTATTTTTGTACTCGCACTGTATTTCTGATGCATTGGTACTTGTATATTTTTTCATTGCTATGGCAACACTGAATGTCCAAATGTTATTCTTCAAATGCAATTCTATTGGATTATGTAATGCTTATGTAAATCAACAGATCTATTTGTGCATGAGCTCTTTCAGTGGGCAGAGGAAACCGGAGTATTGATTGCGGGATGTTGTTCTAATAGCGGCATCCGCGCTCACAGGAGTGCCATGTTAAATATTAGTCATCTGCTCTGTGAGTTAGAAAGAAAAGGGAAAAATATCTCCCAGCCCGAATGACTCACTCTTCACAGAACATCTTTATATATACCAGCGATACATTTGGCAGAAATTAAATTACACTTTTGGTTCCATTATAGTAACTCAATAATAGCGCACTTGTATCTCAAAGTCTCAAACTGTTCTTAGATTGGCCATTTTCCAAAGTCTGCTATCAAAAGTTAGAGATTTCAATATGAACTTTCCTTATTTGAAAAATTCTGTTATTTGTAGAGTTCGACTGATAGTGGATTTTAACGATAACTAGGTTGGACCACGCTGACCGATAACCGATTAATCAACCGATCATTTTTAAAATAGATACTGAATGAAAGCAAACATAACACATTAAATTGTGCTGAATTTATAAAAAAATTAATTAAAAACAGTATTGAACCATGAAAATGTACGTTACTTTTTAAATACTAATTTATTAATTTTACCTTGATCATTTATGTTAGTTCATAGTGCATTAACTAATGTTAAGAGAAACAACTTTAAAATGTAAAAAAAAGTATTAGTGAATGATGAAATTAACAATGAACAATACTTTTATTAATGTCTCTTATTAAAAAGTGTTACAATTTCATATAAATTAAAACAGTCGTGCTTACAGATGGCCATCTTTAAATATCTACACAAAAGCCATAGCATTTAAATTGACACATATGTATATTTTATATATCCTCTCACACTTTATTTGATCCTATTTTAGAACACTTGATTATCTTATCAAAAAAATTAAGTATGTATTACAGCTGGAAATATGCAACTTTGCTGCATAACGAATGCATAAAAGCGACCAGCTGGATATAAATTAATGCAAATAGATGGTAACAATCGTGACATTAAACATTTCGGTCGGGCTTGCGTGTATTTTTGTCACATTGTGACTTGAGGTACTACTAATGTTAGCATTCTCTCAGCCTCGACAGCAAACATACTGCTGTTCTCCACTTATACAGCAGTGTCCCTCGCGTGTCAAAACAAACTCCACGAGGCGTCTGTGACAGTTTTTAGTTCGCCTCTAGAGGCCGCTCTTGTACTGTATAATGACAGCTCACCTCTCTCAGCCTGCTCCAGCAAGGGACTCGACCTGGAAAATCTGTGCCGATTATTCAGCAAAACCGATCAATCGGTCGACCTCTAGTTATTTTAACCCAAGCTCATTGGAAAAATGTGCCTGTCGGGACATATTTCGTTGACTCTTTCTCATTTTGCTGTGAAATGCCAAGTGAGTGAGTGGCGATAAACAGATGAACGTGAATCTGGTAATGTTTTATTGCATTGGTGGTTGTACAAATCGCAGCAAATCGTAAATTAAATGTCCAATGAGTGCCGCTAAAAGGTTACTGCTCTTTCGCGAGCAAGTTTACTACTTTAGAAAAGCCATTCATATGGTGCTGGTTATGTGATAATGTCAAACTTGGTTAGTTTGCAACTGCACTATGGTAAAAGTGTTTTGAAGTCATACAGTTGCATAGTATTTGTGCAAAAATACGAGCTTATTAATCAATAATCTGCCCCGTAATCATAATTTGTGTGAAAATGAATAGAAGTTGTAGGTGTTTTAAAGCCACTAGTGGTCATTTTAGCTGGAAACTGCAGTGAATTGAATGTATAGGTATACGTTTTTGCTAAAATAAAGGTAGAGGCACCTTTTTCCAATGAGCCTGTGTTGAGTAAAATATTGAAATAATTACAGTGAAATAAAAAATTTAAAAAAATTTAATGATTTGAGTTTATTCTTTTCATAGCTCTATACTCTTGCTGTATGTCGACAGTTGACTCATATGTGTCTATTTTTATTTCTCCTAAGGACTTCTAGAAACATAGTTACTCCTTAAATGTCTCAAGAAGTTTCAATTCAACGTCTAAGTAGTTTCAATTCACACCACAGCTACAGCCGTTATATTCTGAGCAATTCAGCTGGTTGTTGTAATGAGGTCTGTCGAACAAATTTAGAAAGGTGTCTTTTCAATACCATCCATCTGTGCAATTGCATTCAGCTGCGCACAGCCTCAATACTAGTCAGTGTCTAATATTGACCAAGTTTTCTGTCCTCATCCGCAAGCCTCCAGGGTTTTCGGTTCCGCCCTGGTCATGTGGTTGCGGTTAAGGTTTCAGCAAATGAAGTTGTAAGGCTGGCAAGCGCTGGTCCTTTACGGTTCCCCTATTACATGCAGAAATGCCAGTTCTCCATGCAGGAAAGCCCCACTGACCTCAGCACAGCTTCTTCCTCCATAATCCCACCAGCCACCGCTGCTCAGGAAATTGCAAAACACAAAACTGTAGATTACCATCTTCTAATGTGTCTCCTACAGCACCCTGCTAGAAAATAACACACCACTCGTCGTTTACATCAACTTCCAGTAACAGTTACGTAAGCCGGGCCTCCGTTACCACCATCACATCTGCATTTACTCTTTGCCCCACTTGATTTTTATAAGCACCACTTTCCAGTGGCCCACGTCTCTTATGTGGAACACATCCCCGGGCAAGGGTGGCAGGAAAAACAGCACCTCGGCGGAGCATAAATGCTGGTCTTTGTATAATTGTTGCGTTCTTTAAGTATGATTAATTTTAATGGTCCGGCGTTCTCTGAGTTTCTTATTATGGAAATTAGTGTTATATAAAGATGGGGGGGAGGGGGGGGATGCTGCAACACAATCATATTACCCACTCAGCAGTCTTCCCAACAGAGAGACAAAAGCACACAGGCATATACCGACGCAGTTTCCAGCAGGCTGCTATCTCTCTGATGATGCCCTCATCTGCCCACATTATAAAGCAAGCTTATTCTCCTCACGATTCGTAAAGCAATTATGCATCTGAATTAATGACAGCACAGCAAAGTCACATTGTGACTGAATTTTTTTGTGGACAAATTCAGGTGTTCATATTAATTGCAGCACTATAAAGGGCTATAAAAAAAAGTGTTTGTCCCTAGAAATGATGTTTTTGCTGCCTTTGTGGTCTATAAGATTCTTTTGAACAGGCTCAAGGTGACACATAACCCAGGTCTAGTTTTCTAAACTAAATGATTCATTTGTTCAGGCAATTTTTTTTTTTTGTACAACTTGGTTGTGCTATCTGGGGTAAGCACTTTGCTCAAGGACACAAAAGTTATCTAACAGCTCTTTATCGCCATCATGGCAGAGGATCTGCAACAAACAAACAGCATGTTGCATTGTTTGTTTACATGCACTTTAAAAGTTAGATTTCGGACCACTTTAGAACATACATATACTGATGGACTTTCCTTTTCATTCCTATTCTTAATTTGAGGACATACACTAGTCAGAGTTTAGAATCATTAAGATGTTTTTGAAAGAATTTTAGTCTTATGCTCACCAAGGCAATAAAAACAGTAATATTGTGAAATATTATTCAAATTTAAAAGAACTACTTTAATACGTTATAAAATGTAATTTATTCCTGTGATGCAAAGCTGAATTTTCAGCATCATTACTCCAGTCTTCAGTGTCACATGACCCTTCAGAAATCATTCTAATATGCTGATTTGGTGCTCAAGAAACATTGCTTAATAATTAATCACTCTAAACAGTTTTTGCTGCTTAGTATTTTTGTGGTAAACATAAAATTAAGACTTTTATTCGGCAAGGATCCATTAATTGATCAAAAGTGAGAGTAAAGACGTGTAATGCTACAAAAGATTTTTTATTTTATTTTTTATAAAACAATTTTGACCAGTAGTGCATTTCCAAAATAATTATATTCAACATTGTCATGCTTATTTAACAGATAAAATGAATAGCAGTCAATGCAACACATATAATTTTCATGAATAAAATATTTTTATTTTAGCCAGATGGAGAAAATATGTGGCTGCAGTACCTTTGCAGCACATCAATTATCATTTTCTAATATAAACCCTGTTAATATTCCATCCCTGATCTGCTTTCTCTGATTGAGCCGTAAGAGTGGCACACGTATGTGAGTGTATGCACAACTCAATCTGCAGGTGGTGATGGGTAAATGCAGAGCCCTTATATAAATAAGCAGTATCACAGTAGCGGGCTGCTCTTAGACAGAGGCTTTGAGAACACCTGAGCCCAGCCAGAGGCTGCAAAACATGTTGATCTGGCCTAAAAATGAACCATTGCAGTCAGTGCGCTGAATAGAGGAACTAAAATAACTTCAGCAGAGCTTATGATTACAGACAGCTCTCAAAATGTTGCCTGATTCGTTTTCATGACTTTGCGGCTGCTCTAAAAGGGGATGCAAATGTTTTTGTGAGTGTTTAAATCTATCTGTTTGCTGAAAAATGTACACCTGCATTTGCAAATATGCCTGATATTAGGTTTTTATTGAGGCAAAATATAATTATATAGTCAAAAATATATATATAGAAGCAAGAGAAAAGAAAAAATATGTAAAGTGGAATCCCATGGTCTCAGAAGTGGTCTGTCTTCAATGAAGCTTTAGACTGTTGTAATGGACTGACAAGTGAAATCTGATGGGGAAGAAAACTCAGCATGACACTCGCACATTACTGGCAGCAGTCCTTTTCGGTTAAACTCGGGTTCACGGATGTATTCATTCTTTGTAGAGATGTTTGGAATGGGGACAGGAAGGGGGATGAGCCTCGTTTCCAGCCACATGAGGGGAAATAGTCCTGTAAATGGATCGCTCTTGTGGCACTTCAAGTTATTCTTTGTACTCCCAGAGTGAGTACACGTTCAGACCATCAAAGAGGTTCTTGGTTCATTTCCCAGGGAAATGTATTCCACCACACCATTTGTGACAAAATGGTGCATTTTCCTTTTTCCATTTGTTTATTTTTATTTTGAAGGCCGGCCCTGTCAGTGGTCTTGGTCTTTTCTCGCAACACCTACTTCCTGTCCTTGATGTGCTTTCTGTCTGGCAGCTTTTTAGGATTGCATGTAATACTGAATCTAATATAACTATTGTGTATCATGTTTTCATTCACTGTCAAATGGTGTTATTTTATACTTCATTGCACACAAAGTTTTAGGCAACAATGCAGAAAAAATATAAACCAACAAGCAAAAAAACAGCAATAAGTATCAGTATAAAAAAAATAAGTATAATGTTTTACATTTAACATTATTTTATGAAATCAAAGTTGAAAAAAAAGTTGCTTGGCTACTTTGACACGTGTATGGTGTGGGAGTGTGTGCTGGTTACTGTATGATGATTGAAATTGTGAAATGGCCTTAAACAATTACTCAGTAAACTGCAAAATGTTATGTTTTCTAGTACATTTAGTACACTAGTACATCTAACAGCGCTGTACGATATTAGCCAGGGTTCAAAGTGCCAAATGCAAGCTGTACTTTATGAATTTTGACAATGCACGGTGGTGAGAATGTGAGATGGCTTAGTGCAAATCATCAAATCGCAACGGTTGTGTGTTGTAATTATATAAATATATTGACTGACACGCTGCACGTTTCAGAGTACTGTAATAGCACCGCGTTTTCAGTTTCAGGTTTAACAACGAAATTAAGTATTGTAATTTTACTGTTGTTCTGTAAAATAAATTTATTATTATTATTATTATTAATATTGTAATACTAATAACTATTAATACTTCTATTAAATCATACTGTATATTGTATTATAATATAATATATTATTATGATGATTATTAAATAGTCTTTTTTGCAGTAATAGCCTGTATTATTGCAATACAAGGTATATCTTTTTTAATTTGATAATGTTTTTTAATAATAATTCCGGATGGGGGGGGGTGAGCGTAATCAGGTTTTCATTCATTTTTGTCTTTATCTGATCACATGCCTGCTCAGGGGAATCACTTTTTTTAAAACGGAGAACAGAGGAGAGTCTGCTGGCAAAGAGAGAACGCGAAAGAGCTCGTAATAAAACAAGAATCAACATTGGCTTTGCTTTTCGTAGATGGCGAGAGCTGAGCGATTTGAAATGTTGTTAAAATGACATGGAGATGGCGTTTTTATGACTCAAAAGGTTGGTATGGTATTTTATTGAACAGATAAATTGCCATATTTATCCGCTCAGTCACGCAGAGCTGAAGCACAACCAAAACAGTGTCCTTCTACAAAATGCATGATGTTTTGTTTTTTAACCGCTAGAGGGCCAAAACTTTTGCACTCTTTCTATGGGGTATTTGGTTAGCATTAAAACTCAAAATGCATGAAATATTAACATTACATGTGTCTTCAAAATTAATTACAGAACACTTTCATATTGTTTTGTTTTCTTTACTTTAAAAAGAACTGATTGTTCTGATCTGTTCACAAACGGCAAAAAAATTTAGATTGATGACATTATTGACATTGTTTTATTTTACCTGTCACCACTAAATTTGTATTCATTGCCTAAGGTATCAATTTAGTATCAGTGCAGAGGAACCAGAGGGCTGGTGTTGTACCCAAGCCAACATTTTTGTATCGATCCAGCCATAATACCCTAAAGATTGGCAAGGAAAACCTTGAATACAGAATTAGCTGTGTGTGTGTGTGTGTGTGTGTATCTTTATCCCTACCAGTGTTAAAACAAAATCTTCGTGTTTACTTTGCTCTATCTCTCTCTCTCTCTCATATAAAAGGATGTTTAATTGCATATTTCCTGTTCTTGGCATTGTGCCCTTCACCGGCTGTATGAAATAGAGTTTTACTGCTGTCTATCTGCCAGCTGCGGAGCTCAATGAAAATAACAAAGATTTCAAATCTCACAGACGCCCTCAACCTCTTAAAAACATTTTCCTCTGAGGAAACACTCCACAGCCTAACTTGTAAGGAAAGATTTTCTACAGTTTTTTTTTTTTTTTCTCTGTGAACTGAAATGGGAAGGGAACGGTGACTTGTTATTCCCATAAATGGCCATGTGGCAAGAATGAGTGGGGATATTCGTCATGATTTATTCCCTGACTTCTCACCTTGTGACAGAGGGCTATTTCCATTCTTATCTCAACTCTCTCTCTCACATAAGAAAAGTACTCAGACATAAATAGGCAAGTTTAAACAGTCACATCTGATACCAATTATCTCTCCACCAATCGGAAGAGAATATTAGGTAAATATAACATTGTTTTTTGCACTTTGAAATCAGGCTGTCATAAGACCAGCTTAAAGCTCACTAAGGAATCTATGGGGGTTTAAAAAAAAACTCCTTTAGTTCCAGACGAGGGAGATTTTTGAGGATTAGCTGTGAACAAGATAAGTCATTGTGTGCATTATTATACCTCCATTATGTAAACATGAAGTGAAACATTACAGTGGGAATCAGGTATTTGGCAGCTGCCTGCTATTTTGATTTGACTGCGCGGACCGAGCCGTTTTCCACTTTTAGCAGCTGTAACATGTTTAAACTCTTTTGGTAATGGGATCTGAAGATGAATGTTCCCTCTGGGCTCCTGCTTAGCTTTGCCGCTGGCCGGCCGCCAAACCTCAGCCGGCATAGTTTTCCCGTACAGCCCCTGTCTGAGCGTGCTCAGTGCGTCCCGCCTCCGAGAGCCCCGAACATCCCGCCGTTGAGTAAACACACGGCTACAAACTACAGATAAATCCCTATTGAGATACCACCGGAACTTATTAAACGGGAATGGAGAGAATGATAAAGAGAATTGAGAGGGAAAATGTAGCAAAAAAACCCCAACTATAATAATAAAATTGTAATAGAGCAGTCTTTTGCATTTAGCGGTCTCCATCATGTTGATGGATTCCGCTTCTTTCTTCTTCTTTTTTTGCATTCGTGTATCGTGATGCACAAGATGTGAAATGTACTGGATTACAGCTGGTGTATTACAGTAGATATTTATAATTCCGCATGCCTTCAACAGTTCCCAGTCAGACTCATTTATCACATCAGACACATTATGAAAACTTCCAAGCTACAAGAGTAGAAAGGCAGATCATGTTTCTGTGTACCTCCATTCTCAATAACATTCTCAAGTAAATCATAATTTCATATCTGCTGTCATCTTGGCTTTGATTTCATTAGTCTTCTGTCTTAGTTTTCTGGATGGTGCTGATCTGACATGATGTGGTGAAATACAAAAAAAAAGGTACATTTTCATTAGGATCAAGCCCATTATCCACAATCTGTCCCCTATTTGCCTCATTGTGGTTAGGCATTTGCTTGTGTAATCATTCATTCAAGTGTTCATAGCTGGGTGTTCCTTCAACTACAGGCACTTTTATGTCCCATTTGCTGATTTTTCTACTAACAAGAGTTTCAAGTGCAATGAAACGAAAGTAGCAACTGATCTTTTCTTTGATATTGTGGTGTACATCCGAGTGTAACAGACCATAAAAAAAAAAGAATCATGGTAAAAAAAAAAAAAAAAAAAAAAAATCAACGCATCGTTTACAAGATCAATAACATGCATTTAAAAAATAGGGCAAAATTTTCATTTCATGCAGACTTTAAAACCTTACACTCTAAAACGTATTTTATTTTTAGCAATAAAATATTATAAATTACTTTTTAGTAAATGTGTGCCATTTCACAAAACACTATTTTTGTAAAAGTATGCAAAAAATTTGAAACTATTTAATTAGGAATATTTATATTAAAATGCTAGCTATGAAATTAGCCATAGCAGTACGTTTATAATGTAATTTCTTCCACATATTGAATGGGGATTTGAGATGTTGTGGAAATTACATTTGTTAATGTTGGTTAAAAAAAAGTTTAGTAAACAAATAAAATAAAATAAAAGGTGTTTTAAGGGAATATCATTCCTACAAGTCCACAGGGCCAAAAGTGCCCAAATGAAGAAACAGCCATCTATTGTAACCAAAAACATTTTCAGTAACATCGGTTCATAGGAAGGAGTCACATTTCTTTTTGTTTTATGTCATGCATGAGTCAATTCCACAGTTTGTCTAGGTCTAGGATAACAAAGCCAACAGGAAACAATGCTATCAGTTATTATTTTGTATCATTTGAGGAAGAAGACAGGAATGTGTAACGTAATAGAAGTGCAAACAGATGATGAATCTGTCTGATTCCACTAAACCTATATCACTTCCTACTTTTCCTCAGGCTCATCCTACCCTATGAGAGGTTTACTAAAGGAGAGGAGGACAAACCCCTTCCGCCGGTCAAACCCCGCAAACAGGAGGGCAGTGTCCAGGAGGCCATTGTCAAGACAAAGATGATGGCCATCAAGCGCCCTAAGGATGAACAGAAACCGGTGCCTCGGAATGAAATGGACATCTCAGCTAAAGTCCCAGAGCTGGTCAGTCTTTGAGTGTTTAATCTGTTTAAAAGCAACATATAGAGAATCTACGTTCTGGCATATGAACACTCTTCCAGGCCAGCATGCCAAATGTCTACCATAGGTTTCTAAGGGCTGTCATAGAATGCCGTAAACGCGGAATAATAATACAGATACAATACATGCTAAAAAACCATGACAGACCACTTCAAGCTGGCTGCCTTTCCTCTCCTCAATAAAAAAGCTGTCACAAGCGTGTGAGAATAATACTGTCAGGAGCAGCTGCTTTTAACATAATTATTTGGGCTGATTTGGAAGCTCTGACCGCTGCACAACAGCATGGAAATCAAATGCTATTTGTCTGCCTGACTAACTCTGGTTGATTTATACGCTGTGCCCGATTCTGTTATTTTCGGTGAATCTCTGGACTGCAGAGCATAAGGTTTCCCTTACAGTTCCTTTTTCCATAAGCTCCTTCTGAGTTTTGTCCACAAATCAATTTGAAGATGAATTGTGGGGGAAATCATGACAGTGCTCCCTTTTTTTATTTTTTAATCGACAAGACCTTTTTGTGCACAGAGCAGCTGTGGTAGAAATGATTTCCTATCATATCTTTGAATCCAATATGCACTGCATGCCACATTTGTGTTCTTATAGAAACCGTGGGCTTATTTTTATCCTTGAAAGCCAATAAATCCATGGTGATTTGCAAATGTCTCTCCAGTTAAGCATAAATATGAAAATAGGAGAGCACGGCTGTGGAAGGGAATGAAAATTGAGTTATTATTTTCACATGAATAAGCAAATGATTACAAAGATGAAAGGGCTGCTTGAAAAATTCTCTCGAATTGTCAAATTTAGACACATTTCAAAGCCGTTACGCAGTCCGTATTCATTTCTACCTCACATGAAATGAGTAATAGGTTATAGTGTGGAAACAAAAAGGGCTGTTGTAGGTTCTTTTCCAGCTGCATGCCTAGCTCATCTGTCTGGTATGTTGTGTAATTTGAAAGGCCTCTCCAGATAATTGATTGAACATTGTACAAGGCAGAAAATGAAAATGGAATTCTCTGTTTGAGGCAGAGCCGATATGACAAGACTGGAGCGCAGAAAGGAGGAAAAAAACACTTAAAGTAGAGTTATAGATCTCAGGGAGGATATTTGGAGAGAGAGATGCTGGGAGTTGTCTCGGGGGCCTGCATGTCAGTGGAGTATAATCAGGGCATGTACAAATATAGGCGCGCTGCTCTGGTAAGAATCAGAGCATTGTAAGCACTGTTAAATCAGTCCTTCCTCAGGCACCAAATACAATCAAGGCTATTGAATGACACACGCTGAGCCAACGGGCGGTCACGCCGCATTACAGCTGGGTAATTTTGCCTGCTAGTCACTGGCTGCTTGTGGCCCCAAAGACATTCCTGCTAACTTGTACAAGTGTCTAATGGGCGATAGACAGAGCGACCCCTAGGGTCAAAGGTTTAAGAGGTGTCCTTCTCAAATAGTTACTTGGAAAGCGACTCATTCTCATTTGAGCTCCACAGTGAATATGTGAATTTTGAGCTAGGGCCATATCATGCACCCGGCGCAATGCAGCGACACTCACGTGTGGGGCTGCATTGCGGACAACCCTTTTAGACCATTTTTCCCGTCATTAAACTAGCAAAAGTGGATTCGGACACGCCTTAAGTGAACTTACGCCATGCGCTTTAGACAATGCGCTTAGATCATTAAAATAGAGCCCCTAGTGTTGTCACCACACATTTCAGCTATCACAACCGAAATATCATTACTCTATACCCATGGCCTATAGAGCACATTCCCTTAGTATCTAAAAGTTAAATGTATTTATATGAAATTATATAGTAATATTTTTTTTTTACTTAAACAGGGTACCACATTATTTTACAGTATGTGTATTTACCCATGAAATACATGTAATAAGGTAGAGCAACATGGGTTAAGGTTAGGTTTAGGTGTAGATTCAGGGTTAGTACCTAGTTAGAACTCAGTTATTGTAATTGCTATAAGTACATAGTATATACATGTGGAACAGGACTGTAAAATGAAGTGCTACCAAAATTAGTAAAAATAAAAATAAAAAAAGTTCAAAAAACAATAACTAATAAAAATGACAAAACAATAAAACCATTCAAACTTTAAGTAAGGAATAATTGACGACAGGCCGTTGAATTATTAGAAAAATAATGCACACCCGAGGTGGTAATGCGGTCACGACGCGAAGCGCCGTTACACCTCGGGTGTGCATTATTTTTCTAATAATTCAACGGCCTGAAGTCAATTATTCCGCTTATACTACAGTTACCACACCTCGAAACATTGTTCAGATTATGTATTTCAAGACGTTTGTAAAGTTTTTGTCATTAAAACGCTCTTGTATGTAGGACTAATTTCTTACGCATCTAATCCCATGCCTCCGTTGCTAATTCCAAAACGTCATTTCAGAGTTAGTAACGGAGGTTTGAGCCGCTGATAGCAGACTAATGCTGGGGACACACGACTCGCTGACACATTCTCTGACTGTTTCATCGACTGCAGCAGATTTTAAACACCGACTTTGAACACAGACTGAACGCGCTGAACACTTGTTTGGGCATGATCAGTCATAAGTATCAAATTACATTCATAACCGGCCTTAAAGTGTGTTCCCGGCTTTATGCAGTTATTAAAGCAGTTATTAGAGAGAGATGTTGCAATAATGAGACAGAAAAGCATGTGCGTCAATATTATTATTTATTAATTAATTCAATCGTTTTAATTAATTCGTTCATTCTTTTTTTTTCTATTATTGACAGATGACAGTAGACTAGCCAAATAAATGAAACCCAAAGCCCTTTTAACAAGTAGGCCTATCAATAATTATTTATTTGTTATTATCTGCAATAAAAATCCGTGCTGCAGGACTATCCATTTATTTAGCATATATTCAGTTTAATTTTCTATTGATTATAGATAGGACTTTATAGTTTATTTATTCAAATTAAACTGCATGTTTCTATTGATTGTGAAGCTAGACATTGAAAATTGCAGATCAAGCGCATGGGGCGAAATGCTTTTTCTTGTTATGAATTGTATCCTATTTTCCATTATTACAGTTGACTACGCGAAGTGATATGGAACTGTAATGCGGTCAAGACCTGCCTGGAACTACTTTAGCCGTGCGTTTCCCTGAAAATAATGCACACCTTAGAACGTTCGTCAACCAATCAGATTCAAGCATTCAACGGCCCTGTAGTATAACTAGAATTAAAATGCAAACAGAACATAAAAACAAACTATAATTGGTACAATACTAAAATTAGGACCTACTGTATGAATTACCATGAAATTGTGCTCAAAAGCTGTCAGATATTAGATCAAGGCAATCATTCTATTTTCAAGTCTACAAAAACAAGCTGGGACAAGTTATTTGTATGAACATGTGATTTTTCACATGTAGTTACACATTCATCTGGGTTGAGTGAGGAAGTGGAGTGAAAGGGATGAGGCAGCCTTTTATTTGACACCAGCTGATGTCAAACATCTGTGCATCTCTTCCTCCAACACTGATAATGAATGGATGGGCGGGTGCACGCCTCTCTTCTGCACCGCTGTCACCACTCTGAAGTTCCGGAAAGCATCTGCTCATTAGAGACATGTGAAGTTTGTCCAAAGTGCAAAACTTGCATCGTGCTCTGGATCACGGGGATGGCAGCAGGTGTCGGTTGTCTCTTTTATGCAATCATGCTGACTTTGTTTTCTACTCTCATTTAAGCAGACTGCGTTTAGAGGATTTTGGAATTGATTTGTTCAGCTCTGAAATGATGCAAAGCTTACACAGCCTCATCTTTTATCTCATTTGTGTTAAAAAGGGACAGAAGAGATATTTGCATGGGGAAAGCATTGAGGTATCAGCTTTAAACCTGCACCTCAGCTCCTGGTACGCATTAAGCGTAAGGTCATCTGTGGATGCACACAACTTCTGCGTGTCTTGCGAAATACTTTGACGTCGGCCATTAGCATGTAGATGCTTAACTCACAGCGTTGTTCAGCAAGTTTGTTTATATGGTTTCTGCTGCACTTAGAAAGCTATATGACTTGGTTTGTTTTACTCCCACTCAAAATCAAATCAGAACATCCAGAACCACCTGGTCAAAATTATCCCGGCATTGGGCCGACTGACATATCATTGGATGCAAGTTTAAGGACTGTCTGTGAGTGAGCTACATAATCCCATGTTTTGATACACTACAGCAGTAACACAAAAGTTAAAAATACACGATTTTACAGTCCAGTTCAAACACATGGATAATAATTTGATTTTGTAATTTTATCTTACAACCTCTCCCATCTGTCTAAAAGCTGTTAGAACTCCTCTCTCTGACTGGTTATAATATCGATACCATGCTCGAAACTGAATGCTGAACCCAGTCACAAGCAGACTACTCTTAGAGCTTTCAAAAGGACCTTGAAGCTTACTTTGAGGTATAACAGAATAATAACATGCACGTAAATTTTTCACCCATCTCTTTTTACCTATTCACGTTCCAAATACTGCAGAAGCGAGAATGTAGACTTGATATAGCTATGAATGTAAGCTATATTAAAATGTATTATAGGTCAAAAAATTTGAAATAAAATACAAATTCAAAATGTCTACATCTTTTAGTAAATTTTCAGAGTTGTATCACCTGGGGGCACATCATATGGCTTAACTTATGTGTGGGTGTAACGGTGTTAGAAATGTATGCTTGTCAATATTCGTAGTTTTATCGTGCCATTAAGTATTGTTTCTATGTGTCTGTAGGGGATGGAGGACACGGAACAGCTCCAGGAGAAGCAGGATAGCCAACAGTCCCTGGCTCTAACCCCGATGGACAGAGAAGCAAAGAGTCCTCTTACTGAAGATGAAGGTGTGCAGCTAGTAATCAAGGATGAAGATCAACCGGTGCTCCACAACGCATATGAGCATGCAAATGGGAATGTTTTGCCCTCACTTCCACAAGATGATGCACCACTCAAGTCAGAGGATTGTGACGTGTTTCCTGTTGCTGCCATGCCGCTGCACCACAGTCATCCTCTCCCCAACTCTCACACACCGGACCAATGGCAGCATGGGATTCTGGAATATAAGGTACCTCCAGGTGCCCTTGCAAACATTGAACAGTCTAGGCCAAAAGATGGCCAAAACCAAGTGGGAATGGTGCTGCCGACCATTAAGCAGAAACCTGTCACATCTCCTGAAATCTCACCTGAAAGGGCCGAGCCCACTAAAAAGGAAGAAGCATGCTTCAATTTTAATCCTCTCCTCTACCCTAGGGGTAATCCTGGCATCATGTCCCCATTAGCTAAGAAGAAGATGCTGTCCCAAGTCAGTGGAACAGGACTGCTTAATAATTACCCATATGGACCGCCACCTCCATTGGTCAGTAGGAGGTTATCCAGCAGTAGTACAGAATACTTATCTGCTGGACAGCAGAGCTCCCATGCTCCTTCCACTGCAGAGACCAACATGGTGATCAAACGACCATCAGTTATTCAGCATGCTCAGAGCTTCAAATCCAGGGGAAGTGAGGACAGGAGGTCCTCAACAGAGGGCTCTCAGAAAGAAGGGTGTAGTGAGGGAGAACCAATACCCCAGCCACAGCCTAGCCCGATAAGAGAGCCGTACATTATGAGGGCCGACCCCATTTCCAGCATGGAGAAATCTGCTGAGATGCCTCGTCCTGGCCAGGCTCCCAGCTTCCTGAGTGACTTTTACTCATCACCACACCTACACAATCTCTGCCGACAAACTGAGCACCACCTGAGCAAGGAGCAGATAAGCAAGTATCTTAGCAGAGACATTTACCCTCGAGACTGTGAGACCGCCCAAGGTTTCCCCCCAAGTCAGCATCCCGAAAATGTGGGTTTGAATTTCTGTGCCCGGCTTAGTCAGAAAGAAAAGGGACCTCCTGCAGAAAGGGTAACAGAGGAGCAACCAACTGATTTGAGTCTCCCAAAATCCTCTCCTCACAAACTGCCTCTTTCCTCATCCTCACTCACTGGCATACCACATCCCACAATGCAACAGGACATTAAAAACTCTCCTCTCTTTCAAGCAGGCAACAGTCAGAGCTCAAGCATAGATTACCATCCCAGGGCCTGTCGTGTTCCTCCCATGACCGTGTCCGCATCTAAAAAAGTAACTGAATTTCACTCAAAGGTTCTGGAGAAATCACACAATGGCAGAGGAGAAGAGACCTTGAGCTACAAGATCGATGAGATGGCTCGGCCCATTCTGAGTGCAAAAAGCAGCCCACAGAATATTTGCACAGCACGGCCACTGAAAAGGAGCGTTGAGGATTTGGAGAACGGACCATCGGAGAAGAAGATCCGGGCTGTGACACCCTTGCACTGCTCGACACAAAGAGACGGCCCGGGGAAACCAAGGACGCCGGAAGCTGACAGTGAGTCCATGAAGCCACCAGAACCTGCTCACGCAGTGCACATCAACAGTTACATTTCAGAGGGCCACAAGATCCCCTTGCACTCCCACCTATTCCAAGGGCTGTATCCAGGGACATTTGTATCTCAGGTCCAGGACATGTGTGATAGCTTGGGCTCCCACATCACCCCAAGTTACTCCCATCCACTGCAGTACTTGAAGAACCAGGCTGTTCTGTCACCACTCATGCCCCCCTTCGCCATTCATTCCTTAATGATGCAAAGACAGTTCCTGGCCGCCAATCCCGCCCACATGTACAGGCACCAAGTGGACACCTCATACGGGGACATTCTGCACCCTGGCCTCTACCCCATGTCGGCCCTTCACCCCCAGCCAGCTTTCAGTCCCCCTCAACTCTCTTCAGTGCACCCCAGCACTAAACTTTCCTAGGTGATGCAGTCTTATATTCCCTGGCTGGATGTGCCCAGCCCATACTTAACTCAGACTTGATGCTCCCCTTAAAATCCCATCAAGCATGGTCACACTATGTATCCAACGAATAGCAGTGTTTTATAAACGCTTTAACACGGGAGCAGTTATTTCTATTAATTACCTTCTTGCCACTCAAGTTTATGATTTGCACATTTCTTTGAACAGGGGCCAACTGGGCTGATTGTGGCTTGTTCTCACCGCACTGTTTGAAAGTGTCAGTTGTCTTGTTCGAAAACATGTTGCCTTGGCACAGGTGCCCAAGTGGAGGTGGGTATGATGTCCACAGAGGCATCCAAAGGAAAGTCGAGTGACAAATCAGTGCAATGCAACAGTGCTATTTCAGTCCAATCTGAGAGCTCTTTTGTCTGAAACACTATCGATACGATAATGCAAGAGCTGCCTGGGTAGCTATTGGACCTTTTCACATTACTCTTGACTGTACGTTTTTTTTGTTGCTGTTGTTGTTATTTTCTAAAAATGCAACAGTGTGGTAGTTTTATGTTTATTTTTCAATCCTACAAGGGTTAAGCAATGAGATATCACATTTGATAAAGACGCAAAAAGAGACCAGAGTATTGCAGTTCGGTGTGTTACACAGTTACATGTAAATAAAACTAACTAAGCTTTCCTTGAAGGAATCTTAAATGTCAGTGATACATTGTGAGATAGGCTTCACAAGCTTCTTTGACCACTGTCTGCTGACCTCCCTTTCAGCTCCTCTCATACCCAGCCAAACTCGCTCCTGTTCAACAGAGCAATGTGGAATGTGTTTGTCAAATGTAGGACTGAGGTGCTTGTACATAACCTTCACAGACTGAACACATTTTGTATCATGTTCACTCGCTACTGTAATTTCTGACTGCTCTGAACTGCGGGGCTAAAGAGCGATTTCGGGATGGTGAAAGGATAAAATGCAGGACTACTTAAGTGTCAGAAAGTGAGTTTTGTATTTGCTGGTGTACACTTGTGATCGTTTACTCAGAGGACTTTTTATCAGGAGATACAACTGAAATTTAAAACTGCATTTGGGGAAAAACATTTTACGAGCACTTAGTTAAGCACACACAGGCTTTTCCATCATTTTCTGTTTAAGGATCGTTAACAGTTAAAATTTGTTTTAGTTATTGTTATTGAATTTTAGGTCTGTAAGTGCTGACAGCAGTCAAATTTGCATCTGTATTAAATGAAGTGTAACACTTGCCAGAAAATAATTTTAATTAAAATAAGCATGATTTCTTTGCACAGAAGATTTTGGGAAAGTACAGAGACATTTTGAAAAGCAACACAGTACTCCTAGGGGTAATCAATTATATTGTTTTGTTTTTTTGTTTTGTTTGTTTGTTTTGTTTTTTATTTTTTGATGTATTAGTAGTAGAAACTAAACTTCAAGAAATGTATTTACTCCAACAATGATTGGAGTAACGCTCAAGGTTGCTATGTAACATTTTGTAATGAGTAATAAACAGTTTTATAACTTAATAGAAGAAAACGGTTCATCTACGTATGTTTTCGCACTATTTGCAAAGATATTGTATATTTTGAACACAAATACTAGCCAACTTAAATGGATAATTCACCCAAAAATGAAAATTGTGTCACCATTTAATCACCCTCATGTTGTTCCAACCAGTATACGTATTTTTCTCAAAATACTTAGAAGATATTTTGAAAAATGTTTTCAAAATATCTTGTTTTACTGTATGGACAAAACAGTTGCATAAATGACAGAATTCACTTTTTTTGGGTGAACCATCCCTTATAACTTACATTATATGGGAAAGAACATTGTGCACATTCTTCAAAAAAAATCTAATTTTGTGTTTCACAGAAGAAAGTCAGTCGTTGACATTATTCACCTTGGGGCTTAAATGATAAAATTGTAATTTTAAAGTGAACTACTCCTTTAAATGAATGCACTAAACCTATTTCTCTGCCCTACTTTCAAACTTTATACCATAACCGTTGGCTAGAACTAAAGAGTAGATTACTGGATACTACTATGGATTAAACAATGTTTTAGACAAATATTTTGTTATATGTATATGCAGATAAAGTTTATATATCGAGTGACCATGTAGAAATCTCACACTGCCTTGGTACAGTGCTCAAACACACATTGAAAAGGCACTAGGACACATCTGCTCTAGTTTACCCTGTTCATTATAAATGTAATGAGCACTGGGAATTTTGTGGCCCCATAATTAGACTGTTTGTCAAGAGCACTTAAAGTGTCTCTTTCAGTGTAAGATTGTCACAGCCAGCTGCGTGTTGGAGGTTAGAGTTCAAACTTGACTGTTCAGACTTCAAAAATCTGGCCTAAATCTTTTAGCTGCAACAGGAATGCATTTTTGCCTTCTTGCTGTAAGGTTAAACACTGGTCCACTTAAAGCCTTTGCCACCGTGTTTTACCGCATGAGATTTATATATATATATAGCATGCTATGATTAAAATAGCAGCAGTGGACTAAATTAGACTGTATAGTTAACAACTTTATATTTCATGAGGCTTTTTAATAGATGGCACTATAATAGTTTACTTGTCTCACAGCTGGGCTTTGCTTACAAAAGAGTCGTATGATTAAATACCATCAAGTTGACTGTGGCACAGCAAAAGTTTTTGTACCGTTTAAAACACTTACTAATAAATATTTTAAGGAGTTCAAGCTCACCATGAAACAACTGCTCTTCATTAAGATATAAAATACACTCCAAGTGTTTTCCAAGTTTTTAATACCTCATCTAGTGGTTGAATTAAATGTATGGTGAGAGAAGCAACAACATAATTACAGACTGCTGTAACTTTGGCTTTGTGGAGCCCAGAGAAACTCCTCGACACCATTTTAAATCTAAACTATATTACCAGTGAGTACATCTTGCTGGTAACATGTAAAGATATTGTTTGATGATGCTGTGGCCAACTTCGGGACATGTGATTATAAGAACAGCGCTGGTCCCGACAACCCCAAACCTCCACATTAAGTGTTTCTCAAACTCGCTCAGACACAATCGGCTGTTGACTCAGAAGGAAAGGGCATCTGACGCCATCTCTGTATCCTGCCTTTGAATATTTCTGTGATTAAAATACACAATTGGTTCAAAATGTGGAAAGCGTTGGCTGTACCACAAATTGTTTCCACACTGGAACATTTACATTTATACACGCGTCTTATTGAACCACAAATAACTTGATACATTTATTTTTGATTGTCTATTTGTATCCAACCTAAAAAGCTGACACTTGTAATTGTAACCAATTACATTGATGTTTCAGTTTATAGTAAGTGTTACAACAAATAATTGTCCTTACAATTTACTCCAGACGCCTTGTTAAATCTATAAAAATCTATTGAATCTGAAATGCTTCATTAAATCAAATCAGAGTGTGTGTTCATAATCCGAAATATGCTGGTTTCCTGTCCTCCACAAGTGCCGATCCAAGAGGCTTCAGTCTATGCTACTGAAACATTATAGTCTACTCCATCAAAACATTAAAACAGAAATAATCATAAAAAACAAATGTGTACATAAACCTCTGTATACATAAAGAAAATGCACATAAAGACAAATGACTAGTGCATGTTCAAACTCACCAGTAAAAAATGAAAGGAAAGTGCATAGACTTGTGGAATGTGTACAGTAGAATATCAAATAAGAATCCAATAAACAAAGAATCATCAGTTTGCTGCATATCTTCTGCAGCACCCTGCAGCAATGCTGAGCTTGAGCAGAGCGCCCCCTGCCAGTCAGACGAGAACACGACACTACAGGCAGAAGGCATACTATAAGCCTAAGTACACACTTGCTACAGTAGCTAAAACTGGGCTATTCTAGATTTTTTTTCTTTTTTTTTTTTTTTTTGTGTGCCATTTTTTTACATACAAAATAAGCACAGTGCGTCTGCTGAATGACAACAATTTGAAACCATTTAAAAAAAAATTGAAATTCATTATATTTGAAAAAGTATATAGATCAGTGGTTTTAATGATTTAGCCTAAGAAGCCATCAAGTGTTGAGCCAAAGCAGTACTGAAAAATTGTTTATTGTACAAAAGTTGATCCTCTGAAATAGAGGGCATGAGTTAATTTGTCACAATTCACTGTGATTGCAGTGATACAAGACTTAAATTTATGCTTTTATCATTATTTAACCAGCCCAATGGGCAATAACTACAGAATGGAGGCAGTTTATTGTTTGCCTGTGCTGTCCTCTCCAGCTCTACCCTCAGCAGCTGTGCTCGGGTAATCTGCTGGCCTGTGCACTATAGAGCCAACTATTCATTTGTTCTGCCCACTTCTAAACAATGCTTCACTTCGCGGTTGTCTTTTTCCTAACCCTGTAAATCATAGATCCATAATATATGGCTTTAAAAGCTTTGTTTAGCTGCACACAACTCATAAGGATGAATGTAGCTTATACAGTTGGAGATAAGTATGGTTAGGTATACTATATTGACAGATTAATTAATTAGACAGAATTATTGGCTACCCAATATCTAAACTTCTCAAAGCAACCCATATAGATCAATGGAAAATGTGGTGTGTTATAGTGAAATAGTGAAATAATGTGTTTATGGGAAAAAGAACACCATCGGAAGTTTATATCAGGGAAATATAAAAGGGCCTAAAACAGAACCTTGGGTAACCTCATATCGGTGATTGGGGCCTATAGGCAGAAGTTCCCATTAGACCAGTTTTAAGATTGGGCATAAACATTATCAATGCATTGCTTTATACATTCCAGGAAAATAGCCTTATAAGCATGTAAAAAGCAGTCTCTTTGACTTGGCAAAAGTACAATGGTAGAACTACCAATAAAATTACAATAATAATATATCACTCTACACTTACGGAGTGGCAAACAGTTATGTTAAATTGAAAAGTAAGAGAGTAAAAACATCTTTATGTTGGGGCTGCTTCTGAAACACCATTTGTTTGGCTTGTAAAAGAAACTACTTATGAATCTGTTTGAGTTATCCAAATATTGACTCATATCAACCACAGGAAAACCACCAGTCAAAAAGTCACCAAGGATTATAAGGTTTTATGCTTTCCCTCCAGTTACAACTGGCCAACAGGACTACAGATGAAAACTAGCCCTTGGCTAATTCTGGCATGTTACAGGTGTACTGTTGTCAATATGCACTGTCCTGGTAAATAAAGAAAAGAAAAGAAAAGAAAAAAGAATAACCTTTTAGTAAACGCTCATGTATTTTGCACAAAATGCTAAAAGGCATATTATTCTTATAATGGAGGATGGGGGACAATGGGAAACACAGATTTTCCTATTTTCATATACTTACTGCGATTTGTTTTTGAAATATGAATAGGCCTATTTGAATACAAACTCATAAAAACATTAATTTCCCACCATCCATGATCTTTTGTTCTTCAAGGGATTATCTTGACAAATTTTGATTATAATCTGATTAGATTAGTGATTCATGATTGCTCTCAATTTCCTTTAATTCTTAAGGACGTGTAATGTTAATGCAACAGTTGTTAATCATCGGCATTATTGATGCCATTGAGCTGAGCGTCAGTCTTAGCAGTGAAAATGTATTAGCCCTCTGGCAAAATCACTAAAATTCATATTTTATGACATTCATTCAATTTTAAAACATTATTTAGGAAAAAAAAGGAGAAAGAAGGCAAAATGAAGCAGTGTGATTCATTTTAACACAGTTTTGAATCTAACCAATGCTGCATGATTGATGCTGGTAAAATATTTATCCCATAAAGAAACAATTCCGCACAGTTGGGCATGGTACTGAGCCAGCGGTTTCAACCTTGGGTCAAAGTCAGAACATTCACTTCTCTGTCCAGCTGAAATGTTGCTCTGTTGGAGGATATGTGTAGGATGTTTCACTTTATTCTGCTACTTTAAAAAGCGTAATCTTTATAAGCCACTGCCAGATCTACCAATACTCTTCTTTCTTTGACAGAAGACGGCTTTAAAAATGATCGTGATTTTAACGGTAAAAGATGCTACGGTGAAAAACTGTTCATTGGTTGACAGAAAGTTTCCATACTATATACAGTGAATAACTGTGATAGATCTAACCGTACATTTTACAGTAAAATACCGTTTAAAAGTTGTAAAGTTTTTGGACGTGAAAAAAACAATCATTGTATAATTTACAGTGAAAAAAACGGAAATTGACATTCCCACAATTCCCCATCATGACTCTTCACATTTGATGTATTTTTGTTGTATTTTGTATTTTTTTCTAATCAGTTATGTACATTAGGGTTTTGTTACATTTATTGTTGTTAAATTAATGTTTATTGCATTTTTTTTATTTCATGTGTATTACCATGATGGTGTTTAGTGTTTGTGTGAATCACACTGTGCAGCTTCTATACATTAGTATTAGACAAGCTTTTGTATTTACAAGCATTTACAAGCATGTAAAAAAGCTGCTTGTTATGAGCTTTAATTCATTATGTTACTCTAAACACCACTGTGATTGGTGGTTGTCAGTGTATTACAATGGCACAAAACAGATATTAGTTCTTGTTGGTGAATTTACATTATATCAGACTTTTTTTTTACTGTAAATTTAAGTCTGTAAAACCTAAAATGTTGCTACTGTATTTTTTTTTTACCGGAAATTGAATGGAAATAGTTTTACATTGTTGACTGGTATGTTTGAAAAACATATTTTTCTAAAGTACTAATTTATTTACGCTACCATTCAAAAGTTTGGGATCAGAAAGATTTATTATTTGAGGAAAGTAATAATTTTATTCCACCAGAACACGTTCAATTGATCAAAAGTGACAGTAAATACATTTACATTCAATATTTCTATTTCAAATAAATGCTGTTCTTTTGAACTTTCTATTCATCAAAGAATCCAGAAAAAAAATTAAAACAGTATAACGGTTTTATCACAAAAATATTAAAGCGGCACAACTGTTTTCAACATTGATAATAATAAGAAAAGTTTCTTAAGCACCAAATCATCATATTAGAATTAGATTTCTGAAGGATCATGTGACACTGAATACTGGGACTGCTGAAAATCCAGCTTTGCCACCACATGATTTACTCCTTTTACATTAACCTTACATTTTAAAATATATTAGATTAGAATATACTTATTTTATATTGTAATAATATTTCACATAATTGCGATTTTACTGTATACAGAGATTTTACTGTATTTTTAAGCAAATGAATGCAGCCTTGATGAGCTTAAAATCTTACTTTTGAACATTGTGTCAAACATTTTGACTTTCAGTTTAACTATGCAAAATGGACTTTATAGTGGGTAATAGCTTTATGCAAGTCCTGAATGTGCATCAGCCCACAGTGGGACATGGACACGGGAGCAGCCTGACTACAGAGCTGTTTTTGAATCATTAGGAAAAGAGGACAAAGAGGGAGAGCTGGATTGATGGCTCTGCCTCGGAGGAGGCTCGGGAACAGTGAGGAGTAATTAAACAAGCTTTAGGAGATGCATTTATCAGTCAGCGAGAGTCTTACCTGCTGATTCAGGATCCTTCACCACTCTACCTGATAAGAGAAATGACACCAGGAGCCACGACTTGCTGCCTGAAGGGAAAGAAGATTGATGCATATAAACACAAGATACAGTGAGATTTGTCAGACGAAAGAGTAAACCCATCACCCCCATCACTCTCTTATTTAAAAAACAACAATGTAATAGAGGCATAATCACATTCTTTATAATAACCTGAACAACCTGCAAATATTTAGACACATTTACACAAAGGTTGAAGCTATTTTGAAATTGTAGCAATAGTAGCTTTGAACAAAGTCAAACTTTTCTTTGTATTCTTTTGGAATTAAAATTACAATATATATATATATCTTTTTTTTTTACAGTTCAGAATCCAGAACATAAAACAGACAACACAGAATAAGTAAACATGAAAAAAATAAAAACCCGCATGAAAACATAATTCATATTATTGTTAAAATAAAATAAAATAAAAAGTTATATTGTTAAAGTTTTATGAATTCAATTCCTTTTTGATAATTAATTTAAAGATAATTCAAATAAAACGGAATTAAAGAAGTTCTGACGAAAAATTTGGTAGAAAATAAGACAGATTTCATAGTGTTATTCTTTATTTGTGAAAGCGCAGTGCAATGCACAGATCAAAAGAGCATTGAGCGCCGTCTGACTTCCTCTCCTGACTCTGCCATTGATTTTTAAACAGCGCTGTTCTGTCAAAGAGATCAGAAGACATGGACTTTGGTTTTTGATCATGATTCCCTTGACATCCGTTAACCCTGCATCCTCACATCCTGTCTTTCTCTGCCTTAAATAGCCCCATTATCTCCCACTGTATTTTAAGATGCTGAAAATGATTCTTCTACACACATAATCATTTTTTCTCATAAAGAGCACTACCTAAACACTAGTCTATCAAATAACAAATTTGGGGTTAGTATATTTAGTCCAGAATATAAGGCAAAGCCATTTTCACAATATAATGACCTGCTTAGGCTTATTTGTAAAGTATTGAATCAAGAAAAATGTATGTATATAGCACTTTTCATAATGCACATCATTTCAAAGCAACTTATTCATTTAAATAATTATTTATATATGTATTATGCATTATTCACTTGTGGTACCTCCTTAATTAAATCTCAAAATGCCATTATTCACATGAATAATTCATAATTAGGACTCCAGCTTTTGATGTTTATGGTTTTCAGAACATTCTAGTTCTGCGGTGTGTGTGTGTGTGTGTGTGTGTGTGTGTGTGTGTGTGTGTGTGTGTGTGTGTGTGTGTGTGTGTGTGTATTTATTAGTTTTTTTCATTAGTTGAAGATATTTTGCCACACATTCGAGTGCCTCCCCCAGCAACAAGAGCACAGAAAACACAAAGGCCAAGATTGAACTGCGGTCTTAGACGTATTGAAAAGCTGACCATCAGAAAGTACAGCATGCTCTGTCCTGTCCTGTCCTGTCCTGTGCAGCGGCTGAATCCATTCTGCCGTCTAAGCGTACTTTCACACGCTGTACTGACCATGCTCCAACTATAGATTGGTATAAACTGGATTGGTACAGGTGTCCTAACAGGGAAAAGTCTATACAAGCATGTGAAAATAAATAATAATATTTGTGTATGTATATACACTCACCTAAAGGATTATTAGGAACACCATACTAATACTGTGTTTGACTCCCTTTCGCCTTCAGAACTGCCTTAATTCTACGTGGCATTGATTCAACAAGGTGCTGAAAGCATTCTTTAGAAATGTTGGCCCATATTGATAGGATAGCATCTTGCAGTTGATGGAGATTTGTGGGATGCACATCCAGGGCACGAAGCTCCCGTTCCACCACATCCCAAAGATGCTCTATTGGGTTGAGATCTGGTGACTGTGGGGGCCATTTTAGTACAGTGAACTCATTGTCATGTTCAAGAAACCAATTTGAAATGATTCGAGCTTTGTGACATGGAGCATTATCCTGCTGGAAGTAGGTGGTCATAAAGGGATGGACATGGTCAGAAACAATGCTCAGGTAGGCCGTGGCATTTAAACGATGCCCAATTGGCACTAAGGGGCCTAAAGTGTGCCAAGAAAACATCCCCCACACCATTACACCACCACCACCAGCCTGCACAGTGGTAACAAGGCATGATGGATCCATGTTCTCATTCTGTTTGCGCCAAATTCTGACTCTACCATCTGAATGTCTCAACAGAAATCGAGACTCATCAGACCAGGCAACATTTTTCCAGTCTTCAACTATCCAATTTTGGTGAGCTCGTGCAAATTGTAGCCTCTTTTTCCTATTTGTAGTGGAGATGAGTGGTACCCGGTGGGGTCTTCTGCTGTTGTAGCCCATCCGCCTCAAGGTTGTGCGTGTTGTGGCTTCACAAATGCTTTGCTGCATACCTCGGTTGTAACGAGTGGTTATTTCAGTCAAAGTTGCCCTTCTATCAGCTTGAATCAGTCGGCCCATTCTCCTCTGACCTCTAGCATCAACAAGGCATTTTCGCCTACAGGACTGCCGCATACTGGATGTTTTTCCCTTTTCACACCATTCTTTGTAAACCCTAGAAATGGTTGTGCATGAAAATCCCAGTAACTGAGCAGATTGTGAAATACTCAGACCGGCCCGTCTGGCACCAACAACCATGCCACGCTCAAAATTGCTTAAATCACCTTTCTTTCCCATTCTGACATTCAGTTTGGAGTTCAGGAGATTGTCTTGACCAGGACCACACCCCTAAATGCATTGAAGCAACTGCCATGTGATTGGTTGATTAGATAATTGCATTAATGAGAAATTGAACAGGTGTTCCTAATAATCCTTTAGGTGAGTGTATATATATATATATATATATATATATATATATATATATATATATATATATATATATATATATATGTGTGTGTGTGTGTGTGCATTTTTTTTCTCCAAAAACTTAATTTCTATATATAATCAACAACTTTAAATTAATAGTCTGTTTATTTCATTCGCAATGCATCATGGGATTGTAGTTCTTTCCTTTACTGAAGCCATTAAGTACACAGTCTTGGACAACCTTTGTCTTTCTCTCCGATTTTCAAAACATTTTTTGCTTCAAATAAAAGTTTGTGATGTTGTGATTCAACTTGTGGCATGGTTGGTTTGGTTTTTGGCTTATAATGCTTTAATTTATTATTTTTTTTTCTCAAATGGGAAAAATTAATGAACAAAAAAGAAACACAGCTGAAATAAACTCACTAATTCACATTTTAGACCTTAAAATTGGTCAATTGGACATGAGCATGAAAGTAGTGCATATTTGAATGAATAACCAAGCATATTGTATGTTTTATACACAGCAAAAAATAGCCTGCATTTGACCAAAATTCCTGTTTATATGGTTATTGTCAACGAAATGGATGCTAAATAATTTGGCTTTAATAAGATTTCCTTAATCTTAGAGAGGAAATATCTCAGTTTGTTGAAAGGTAAGTAACTCATAAGTATTAGACCAGACAGTGACTGTGATTGGGGTGTGTGTGCTTAAATACTGATGATGAGCGTGCTGATCAGGTGCAGGACAGGTGATGGCTGAGTAAGTGCAGGTGATGAGCAGGAGGAATGCTGGGAATTGTAGTTTTGAGTGATATTGCTGGACTGTATGTGTGAATGGAGTGCAGTGAAATGCAGACGGGGAACTGTGACAATATGTTATATATATACTCGGCAAAAATCTGATGACCAGTAGTGGGGGAAAAGGCTCCTTTTTATGATTTCCATTTATTTATTTATCTATTTATTTAATAACTTTTTGAGTAAATGTGCAAATTTACATTGTATGTGAATTTTGCCACCTCCAGAATACTGGACTGTTGTGCAGTCGTGATTTACTTGTATTTGTACAATTATGAGAAGGAGATTTGTTTGCATTATGGTAATGAGTAAATTATACTTAATAATATTTTTCATATCATGCAATAGGAAGGACTGTAACTCAGTGGTTTAATTGTACATTTTCCCACATGCTATAAATTAAAGTTGTTTTATATCTAAACTAAACTGTGTAAATTAATAAGTAAGAAGAGTGCTGTTGTTACAACCTACCCCCGTTTTTAACAGCCTATTTAAAATTAAATTGTAATCTAAAGATCACATGTCTGTCATTTAGCAGGCATAAAAAAAACATCCCCCACGTAAAGAAGTGTGTAAGAAGAACTCTTCTACTGTTATCTCAGAAGGATGTGGTCATGGTTAAAATATCTATGTAATACATGTATACTGTATATCATGGATACTTTTGAATGGAAATCAATGGAGAGGAACAAGATGGTGTTGGGACTAACTGGACAATAACTAACCGAATCATAACCTGTAGTTTAGGACAGGACCTAGGTCTCCATAATGTTTACTCCATAATCATTCAAAAACATTCAGTTGAAAAATCATACTAGCCCTTTCTCATTCTGGCATTCTTTTCATCCAGTTTAAGTGATCTCTACATACACAAAAAGTAGACAAATGGTTTCACAAGCTTTTAACAAACAAGCTCAAGATAAATAAAGCATAATGATTTGTGTTGTTAAGATCTTTATGTGTATGTGTGTTCTGTTCTGAGATACATCCAGTGATATGGGATAATCATGTCAAGGCTGTCTGCCAAACTGATAAACAATTTTATTTCTAAATCATTGTTGGTGTCTCCTGGAAATCTGTTGTAAATCAAACCTTGAATTAAATTTAATCATTGTAAACATTCTTCCCACAGAACACACACACACACTTACAGGAAATACCAAAGCGTGATAGGTCAGAATGGATGTATACATTGTTTGACTCACACAGTGAAACTCATGATTGACCTTCTCGAATTCATCATAAAAAGCAAAACACAGAAAATGGCAAATTAAACTTATGTTGTTGTTTCTACTTTAGAATATTTAAATATGGAAAGTGTAAGTCAAACCCTCCAAAATGTCCTTTGAAATGTTTTTACAGAACATATCATGTCAATAAAATCGGAGAAAGTTATGTTCCTCTTACAAGGCACTATTGCAATATCTGATGATCTGTACAGGAAAAATTTTCTGCCGGTGTAAATTTTTCCATGAGAATAATTCTGCATGCTCACAGAGGGGTAACGTGGGAAGACATATGGATCCAATCAGGAGAGAGGTCCCTTGGGGGTCCGCGCATGCCCCGAACCGCTGCAACAAAGGCACTGTCCCACATGTTTGAAATGGGACGTAGGAAATCTGAGACTGTGAAATGTGTAGGAATGGATTATGCTTCTCTCTAAGCATAAATAACGTCACACCCCACCCTTCTTTGAAATGGAAATATTACCCACAATCCTCAATTGAAGGTTTTCATCATTTGGGTTAAGCCCATTGGAGAGCTGGTTAGGGAGTTGATTATAGTCCACAGCACTGTCTGGTTACTGTAGCTATATATTTTTTTCAATTCAGCCAAATGGCATTTTTGAATGTCATTTTTGATCTGCAAAATAAAATCACTGAGATTTCTGATAAATAGCCCTGTATCGCATCTATCAAGTTTTCAACCAGTGGGTTTGTTTTGCACCACTAGGTGGTGTTATTTACCTGTTTAAAACAGCTCCTCTGTGCAGCTGTGGCTTTCACTCAGTCAACAATCAACATCCCATCCAGCCACAAACAAGATCTCACGTTCCACACAAACATAAGGAAAAATCTCCGAATCTGTTAAATAATAACAGAGTGTAATTACAGTTATTTTTGTAATTCCTCTCAAGGGTTTGGGATTTGGTGTCTTGGATCTAACATGTGTTTTGGAGAACCGCCTTTGTTCATTCCTTTGGACTTTGGAAAATATGAGACGGCCAAAAACCAAACACATTTATTTCTCGTTCTAACTCTACCTTTCATCTGGGCCTCTTATTGGCCATAAACTCTGTGTTTTATATTAAAAACAGATAGATTTACAATATTAAAATGCCATCTTTTTTTTATTTCGTTTTTGAGATACTTTTTTGGATCATCAAGAAAGAAACTTTAGCATACTTTTAAAATGAGTACTTATTATGGAAATAATATATTTAAAATAATTTACTTAAGTGTGAACTGAATGTAATGTTTTCGGACACCTAATTTCATGTTATTTACAATTGAATGAAAATGTATTCTAGTTTAAATTTATATTAAATGTAATTAGTAGAACTTTAGAGCATTTTTTGACAGACCTAATGGGGACCTATTATACCCCTTTTTACAAGATGTAATATAAGTCTCAGGTGTCCCCAGAATGTGTCTGTGAAGTTTCAGCTCAAAATACCTCACAGATAATTTTTTATACCATACCATTTTTGAGAGGAAGGAAAAATAGGCTGTTTTTGAGCATGTATCTTTAAATGCAAATGAGTTGCTTCTCCCCACCCTGCATTCCAGAAGAGGGTGGAGCCTCGTGCGAAAAAACGAATAAAACATCTGTTTGGTTTGGATTATCATCTCTATCGCAGTCAAGCTCAGGTGACACTGTAGTTCATCATCATTAAAGTTTATTATTTGCATGTGTTTTAAAGCTATATCAGTTTAAATTTCTGATAGGCTTAGGCTATATGTTTTTTTGTTTTTTTTTAGCACACACATCCGAAGCATGCGCACAGAAAGCTGGCTGTCAGATGGCATGTCCTGTGAGTAAACTAAGTTCTCTTTCACGTCTTTTTGCACTTAAACTGTCAAAAACACACAAGGTTATGTCAAAAACACAAAGTTCACATAAACGCAGTCAGTTATGTGTGTGAACGTAAACAGCAAGTAAAGAATTTGCATGTGTATATAAAATCTGTGACAAGTGACAGCAGCGTAATGCAATATATGTACTGCTATAAATGCTATTAATATGAATCAATTAACAAACGAAAAAAAAAATCACTCTTGATTGAATAACTTTAGTAGCTTTAATAAAGCCCAATTCGGACGGGATTAACTTTACAAGGGTAGATGGAGTAATGTAATTTTACCAATGTAATGGCCAATTCACACGGGATAAGATATCTCAGTAAAACTAGCAGAAGTGGGAGGGGTAACTCGATTTATGCACCGCTGTCTGTCACCCTCCTGTCGTCACCTATATTTTTATAAAACAGTTATTGTCTGGTCGAACAATGTATTAATTAACTTCAGATTGGACTGTGTTGGTAATAGGCAAGGCACTTACCCAACAAAAAAATTTGATGTGCCTCTAACAAGTGCTTTCGGTCTTCTTTTTGATCTGAATGTTATGTGGAAAACACTTGAGGTTTGCCACAGACTTGTCCCAGCGTCTAGAACGCAACTGAACGCTTTTTCAAGCGACTCCATACTTGAAAAACTGCAGAAAACGACTTTTAAACAGGAATGACGGAATATTTACGTACATTTTTATAGCTGGTCTATTCGCACGGGATTAGTATTACCTGAGGTAATTTTTCTGGACCTTTTTTACAGAAGGTAAAAGTCACTGTAATCTTAACTTACATTGTTCGTAATGATTACTGAGATGGCACATTCGGACGGGACTAAAATCACTGAGAAGCTCTGGTAATAATGACTTTACCCCACCTCTCCATGTTAAACTAGTCCCGTCCGAATAGGGCTTAAGAATACATTTGTATAATGCTGCTGTTAAATGCCCTGGCAGTGTACAGCTCACTGAGGGGAGGAGCTAAGCTAATAGGGCAGATTCAGTTGCCAGTCATGGGCGGGGCATTATGCGACTCCAGTGGTTTAACCTCAATTTTATGAAGTGACGCTTACTTACATTACAATTTACAGCTTTATTTACAAAATATTAATCTCCAATCCACATTCAAGAGAGCACAACGACTCATGCATGTTGTGTTGACATGAGAGCGGACGTTGTATATATATTTAAAATATATTAACTTTAATATTAAATAACACACTACGGTAAATTACAATCAATTACTTTACATGTGCTATGCTAGACCACACATCAAAATAAATGTACTTCTTTAAACCACTACAAAAAGTGATTAAACAATAATTTAAAATGTACTTTAAAGTAAGATTAATAAAATTAAGTGATTTTATTTAATTAATATTGTATTATCTGCAAGTACAGTGCGCTTTCAATACAGTTAAGAGCGCTGCTTTTTCAGTAGACATTGGATCATGTGGAATTCAAGTTTAATCTCACATACTTTCCTGAAAACGACACGTTTACAATGCATTTCTTGGTGTTGATGGTGTAGTGTTTCCAGGTGGGTTTGGATGTATGAACAGGCCTGTGTGAAGCACTGGTAGTCAGCGAAAGAACTTACTCACCACATGGCTCTTTTACAAGGCTTCTCAGTTCACCACAGAACATGAAGTGCTTTCCCACACTGTACACCACAATGTCAGCTTTTATTGCGCCTCTCTTTGATTGGAGATGAGAAGGACACAGAGTTTTGCAGATGTTAAGGTACACTGCTGTCTGTCCCTAAAGGTTGCGTACCTCTCACAAAGGGTCACTCTCAAAGATCCAGATTTCCAAACGCTGGCAACAAAAGAGGCCATGACTGTGCCTCAGTAGAGCTGGGGAATAAATAGGGAAGTCTTAACAGAAATGCCATTGAGTAAGACTGCCTGGAAATGTCACAATGTAATAAGAGTGTTTGTTATTTGTGGTCATTTCATACAGGCTTGGCAGCACATCTGAGGGAACCTTGGAAAACATCTAGATCTGAGCTTCTTGCAGTAATGGCCCTCTTCAGTGCAGTGTCTGCCTTTTATACCCCAAAGTCTCTGTCACTGTTCATTGTTTCCTCAGAGGTTAGTTGTCAGACTGTATGTCTAGCATTTCAAAATGTGCACTTACTTACATTATTATTCTATGCAAAAGTCTGTAAAAGTACAGCTCAATGCACTGTTGATATGAAGGAACTTTCTGTATTGATTTGTCAAAGGTGTTGTACATGCATTTTGAATTACACATTGATTGAATTGCATATGTTGTGTTTTAGAGTTAATGTGGTAATTTTCTGCCAGAAATTAATCAGTTTTTCCATTGATATATATATTTTTCTTATAGTGTATACCTGTTCTTATTCAGAAAGACCCATATGTGGTAAACTAGTGTGGCTTGTGGCCACAATAACCCTTGCATTTGGGTTTGTGGATGGCGTTGGAACCATTTTGGATAACATTTGCCTTGGCATGCTTTCTGTGGCTCCTTGTGGAATCGATATACTTCCTATAGACCTTATTCAGAGCAACGCCATGACAGGTATGAAAGTGAGGCTGTGAGGGATAGACTTGCCATGTTTCCAATGGCATCCACTGTAAAAAGCTGTATAAAGCTCCTAGATTACTTAGAATTTTCCACAGCTTATATTGTCAGGAGTTTTTTGTCAACTGAAATTTCTTGGAAATATATTTTTTCCAGTGTTTCATGAGCAGAACAATCCAAAAACACATTAAATAACAGCACAGCCCATTGAAAAGATGCATGTCTGTCCCTCCCAGCCTCGCTTTTTTAAAAACGAATTAACGTTTTAATTCCCATTAAAAATCAAAGATGGCGCTGCTGCGAATAAGGTCAATTGAGGATAAATGAACCACTAAGCATAGATAGACCTAAAGCTAAAAGCTGAAGGCAGCTGATTCTGATTCTGACAGCTGACACTGTGCTGTGCTAACACACATGCAGAACTGTCCAGTGTGTGTTGTTTTATCAGAGCATCCCAGAAAGGATATTCCAGTGGTTTCTAGTGATATTTGCCAAGCATCACTATTATTTTGGTCCATAGAAACCCACCTCAAATTATATTCATTGAGTATAGGCTTTAATTGAAGAAATTAGACTTAAAGTCGGCATTTCTTGCCGTCGTGTCTTAAAGTCGTTTTTCTTCCCTATGATGTATATTCGAGTGAAACGGCTTCTCGAACAAGAAAATATGTAGGGCGAGACTTGATTTTGTCCATCGGGAAAAAACGTGCTTTTAACCACGGGTTATTATCATTCTAAACACCGCTTTTAACCCCGGGTAAAGGAACGTTTCACACTTTAGAAGCGGGGTTAGTCACCGCTATTTACCCGAGGTTATGAAACCCTGTTCCAGAGCAGGGTTAGTGGGCTACTGCATTGCCAAACTTGTATAGTGTGAAAGTGAAACGATGCGGTGTTAGAATGTTACAACTAAAAGCTTAGCAACAGACAACCAATTGCGTATAGGCCTACTCAAATTTGCATGCTTTGGAAAGTCACGGAAACACTACACATTGTATATAAAGAGTAAATTCAGCGTTTGATAAGAAAAATGTCACATTCTGACAGAAAACAACAATTTGAGTGAAGAAGAGACATTTTCATTTTTTACAAGGATGCGCAGTGCTCAAGCTTTTACGTAAACAGGTCGCGAGCTGCGTTCATCCAATCAATGACACTGCCACAAATATGCAAATAATGTTAACTCAGGGTTTAGGAATGTACAGTGTGAAACGTAATTTTATGAATACCCAGGGATTATTATTGTTAATCCCGGGTTAATTATGAGCAGTGTGAAACGTGAAGCTGGATAACCAGGTTACCATTTACCCGGGGTTTAGTATGACCCAGTGTTAGCTATTTCTAAGGAGGGATCGGAGCAAGAGGGAGAGGAAGTTATTTTTATTAGCTAAAGATTATGTCTAGGCTACACATGAAATAATAATAATGTGCACAGATAAATCTTTCTATAATAAACTCGGCAATGTTCCATAAAAATAAGAATTGTCCATTTTTGATTTGATGCATGTAGCCTAGAGCCCTAGACCAGTTATCAACATCGCAAATTAAGTTTTTCATAATTTCATATTTCAATAGCATAAATTAATATACATTTATAACAGTATCCTATTTGTTTTATTTTACCTTGGCAGTAAATTACAAAAATGAATTAACACTTGAAATAAATGTGTTTCTAATACTAATAATACAGTTACAATTATTTTAATTATTTTATTGTTAAATAAATTAATACATTGTTTAAATTAATACATTATTAGCTATAACAGTGTGATTTGTATTATGTACATTTCTGAAATACATAACTTTGATAGTCACCTGATAACTAACAGATCACTCTGTAAAGACATGCATTTTCTGTGAAGCTGCTTTGAAACAATATGTATTGTGAAAAGCGCTTAACAAATAAATATGAATTGAAAATTGAAGTGAGTTAATACATCTTTCATCTCTTCTGGACAACGTAATCAATCATTCAATATTTTTCCCTCATTTGGAGGCAAACGGAAATACAAAAATTAAATCTCCCTTTCACCACTCTTCAATTTACCCAACTATGACGACTTCCGCTTCTGAACCCCGGAAATATGAAAAGGGTTCATATAGACACTTGAAGTGGATCAGAAAGAAATCACTTAGCAACCACACAGAACACCTTAACCACTTAGCAGCATCACCCACAACATCCTAGCTTCTCATGGTGGCGAGTTTTGCACAGGCAAACACCACTCACATAGGAAAAATGGAAAAAATATATATACAGAATTGTAAACAGTATACAGTAATAAAGTCAATATCAGTTTCTGGCACCAGGTATGCCTCCGCGCTCAAGGCTATTTGCATCAGTATTTACATATTTTAAATTTGCCTGTGCAACATTCAAATTTATTTTCATTTTGTATCTATAATTTCTTTTTTTTTATGCCCACCAGGACCTATCATAAAATTTTGTATGAAAATGTGCCATGAAAATTATTTGTAATAGTTTCCATAGTCTCCAGAAATAGGCTCCATTTACCTAAAATATTATTCCGTAATTTATTCTTCTGGCTTCTTGGTGTGAAATATGACTGCATGTAAGAGTCACCCAATGATGTAAGACCACAGTGTGAATCAAATGTGTTCTATAACACATGAGCTCAGTGACCACAAACAGACCAAACAAATCAGCTGTGACATCATTTCTGATTCTCAGGGAAAAATCCACAGTAGGTAGACTCTTGTACATATGCAGCACTTCCCCATAATGCTTTGGGGACTAATTCATCTCCTCTTGAAATGCTGTTAAATAGCCACTAGGTGTCATCCTATGGACACAGATTCTGTGTGAGCCTCCTCAATTTGTCTTTTATGAAGTTGTGTGGTCGATCCACACCACATTGTGTCTGTCAAAGCACAGTTCCCCGTTGAAAGACCCATGCCGATAATACATTTGGTGTATTTGTTTATAATGAGGCTGAAGCTTATTTAGTTTAATGTGAGGGCAGTTTTCATGCTCACACACTATTTTTGGTCTGAATGATCACCGTTGTGTGGTTCATAATTCACTTGAAAGGTGAAAATGTGCCAAATCTTTTTGTACATTCTGCATGAAATGGTTGGACAAGTGTAGTTTTCTTTCTTTCTTGCTGCTATTGCTATTCATATGCGGTATTAAAAGTCATTGTGGAGAACATTTCAGTGAACAAAACTGCACTTTGAAGTGTTTGCACTTTGACTGTGAACATTGTATTTGGTCCATTCCTCCTGGATGAGAAAACTGTACATTTTTAAAAGTTAATAAAACATCATTTTTAGGCGTACACTAGTATACAGATGTTAGCATCAAAGCTAATAGACTTGAACTATGTTATGTGGATACAGAGATGAACCCAAGCGCAGACAGTATGCACTACACACAAGGTTTATTGATGACAAAGAATGGGGAAAACAAAACCCACAAGGGGGCAAAACACAGACAGGACAAAAAGTGACTAAACTAGACTATGACTTGACATAACTAGACTACAAACAAACAGCAAATACAGAAACAGAACTTTCTCTTGACAACACTCTTGACAGGGTACTCACAGAGAGGCATGATAGCATGTAACATGCAACAATGAACCGGCACAAGACAGCAAACACAAGGGGATTAAATAGGGAGACTAATGATAACACAACAGGTGACACAGGTAAAGCAATAATGACAAAACGAGGATAACAAGGGGGCGGACAACACAAACACATGGCCCAAACAAATGGCCATGTGCTTGTACACAAAACATGGGTCTGTCATGATCCTGCCTCAAGAATTAAAGAATGACAAGGACTAGATGGCAGAATCATGACAAACTAAACATCACAAAACTCCAAAAAGAAAATGGCAAATCAATGTAAAGGTTTAAAATACACTAAGGTCCTGTTTTACAGACAGGGCTTAGATTAAGCCAAAATCAGGCCTTAGTTCAATTAGGACATTTAAGTAGCTTTTATAAACGTGCCTTAGAAAAAAACATTACTGATGGACATCTTGAGACAAAACAACGGCACTGACATATTTTAAGATAAATCAGTGCAAGTTGCTTTCAGTTAAAACAGTTAAAACAGCTCAAACATGCATTTTATTCTGGGACTAGGCTTAAGCCTCATCAGTGAAACCAGGGGTAAGTGACTTAAACTCAGTATTTAGCTGATCTTACATTATGAGCTCTTCTTTCATTGCAGGCTTAATTCTTTATGCCAAAAGTGAGGTAAGGAATTTCAAACAGAGTGATTCTTACTCACAAAGCATGCAGGCCTATTTTTCCTCATCTCCCCTTCACAAAAAAGGGAACAACACACGTGTGTCCTGTCTGTATTGTCTGTCCCTTTTCACCCAGCTAAAGTCGTCAAAGGGTGAAGTTGGCAATTGCAATAGCATTAATGATCAAGAAAGGAAGAAGCAGCAAAATGAATGATTGTCCTGTAAAATCACATTCACTTTACAATGTGTTCTATGTTCTCTGTGTGTTAAATAAATGTAATTTGAACAGACATTTATCCATTAACATTATTATTATCTTTTCTTGTCATGTTACAAATAACCTTTATTTCCCTTCATATCATGTCCATACATGTTATTTAAGCATGAAAGCTGAGACGTCTGAGTCACATTAAAGTTGGCATGAAATGGAAGTTGGGATAGTCTTTTCTTCACTATTGTGTACCCAAACACAAATGAACTTGAGGAAATGACTAGCAGTATGGGCACCATTTTCTCTAGTACATTGGAAACTGTTGAACCGATCAGATTAAAAAAGGTCAGAGAGAAATGCACTGCACCATGATATAATAGTAATACTCTCACTATCAAGAAAGAAACTAGTAATTTAGAGCGCAAATGGAGACAAACTCACAAATGCACAAATTGCGTGGAAAGATAGAAATTCCTGTTATAAAAAGGGTCTAAAAGCAGCCAAAATAATCCAAGGTTCTTGTTGAGTACAATGGCAGGATTAACAAATAAGCAGACATCACCTCAACTGAATATTCCATTACAGTTTAGTAGCAATGACTTTATGAATTTCTTCACTGAGAAAATTGAAAGCGTCAGGAGTACAATGGTAAATGTACAACCTTTGACAGCGTTTTATGATTCAGCCTCAATTATTGCCCCTCAATAACAATTGCAGTGCTTTACAACTATAGGACAGGAAGAGCTAAATATCCTTATCATTGCATCTAAACCAACAGCATGTTTATTAGATCCATACCCACAAAACTACTGAAAGAGTAGCAGAAGACCCTCCTCTCAATATTATTAACTCATCTCTGTCTCTAGGTCATGTCCCAAGACAGTTCAAGCTGGCAGTTATTAAGCCTCTTACTAAAGGAACACGCCAACTTTTTAGGACTTTAGCTTATTCCCTGTATCCCTCAGAGTTAGATAAGTCCATACATACCCTTTTCATCTCCGTGCATGTCTGTCTGACTCACCCACCGCTAGCCTAGCTTAGCACAAAGACTGGAGGTAAACGGCTCCAGCTAGCATAATTGTTCCCAATAAGTGACAAAATAACGCCAACATTTTCCTATTTACATGTTGTGATTTGTATAGTCACAGCTTGTACAAATAACAAGGTCATATGAAACACAGCTGAAAAGGGTATGTATGGACTTATCTAACTCTGGGGGATACGGTGAAAATGCTAAAGTCCCAAAGAGTCGGCGTGTTCCTTTAAGAAACAACAATTAGATCCAAATGAATTAACAAAATACAGACCCATTTAAAATCTTACATTTATGTTTAAAATAATAGAAAAAGTTGTGTCAGCTAAATTGTGCTCCTTAAAAAAAAAAGAAAAAAAAAAAGATATCTATAAAAAATGTCAGTCCGGTTTCAGGCCTCATAGCACAGAAATTTCGGTCGTTAAAAATACAAATGACTTACAGTCTGGTGTTACCAGCTGGTGTGACAGTTACCAGTTACCAGACAGTTACCAGCTGGTGTGCTCAGGTTGACCACCAGAGGGCACTTCTTCTCTGACCTTTGCCACTCAGCCATGAACTTCAGTTCCTATAATCCTTTGCCTGGATTTATCTATAATTATTGAATTCACCTGTGTGTCGTTACATTTCTCATCGAGGTTTTGTAATTGTCACACGGCATTATTGAACACTCTCCCTTGTCTTGGGTTCTTCTGTGGATTGTTTGCAAGTGTTTTTGACTCTTTGCCTGGCATGACTACGATTCTGTATTTTCCAATAAAGCTGTGCTTGGATCTCACCTAGTCTCAGAGCTATCCGTGACAAAAACCTTGATCAACTCAGATCCAGCAGCATGGGAATTCGGATTCTTCCTCCAGCCACTAAGAAGGAGTGGAGGGCACGACGTCAAGCATTGTCTGCCCTGCGTAGGTTGATTTGCTCAGCTGTTTTGGTCCCTGGCTGTGGGGCTGGAGTATAATGATATTGCACTAATAGTTGTTTTTAATGGATGCCTGGACTACCCATTGCCTCCATGGGAGACGGAGGAACTTAAAAAGGTTTTGGGGCTTCATTGACTACCTTCAGTATCGAAGTCAAGTTTTTATTCCTGGTCCGGTAAAGCCTATTCCCAAGATGGCCGCCACCATTCCAGAGCCTCGTCCCAAGATGGCCACCGAGGCAGAATCTTCAGACAAGATGGCCTCCATACCAGAGCTTCCAGCCGCCAGGCCACCGCCTCACCCTTCTAAATGGAGGAAGAAGAGGAGGAAGGGTTCCTCCGTCCCTCAAGGCCCTGAGCCTGTTGTCATCCCAGAGCCTGCTGCAGGACCGGAGGCAGTCCCAGAGTCCGTCCTGGCTCCACCCGCGCTCTTTGCCCTGTCGGCTCTGCCCGCGCTCCTTGCCCTTCCTGCGCCGCCCTTGATGCCCGTCAAGCCAGAGACTCTTCACGTCATGCCTGACAAACCAGAGAATCTTCATGTCATGCCTGTCAAGCCTGGGTTTCTTCATGTCAAGCCTGTCAAGCCTGAGTTTCTTCACGTCATGCCAGAGTTTCTTCACGTCAGGTCTGCTGAGCCAGAGTTCCTTCACGTCATTCCTGTCAAGCCTGAGTTTCTTCACGTCATGCTAGAGTTTTTTTCACGTCAGGTCTGCTGAGCCAGAGTTTCTTCACGTCAGAACTGAGATCCTTCACGTCATGCCTGTCAAGCCTGAGTTTTTTCACGTCATGCCGGATTGTATTCATGTCAGGTCTGTTGAGCCAGAGCTTCTTCACGTCAGACCTGCTGAGTTAGAGACTGTGCTTGCATGTCTGCCCAGCCAGAGACTGTGCACATCATGGCTGCCCAGCCAGAGACTGTTCACGTCAGGCCTGCCAAGCCTGAGCTTCACGTCAGGTCGGCCGAGCCAGAGCTTCTTCACGTCAGACCTGCTGAGTTAGGGACTGTGCACGTCATGCCTGCCCATCCAGGGACTGTGCACGTCATGCCTGCCCAGCCAGAGACTGTTCACGTCAGGCCTGCCAAGCCTGAGCTTCACGTCAGGTCAGCCGAGCCAGAGCTTCTTCACATCAGGCTGGCCGAGCCAGAGACTGTTCCTGCCAGGTCAACCGTGCCTTTGTCTTCAGACAAATTGGTTGTCTCCATACCTGTGTCTTCAGACAAGATGGCCGAATCCACGCCTGTGTCTTTGGCCAAGATGGTCGACTCCACGTCTTGTGTCTTCGGACAAGATGGCTGACTCTATGCCTCTGTCTTTAGACAAGATGGCTGACTCTACGCCTGTATCTCCGGTCATGATGGCCGCATCTACCCCTGAATTGTCTGGTCCACCCTGGCCCCCTGAACTGTCTGGTCCGCCCTGGCCCCCTGAACTGTCTGGTCCGCCCGGCCACTTGCACAGCAAGTTAGAAAAGTTAGTTCATGCATTCATGACCTCTAGATTACTGTAATGCATTACTATATCAGGTTGTCGTGCATCCTCAATAAACAAGCTGAAATTAGTCAAAAAATCAGCTGCTAGAGTTCTAGGTCGAGAAAATATGATCATATGACACCAATTTACGCTAATTATTTTCCATTTTCTTTTTGGTTTTATCTTGGGATGCCCATCTTGAGGTAACTAGAGAGTATATCAGCTCCAGTTTGGATCCAGCCTCTGAAGACTTCAGATGTCCCAACACCTGTGTGAAGAGATGACCCAACTCCTGCGAAGACTTCAGATGACCCAACACCTGTGAAGAGATGACCCAGCTCCTGCGAAGACTTCAGATGACCCAACACATTTGAAGAGATGCCCCAACTCCTGCGACGACTTCAGATGACCCAACTCCTGCAAAGACTTCAGATGTCCCAACTCCTGCGAAGACTTCAGATGACCCAACTCCTGCAAAGACTTCAGATGTCCCAACTCCTGCGAAGACTTCAGATGACCCAACACCTGTGAAGAGATGACCCAACTCCTGTGAAGACTTCAGATGACCCAACACCTGTGAAGAGATGACCCAACTCCTGTGAAGACTTCAGATGACCCAACACCTGTGAAGAGATGACCCAGCTCCTGCGAAGACTTCAGATGACCCAACACATTTGAAGAGATGCCCCAACTCCTGCGACGACTTCAGATGACCCAACTCCTGCAAAGACTTCAGATGTCCCAACTCCTGCGAAGACTTCACATGACCCAACTCCTGCAAAGACTTCAGATGTCCCAACTCCTGCGAAGACTTCAGATGACCCAACACCTGTGAAGAGATGACCCAACTCCTGTGAAGACTTCAGATGACCCAACACCTGTGAAGAGATGACCCAACTCCTGTGAAGACTTCAGATGACCCAACACCTGTGAAGAGATGACCCAGCTCCTGCGAAGACTTCAGATGACCCAACACCTGTGAAGAGATGCCCCAACTCCTGGGAAGACTTCAGATGACCCAACTCTTGTGAAGACTTCAGATGACCCAACACCTGTGAAGAGATGACCCAACTCCTGCGAAGACTTCAGATGACCCAACACCTGTGAAGAGATGACCCAGCTCCTGCGAAGACTTCAGATGACCCAACACCTGTGAAGAGATGACCCAACTCCTGGGAAGACTTCAGATGACCCAGCTCCTGCGAAGACTTCAGATGACCCAACTCTTGCGAAGACTTCAGATGACCCAACACCTGTGAAGAGATGCCCCAACTGCTGGGAAGACTTCAGATGACCCAACTCTTGCGAAGACTTCAGATGACCCAACACCTGTGAAGAGATGACCCAACTCCTGCGAAGACTTCAGATGACCCAACACCTGTGAAGAGATGACCCAACTCCTGTGAAGACTTCAGATGACCCAACACCTGTGAAGAGATGACTCGAAAGGACTCCAACTCCTGCAAGGACTTTAAATGAAGCAAACTCTGAATCAACATGCACCAATGCTAAATTTTCTATATATCCTATAATTTGTTAACAACATGTATTCTTTACTTCAATGAGCTCATTGTTTCTGCCTTAAATTAATACATTGTTTAAATTAATACACTGTTAGCTAACTTTATGATTTGTTTATGTACATTTCGGAAATACATAACTTGGACACAGTCACCTGCTAACAGATCATTCTAAATTGTAATTTAGACACGTGCATTTTCTGTAAAGCTGTTTTGTGAAAAGCACTATACAAATAAATGTGTATTGAAATGAATTGAATATTGTGATGTATTTCCAAGTGAAATGAAAAATGTTGGACCGGTCTTGATTTAGGCCCAATCCCAGTTCTATTTTATACTTTTTTGCCTACCCCTACCCCTACCCCTTGAAACAGAGTGGCAAGAGGTAGGGGTGAAAATATTCCCTTAAGAAATGGGACACCACTACTACAACCTTGCACGTCATCATACGTCCTTGTTAGCTCCTACGTCAAAAGAGATGCGCCGGTGTTTATCGCAAACTAGATGCCGTCGTCAGCTGTGGTCATCTTAGTTGCTTGTGTTCCAGCTATATTTTTCAAGTTCTAAAATGACACAAAAACAACGTATCAAGGTTAATGACTTAAATTTCAGACTGTTTGTCATACAAGGCTATATTATAACATAAGATTTGAAACATAGAGTATGAATCATATGGACCACTTTTCTGTTCTTTTTTGTATTTTTAGTTCTTGACAAGACCCATTCCCCATTCACTTTCATTTTAGGGAAGGGAAGTTATAAAAAAAATAATAATAATAATGAAAAAATGTGCATGGATAGTTCATTTATGATAAATACTGCAATATTCCACAAAAGAAATTGGTTAATTATGAGGTTGAAAGCAATTAAATAAAATATTAAAAAAGGACTCACACACATACAAAAAAATAATAATAATGTTGTAGGATTTTGTCCTTGTATAAAGTGTGCTCTCTTTTTTCTTTTATTTCTGTAACAAGGCCATGGAACATTTCTTATGGGCATCATTGATGATGCAATTGCTTGGCTTGCTTTTTGCAGCGTTTGGTTCGAAAATAAATTTCTTACAGGCACTATTAATTCTCTGAATATGGTTCCCCAGCTAATAAAAATATCGTTTTGCTAATGTTCCCATTAAGTTATAAAAACATTATTTATGAATGTTCTCTGAACATTCAAAACATCCAAAAACGTTTTTCTTAGTTATGTGAATGTTAAAGGAACATTAAATTTGAACTTTTTGCAACCATAATGGGAATGTTACTTTTGAATGTTCTCTGAACATTTTGAAACAAGCAGTAACATTTAAAAATGTTAGGTGAACATCTAACTAAATGTTTCAGGTAAAAACATTCCATGAACCTTGTATAAATATAACGTGCTAACTTTTTGAGAACATTATTACGTTTTGTTAACATTACTGGAAGAATGTTTGTATTAGCTAAAGTTCTGAGAATGTTCCCTGTTAGTTGGGTCTATCAGAGTTTCAAACCAGAATGAAAATTCACAAATATGGTCAGAGAGTTAAATGATATGCTACTTGACATAATAATTATCTTATATCCGATGCACTAATAGATAACGATTCTCTCATAATATTCCCATGAGGGTGTCAGGTGCATGAAGACCTAACGGTTGCATTTACAAGTATCTTCTGAACTGGCACCATTCTCACATGCGTCATTGCCGTATTGTTAGTGCTTCATGCCAAGTGGACACTCCAACTGTGTCCCATACTCAGAAGTTTTCGCCAGGACGTGGAGAGAGCCCATCTCATCTCTGAAGAGGACCATGGGTAATTAGCATCAGTTCTGCAAAAATGTTCCAAGTACTCACTGAACCCTGTGAGATAAGTGGCCTGGCAGTGTTTCCATATCACTGTTTTATTGACACATACTTGATGGGCATGTAAACTAACATCAAATGATACAGTATTATACAACGCAGCTGAAGAAGCAAAATTCTCCTCTTATACGCTGCAATGTTTGAACAAGCCTCAGTATTTCAGCTTGTGTCATGCAGGGACAGTTAGTCAAAGGTTTTGTTAACTTCTTAACTGTCCTCATATAGGCCAAGATTCTAGAGCTGAATGCAGAAGGAGTTTTCAGATTAGTCAACAATTATGAGTTTTTCTGTGCCCTGTAATCTATACGGTTACAGCCTTGCAAAGCACAAATAATGTATTGTGTGTCAAGAACTGTATTTTTCAGAGCTGAACTATTGAACTTGATGAGAATAATATGTGTAAACGATGAAATACTGATAAAGACTGTAAACACATCTCCATGTGGTCAAATGAAATAGAAGAAGAAGAAGAGGTTTTATTTATATAGCGCCTTTCCGTAGCTCAAGGTCGCTTTACATTGTACATTACAATACATTTACACACCCGCACACACATTACAATCACATAAGGACACATATAGCCACATCATTTTTTTTAGCTGAGTCTTGAATGTAGCCACAGATGAGATATTACGAAGTGTAAGGGGTAGTGAATTCCATAATTTAGGAGCATTAACACTAATTGACCTTCCACCTAAAGTAGACAACCGGAAACGAGGGATGGACAATAAACCGAGTTCAGCTGATCTAAGGGACCGGGCAGGGCGGGAAGAGTAAAGTAGATCAGACAGATATGGAGGTGCAAGACTATTATCCACATATGACTAAACCATCAAGGCATAATCTTTAAAAGGAAAAATGTCACAGCTACATAAGATTCACTTGAATATACTGTATGTGTTACATCCGTTTATTTGCTCTATGTCCAGTTAGAGAAAAAAAATAAAAATAGAGCAAATTATTTTTATTTGAAAACATCCACTTTTCTGCTTTTCATTTACATAGTCTTTCAGCAATGAGAACCAGCTACGTGTCTGCTCTGACTTCGCCTAAACAGTAGTAAATATGTCACTAAGCAAAAACAGACAGATGTTGTGACTGTTTTACAATAAGCAGCATCCTGTGGAGCTAATATGTGGAGCCTCTTCTTGACATTATTAATGTTACTTAAGCTGTAAACGTTCTGATTCAAGAACCTTTTATGAATTTGGAGTGATACAACTGCTGGATAAATGTTCATATCTGGTGCAGCAGGTAATGTCATTTATCCAAATATGACTTTCTATTTATCCCGGTGTGATTAGCGTCTTCATTTCTGGTTCTCATACATATCTGCACCACACTGGCAGCTTTTCAAATAAGCACACTGTCATTGAATACACTGTGTGATCTATTGCTTTTGCTTTATTTGAGCAGCAGTTTTCCTGTTTTCCTCTCGCTGATCCACAATAAACAGCCGTGTAAACAGACAAGCATAACAGAGGATGGCTCTCAGAACAGGGACTGACACAAAGGCACTGTGCCAGGGTAAATAAATGTCCTGAGATGTGGCGTGCTTTCTGACAGAAAGGTCTAATCTGCCCCTCGCCTTAGAGAAACCGTGCATGCGAGACCAGGCTGATCCTTAGACGTGCACATTTTTTATCAAATGTGTCATGAGTTAGTCATTTATTAAGTGAATAAGTTGATTTAGGCTACCTTTTGCAGTTGTATGATCTCACAGTGAATGTTGTGTATGAGCAAGTATTAGTCATATTTTTGAGTGAAGGCATTGAAATTAGTATTAAAGGCATTTGAATTGATTAAATTTTAATAGAAAATTTCAGAATGTGCGCATAAAGCTTGTGGTATTGTGAAGATAGGTTTACCATCATAGGCTCATTGGAAATGCCTCATACCTTTTTGCTAAACTCTGAAAACGTAACTATGCTTACAAGTTTCCGGCTGATAAACACTAGTGGCAATAAAACATCAACACGGTTTATTCCTTTGCACTCAAAATATGATTAGAAGCAGATTGTTGATTGATAAAAACTTATTTTCTCACAGATTCTTGCACAGCATGATCTCAAAACACTGTTACCATAGTGAATATGTCATATACATTTTGACGTTTTCCTCACACAACCAGCTCCATATGTATGTTTTTTCTGAAGTACCGCAATAAACTTGCTTGGTAGCTCTCCTGATATCCAGCACTGATGTGGAGAAAAGTCACGTGAAACTCAAGTCACGATAAAAGACCCCAAAGAGTAAAAGCAAACTAAAATGGCATGATTATTTCAGCAAATGCGTTTTCTCACGTTTGGTTTTGTTATTTCCAAACGTGACATAGCATTAAACTTTTAGCGCCACTCATAGGACATTTCATTTCCCAACTACTGGAAAACGTACAACAAGCGAAGTAATAAACATTGTCAGATTTATTTTCTTCTGTTTCGAATAAAACTGAACTTTATTGAATAAAACTGTGTTTTATTGCCACTGGACATTTAACGTTTGAAAGTGTTGCAAAACCTGCAAGAAGCAACATATCATTTTCCCAATGAGCCTTGATTGAATTATTCACTAAACTGTGTTTTACCACAATCCTGAACAAAAAAAATAAATCCATCACGGATAGCAAAATAAACAGTCTAAAGAAGGGGCGCCCCAAATTTAGTGATTCAGGATTCTCTACTTTGATATTTTTATTTCTTATGCATCTGTTGTGATAATTTTACGATTATTTCAATTATTTTTCTATGTAAAGCAGTTCTAATTTCCATTGTGTATGAAATGTGCTGTATAAATAAACTTGCCTTGCTTTTCCTATTTTTAAATGATAAATAGTTTTAATAGTATGTTGATTTTGAGTCTTAAAATAAAACCAGCTTCAACCATCAGGCCTGCTCGACACATGATGCATACTTAGTGGAGACTCTATGACACTGTGCTAAGCTAATGTTAGTCATAATGTTGAGCATGTAACCACATCACACTGTTGAAGAGGTTTGCATCTCATACCATGTCAATTTCCTTCTTTCTTACAGATAAAAAATCTTTTTCAAAAGTTTCATAATGAGCCAACTATGCCATTACGTACCGTTAGCATTGCAGCTCAATTGTTATGCAAGAGATCTGATGAGATTTCTGAGGAAAATTAGAAAGAACGCCGCCTATGCTTGTCTTCCTCAAAACCGATAGTAAAAGCACGGAAGACAAATGATATGTGAATGTCAAATGAATGTGTTTGAGAAAGAACAAACAGAGAACTCACTGGAAAGGAATCACCTCAGGGACAGCAGTCAGCCGTTCAAGAAACAGCCCCGCTTCCTGCAAATACCCAATGGACTAAGATGACATGTCTGGGGTAACATATCCTCTCACACTGTTGCTTAACATAGCTGTCACGCTAAAGCGTTGGGCATTAAGCCTGCACTGAATTTCTGGGTAAATCATTGTTTACATATTTTTATGACCTTGCATAGGCCAATAAGACTCTTAAAATGCTTTTAGGGCCCGTTCACACAGAACGCGTTTTTTCCATTCCACTCCACTCCACTATTCCATTGTTTTTCAATGTAAACACGCGCTAGACGGACATCATTAACCGTTTCGCTCGCGTCTTTTGCAGCGTCTAGCACATGACACGGCATTCTAAAAACGAGGCACTCAAGTTACAATAAGTTCAATGTTTAAAAAACACGTTTCTACACTTTGCGCTTTTTCCGTTCCACTGTCCTGCTTCTCTCGTTCTTAACAGCACACACACTGCTTTAATGGTTGTGATTGTTAAGTGAAGCATCACTTTAGCTAATTCAAAGTATTAAATTTTTCTAAATATTTCCCTATGAAGATTTCTTGAAATGTTATGCTCTAAAGGTTTTAGGTAGAGTTTAAGGGTTTTTTCATGCTGGTAATTCTGCCCTAGTAAATATAAAACTGATACAGAAAGTAGTTTATAGGATGCAGTGTAAGTATGTTTTATAGACTAATGTTGTCAAGCAAGTCAATTGCATCCTGTTTGAAAAATGAATTAAGAGTTTTTATTTTCTTGCTTTCGCCACAGGGTAACACAACATTGTGATTTAGTATCCCCAATGACAGAGCAAATAGGCTTACAAACGGTCTCAGAAGACTTGAGAAAACAACACTCATTTATCAAACTCCCATTTGGGGGAGGATCAAACCATTTTGTCATGGAAAAAAAAGTCAGTCTGCCTCCACTGGCCTGCGCGCCCACCTCCACACTGAGGTAACTGTGACCTGATGAATGGGCCTACTTTCACTACTGTAGCGGTCTAAGGTGGAATGAACACTCATCTTAGTACAATGGCCAAACCCCATCAGAAACACAGAAAGTCATTTTGCCTGAGATGGATGCGACAGTTAGTCTTGCTATATGCGGTTTCCACCTCACTGACTTTGTGCTCAGGCCTGATGAATGTGAAGACAGTTCAAACTTCAGCTATTTACAGGGGTATCGAAGGCCCTGTTTACACCTGGATTTTGGACGTGTTTTGGTCGATCGGATCACAAATCACAAGGAGAAGAGGGAAACACATTCCCGTTTACACCTGGTGTTTTAATCCGTCTCTTTTGTCCACTTTCAACCACCTTCTGTCCTGATTTCTTCGAGGGGAGGGTCTATTTAAACTATTTAAACAGTATTTAGTACAGTAAACAGTAAATGAATGCTTTTTCTTTCAGATCTTTCTATCTTATGGACAAAATAAGTTTTAAATACGGAGGACAGAGCTTTCGTTTCTGCTCTGATAGCCGCAAGACCACCTCTGGAAGTGTTCGAAAGTGCTCCAAAACGTTTTAGACCCTCTTTACACCTGTATATAGCGTCGTCCAGTTGTGATGTGCAGGTGTAAACAGGGCAGAGGAGAGCATTTTCTCTAGCTTAATGTTAGTTTGGTTGTGTAAATCAGGGTTGTGTAAATTACTTTTCCTGTTATTCCAATTCAACTTCCTGTAGGGTGTGGCCAATTCAATTCAAATTCACATAAATTAACCAGTTTTTGCACAATCCCGATGTAAATTGACAAAAATCTACTTTTTTAAGCTTTTAAACAGTTATCTTATAAAATATCGATAGAGTAATAATTTCTAAATGAACAACTGAGCACACAAATGAAGGTGAAGGGATGCTTGTTAAGTCTATGTGATCACCGCTATTACTGTTGTTCATATAAACGTGCATAACTCATCTTACTCTGTTTGTCCTATAGACACGATTGATCTCAAATAATGCAGCATTTTTAGGAGACTAAATCAGGCTTAATGGTCATTCATCATTTGTGGTGGCAAGTGGTGTAACAGTTGAAATAAACTTTAAATACCAATAAATATTAAAATGTTTGCATATTTTTATTGTGTAGGCCTAGGGTGACAACAATTTGTGCACTGTTAAAAGTTACATTTTTGTTTTAAAATACATATTTAATGGAGCCCTCCATAATGGAGTTTGAGAGATTTCATGTGTAACAACATTTGCATGATCCCACCATATATCAAAGAGACATCCTGGGATGTAATTGCAATACATAATGTGAACAAAAATAGAGTGGTACAGTGTATTTATACTACGGGGCTGTAAAATGCTTTAATCTGATTGGTTGACGAACATTCTAAGGTGTGCAATTATTTTCAGGGAAACGCACATGCACGGCTAAAGTAGTTCCAGGCAGGTCTTGACGCATTACAGTTCCATATCACTTCACAAAATGAAGCAAACAAAGATAGTCAACAATAGGACACAAATGACAAATTATTTCCATGTTTTTTTCCCCCACAAAATTATGTTTTATTCTTGTGGGAAGCACATACTGTACTTCTCCCGCTGTCTCTCCCCCTCAAACGCATAACACATACGGACATATCGCACAGAAACCTGTTGTCAGTGCTGCTCTAATGATTTTATCAGTGAAATAGTTTAGCAACTTAAAAGCTACATGACATTTCTCACTAGCGAAGTTATCTGAAAAACAAATGTTTGAAATAAATTTTAAACTCTAAAGACTTTTCTCTTTGTAACATTCTGATCAGGTTTGATTCTAATCATAATGTAACATTATTGAAAACTGATTTTTTTTTGTTTTTTTTTTTTTGTACAAAAACTGCTAAACTTTGACAAAAAGTAACTTTTATTTGTATAATTGTGATTTCATAATATGTAGATATGAATCTAACTGGAAAAACTTGTGAAAAGATGTCTTTTAGTTTTAAACTTTTAGTACTTTTAGAGCTCTGCAGCCATCTACTGGTTAAAGTGATATTTCTTTTAATTTTAAAACTGCTTTTTCCAAAAGATGGGCAAAAATCTTACACTAAACCATGTCAGTTATTCATGTTATACCCATGAATGAAATTTAGAAATGTGGGTCTTTTATAAGGTGAATTTTACATTAATTTGTTTTTATAAAAACCTATAAAAAAAAAAAAAAAATTCATTTATGTATATACATTTTGTGGAGTAAAAATGTCCAAATGTGGAGTAAAAACATTAATAAACTGAATGAAATTACATTTGTTTAATATATATATATATATATATATATATATATATATATATATATATATATACATTTTGTTGCCTGGGGTCTCTGAGACGCCAAACAGTCCGACTGTAAACCGCAAAAGAACAGCGTACAAGGGTTAAAGTGGTGGAACATAGTGCAGAACAAAGTGCAGCCATAACAGGGCATTGTCTATCAGAAAGTTAAATGAAAATAAATAAATACAAATAAATAGAATGAAGAAAAAATATATCTATATAACAAAAAAAAAAACTAATAACAAAAATAACAGTGCATAAAGGACAATTTATGAACAGTAGAGATGTAATTTAAAGGGTTAAGTTATGTTTATGCACTAAACAAGACCAATAACCTTGATTTATTAACCAATTAACACAGTATACCCCATTTCCCCATGATATATGTACGTGGGAGGGTTTGCCTTCGCCATGCTTCCTGGAAGTAGGGGTAGGAAGTTGACAGTCTCATGTGACAGGAAGGAAGTGAATACCTTTTTTTTTTCTTGAAATCCTTTATTTGGTTGTTAGCTTTCATGTCATTGAGACATAAAACATGGGTAACATCTAGAAAAATACTTACAAAAGGAAAATGACAACTATACACTGCGGCAACTATAGTTACCGGTGGGCTTTTTAAGAAAAGGGGGGATTCAGTTTGACTAATTTCTGTAAAGGTCATGGTGATGGTTGGTGAAAGGACTGAATGTTGAGTTCAATCTTTCATTTTACAATTTCGCGTGTTGCACTTTTTACACTATGTTATACTGATAGCTTACACATTTTAAATTGTTTTATCTATATTTGATAAATATTGTCTTATTAATATTTCTGAAATGCCTGTGATCTTGAAATGATCATTATGCCCAAAAATAAGACACAGGTGATAAACAAATGAGTTACTATAGTCACTGACATAAACACACATGAATGGTGAAGACAAAAAGAAGAGGAAAAGCAGCAAAATAAGAATCTTTGAATATAACTAAACCAAATTTGTGACAGGTGTTACTGTTTCCCTTGGTAGAACTAGTTGTAACACCACAGACATAGGCTAAGTGGTTAGCGCCAGTGTTTTCAAGCATAAGCACCAGTGATTAAAAATCTAAATTAAGCCTTCATCTTACTTAATAATGCATATTAAACAAAATGTTTGCACATAGCAATGAAATGTATCATTGTCATCTTAGTTTCTCTGTCTTGTTTAGTTTAGAGGCAGTTTACACGACACCATTTACAACTAAAAACTGAAAACTTTTTAAACATTGGTCATTTATATGACAATGACGTTTTGGGGGCGTAGTATTTTTTTTACAAAGTGAAATACCGCCAAATACTGGCCTGGCATTAAATATAGCGATCCCCTTTCACACAAATCCAATAAATGACTAAAAACACTTTATTATGCACTTTATCTTAGTCTTAGTTTTAGTCATTCATTAGTTGTCATGGTTTCTAATTAGTTTACACCTGTACCCTGTTTTTATAATCATCATCCTCTGTGTATTTAAGCCTTCAGTCTTCCTCAAGTTCATTGTCTTTTGTTAAAGTTACGTTCCTGTGTGTTGTGCTTTCTGGTTCCTGTTCATTAAAATGTGTTCTAATCGTTCATTATGCATCACGCATCATCCTTGGATTTCACTATACACGCAACCCCTGACAATTATCCTGACAAGGTGAAGAATTACCATTATGTTTTTTACCTTTGATAATTCATACAAAGAACCGGTGAAACATCCCATAGACTTCCCTAAAACAACCTAGCAACTGCTCAGAAAACTCTAACAACCACATTGCAAATACCTAGCAACCGTGCTGAACACTCTAGCAATAATGAGTTTCGCACACTCAAATACAACTTAAATCTTCAGGAACCTGAAAAATGTGGTTGAGTTTTATAGTTCCTCTTTGGAGAATAGGGCAAAAGCTTAATCATTCACTTCTCTCACTGGTAAAACTATGACTTTATGTGTCCCATATCCATAATATAAATCTTTTGTTGTTTGATTTCCTGTTTGTTTAAGTTGCTCTTCAACTTTCATACAAAAACCCCTTGAATGTTAGGTAAATAAGCAAGCGTAGAAAAGGTCAAAGTGTGACCTTTCGTAGAAAGGGTTTTGGCAGACACGTTTCATATCCTTATTTTGAGGTCTGTGGATTCCCCTAATAGCCCTGAGCCTTGTACTGAGATCTTTACCCCTGCGCTAACCTCTAGAGTGCATTAATCTCACTTTCTCTCCATTTGAGTCTTCTGGGGGGAAGAATGTATTTGTTCCACAATACTATTTTTGCAGCTGCTTGTGTGGAGAGCTTCTGCATTGTTAGACATCAAATGAAAGAAGTGAAAACACAGCATAAATAAACGTGGAACAGATACAGTCTGGCTTCACAACCTTAAAATTGTCTACCTAATGGACAGAACACACCATCGCAGTTGGCATAAAGAAATTACTTTAAAAGGCTAGTTCCCTTCTCTCTCTATTCATGTGAGCTGCCCTTTCATACCTCATGACTGAATGTAACAGTTTTGCACACACAAAAAGCAGAGGCATTCATGTCAATGTTTTATCTAGCGTTTCAATATTCTAAATGTAAATCAACATTTCAGGTCTATTAGTCTTTTAATCTTTTAAGAAGCGGCATAATGAGAGGGCCATAAATGCTGTGAGTTTATCTTTCAATAATTATTGGCAGACTGTTCATTATGCCTTACTTAGCATTAACAATGATGAGTTTTATGAAGACCTACAAGACTTACAGTCAACTGATTGCTATTATTGTTTCACGAGTTCACACTTTCAAATAATCAGATAAAGTAAAGATTAAGTGTATTTGGCGTGCTGTCCGAACTTTGTATTTTGGCCCGAACACAGAGTACTCCCCCGGATCCCTGGCTGGGATAGGAACCAGCCAAGAGTGAGGAGTCAGGAGAAAACTGTCGAGGAATAGGTGAGTCAGCTATGTATATGTATAGGCCTCCTCTCGAGCTGATTGGATGGATCATATGAACATGTTCCTCCTGAACTTTGTCATATTCTATGATTTACCAACATTTACAGAAAAATTATACCCATGCTGGGTGGATTCGTCACTTGCAACACAGGATATGCAATATGAATAAGAATTATGTCAACATACAGAAAATCATATTAGTAGCCTATAATCATTAAGCAATGTGATCGTGCAATATTGTGAATATGCAGTGATATACATCAATCACCACTGGAGTGTGTTTTATAATGATCATTTTGTAGAGAGATTGACTGATGGATGTTGCATTATAAAGTACTTACTCAAATGTTGGAAAAGAATTCAAACCAGTCCCATGAGGAAACCTGCTTTTGAATTTCAGTCCTGTTCAAGTCCTTGTTTTTAGGTTGGTATGAAGTCTCTTTGGCGAAGGCAGGAAATGATTCATCACTTCAACCTTTTCTTCCTTAGGTATTAGTGCCACTATTATTACTAATATTTAGTGTATAAACCCTCAGCGGTTTGATTAAAGTCACGAAGCATGGCCTATTACATTCTCGGCTCCCTGGTAAACATCCATTATTCCTTTCCACACACTCACACGCTCACACACTCACAGGATCGACAGCTTTGTCAGAAGGAGGAAGTCAAATCTCACAAGCTGACATGTCACCGTACATCCTCCATTCCATCCCGAGAGTTTTCCAATGCAGGGAAATGCAAGGAATGCCTCTCAATGTCATGGAGGAATCAGCGGCTCTGAGCGGCTGTCACCTCCAGGAGCTCGGGATGGAAGGCCAGTGGCGAGGGCAGCGTGCCCAGCAGACGTGAACCGCCAACTGGATGAGGTACCTCATACGAAGGGCCCGCTTCAATCTTGATCCTCAACAATAACAGGGGGACAGGACAAGGCCATCAGTCTCCATTACGGAGACACTGTTTTCTCTCAAATTACCCTCTCTGTCGTGTTCTCCGCAGCATCTATAGGAGCGGCTGTCTCGTGCATCATTTCGCTCACAAAGCTTGAAAGCCCCCTGGAGGGGAGAGAGAGCTCCTTCCTGCCCCGCTGGCCCCTCCTCGCATGTCCGTCCACCTTGACAGGGACAGTCTCTGCCGACAAGGGGGAAAATTAGCATAGCAATGGAGACCCTCTCAGGGCTGACAGGGGCGGACATTGTAAGTGACTCTACGGCTGCCCACCCCCCACCCCCCCAGCCTCATTCCTTCCACAACAACATCTGAGACCTGCTTAACAAGTCCCGGATGAGAGCGGGACAGCCGTCTCACCTTAAAGACCCACCTGGAGCCCTCCTTTCGTGCTGACACACAAAGAGCAGGTGAAGTATCAGATGACCGCCTCCATAGTGTTTGGAGACTGTGCATTTCCCCGTTTCTCAGTAAAAACAAACACAGACCAGAGCGAATCTGCAGCGTCACTTTGACGTAACTGATGCAGATGGATCAACACGTATCCGAAAACCTCCTCAAGCAGGTGCATGGATTCAGTCTGTTTATATTTTGTCTACCTCCATCTCAATAGCTCCACTTTTCACTCACCCACCAAGAACAGCACTTCAGTGCATCTATAATAAGGAGATCATTTTATCATAGTCAGATGAATGATCTCATATGAATAATGTCATGTTATTTTTGGGACAAAGCAATATACTTGAAATTGCTCAAAATTGAAATTGCCGGTGCTCAAATTGAAAAATGCATTCCTTCCTGATTTTCTACTGACATAAGTATAGCACGTCATTTTTTATTAAGTCTAATTAAAGTTTTGTTCAACAACAAAGGCAGTTGAAACTGACAATTCATTTGAGTTGAATACAAAATATTCTATATAATATAGACATGGAAAATACCACAAAAAAACATACATTAAAATAAGTACATATTTGTGGAAAAATACAGAAAACACACAAAAGTAAATCAACAAACTTACAAAAAGAAAAACCTAACAATCATATATATTCCAACAGTTTCTTTTTAATGTTATTGAATGAAGTGTCTTGTGCTCATGAAGGTCAGTATTTGAAGCAATTAAAATAACTTTTCTATTTTAAAACATTTTAAATTGTAATGTATTCCTGTGTGTCACGTTCAGTTTAGTTTTGTTCATGGACTTTGAGTGTGTTTTCATCTGTCACATGATTCTTTGTTCGCTACTCATCCGTCTCCTTGGTTACCGTCATTATTAGTTCATGTGCGTCAGCTGTGTTTAGTAATTATCCTTGTTACGTTCACTTCTAAGTTGTTCCTTCTCCTACACTCCTTTGTCTGGTCACTGTATACCTTCACTGTGTTAACGTGAGTTCCCATGATTGTTACATGATTCTAGAGTGTTACTTTTAAAGTAAAAGTCATTTGGATTTCATCTTCTGAGTCTTCAGCCTGTTCCTGATACACCACAGCGTTACACTGGGACGGTACAGCTGAATGTTTGACATCATTACAACAGTATTCAGTGTCGCATGATCCTTCAGAAATCATTCTAATATGCTGCTTTGCTGCTCAAGAATAATATCTTATTAATATCAATGTTGAAAACCGTTTTGCCGCTTAATATTTTACTTTGTGGAAATGTTTTCAGGATTTCAAAAGAACAGCATTGAAATCGGTTTAGAAATTTGAAATGTCTTACTTTCACTTTTGATAAATATGATGCTTCCTTCCTGAATAAAAGTATTAATTTCAAGATGGCTCTGCTCACCCCACTTGTGAGAGTGAAATATCTGCTATCAGTCTTTCTATAATCAGACTGTGTACAGGCAACTCTTCTTGCTGTGGTTCTGTATTAACCTCTCGTGTAATGCCCTCTGTCTCTCTTTGAGCAAGACTTACCCAGCGGCTGACAAGTGTCAGCTCAATGATCCAGCAAGTCTTCTTTCATGTCTTGTCTCGCGGAGAGCTCATCAGCCCTCATCCTTTCTACTTCAGATTGCATTGGAGGACTGTTTCAAATCATAGACCAAGCATGAAAGACAGCGAATGACTTTAGTGATATATAGTGTTACTGTTATTATCAGGACCTGTTGCTCAAAACCCACAGCTTCTGCGAATAGTGTCATTTTAGACACTGACAGTATTGGTTATAGTTGATGTCTGTTTTTTCTTCAAGTGTGTATGTGTTTTTTGACTATAAAAGAAACAATTTTAAGTCTATGCATCAAGACTAGAAGATTCTAGTGTTTGGAAGGACCACAGGTCACAAATAGAGCTTTGGAAAAACAAATATAATATTCAAATGTTGAGCTTTTTTAAGCTTAATAGCACTAAAACTGTTTTTCTCATTATCCAGCCAGCATCAGTCAATGACCCCTGCTCATCAGACACAGTGAGCACTGTTACTGACCCTTGTCATTGGGGGAATTCTTTGCCATTGAGATCAAATAAAATGCATCTCTTTTTCTTTTTGGCAGACAAATATCCGGATATGCAAATTGTACGTGAAGTTTGATACACTCTTAAAAATAAAGGATCCTTATTGCATTGATAGAACGTTCCTACATCCATGGAACCTTTCCATTCCACAAAAGGTTCTTCACTGTGGAAAAAGTTTTTTTATTAAATGTTCTTAGCACTAAGAAAAAAATTGATCTTATAAGAACTGTTCTCTGAAAAGTTGTTTGGGAATCCCCAAATGGTTCTTCTATCACTGTGAAAACCTCCTTCTGGAATACTTATTTTTAGAATGATACTGTGGATAGCATCAAATTGACACAATTTTTGTCTATTACCCATTTGCTAATCAACTAAGTATACGCATGGGAAATCATTTCAACATGACTATTCCATGTTGCACTGCATAAATGTGCCACTGCTTTTGATCTCGTGAATCAGCTGTGTAGCTGGAATTTGATTTAATAAAGCGATGACGAAGAAAGCTTACGCATGTGCTGCGTGAATGACAGCCCCTCATTCACGGAATACACACATAATCAAAGCAGTGCATTAAAGTGGAGTGATCCTTCTTCACATAAAGAACAACAACATTTTCTTTGCCCTTTGCCTCTTAACCATGCAGATATTTTTCCGAACAGCCAAAACATGAATTTTTATGATCCGAGGGAATAGCTGGCATATCTAAAAACAGTAACTGCTTCAGTTTCCTCAAGAAATCAATGGAGTCTCATTTGTGAAGGCATAAAAGACTCTTCACTGACAAAGGCATGCATGTACCACCAATCATAACAGAACAGACGGCAGATTGAGCACAACAATGGGGACGTTCACCACAAGATGTCGGAGCAATTAGAAAGTCTTATTGTCCTCTGCTCTGCTCATTCAGGATTCTTGGCTGGAATTACCAGAGATGCATGAACTCCATTCTGTCTGACCTCTATGCAATGTTAGTCATGCACATTTTAAGCATCGGCGAATAATGTTGCCTTTATCTGCCCCGGACTTTAGCCGCTGAGAACGATTGCATCTCGCTTGGAAAAACGTGCTTATTCTGAGCTAACGTACATATACAAGTCGGCTGAATTATTTATAACAGTAAAGGGATTGTAAGAGAACTGTAAGCCTTCCATGATATCAGTTTCTCTGTACAGAGAGAAATTGACAATTTAAGAGCTGAAATTAATATCTGAAGCCTTTGTTGATTCATTCTTCTTGGAGTGAGATTCAATGTTTTGACATTTTGACCCAAATCACAAAAGTCCAAACCACATAACCATTAACTAAATATTTATATACTTTATACTAATACTTTATATACTATATACTAAATATGGTAACACTTTACAATAAGGTTCATTAGTTAACATTAGTTACTGTATTAACTAACATGAACTAACTAGCAATACATTTGTAACTGTATTAGTTAATCTTTGTTGAGATTAGTTAATACAAATACAGCTGTTCATTGTTTGTTCATGTTACTTCACATTGCATTAACTAATGTTAACAAAATACAACTTTTGATTTTAATAATGTATTAGTAAATGTTGAAATTAATATTAACTAAGATTAATAAATACTGTAGAAGTTTTGTTCATTCTTAGTTCATGTTAACTAAGGTAGTTAACTAATGTATCTTATTGTAAAGTGTTATCCTAAATATTTATTTTGTTAAATAAAACAAGTCAGCAGTAAAAAAAAAATACGTATAGCACCACATTAACAAATGGGACAAATAAGCTCAGATTTCACAAAAGGAATGCGCTTCATAATTCTTCCTGGTTTTTAAAGCGAATCATTAAATTATGCACATTTTCATAATATTAGTATTAATATTAAATGCTCATTTTGATTTGTTAAAAGAGATATATGGGACTACATAAGAGAAAAAAATAACTTAAAGAGAGAACACTTTCATGACTAGTAACTTTGTAATAATGTCAAATTTAAAGTTGACTTTAAAGTACATTTTAAATGATCATGTTTTAATAATCTTTTGTCATGCTTTAAAGAAGTACATTTATTTTGATGTCTGGACTAACACAGTAAAGAAAATATATTTAATCACAAATATATATTCAAATACATGACATACAGTACACGTTTCAATACAAATATATAAATAAAGTATATTTTAGTTGATCATAACTGCTTGTTAGTACATTTGGTAATACACTGTACCATATTTCAAAGAAAATAGAAATAATTATAAAATGATATAGGAAGATGTTCTTAAGTCCTACTTAGGTGGGTCCAAAAAAACTCTCTTAAGTTGAACTAATTGCATTTAACCCTCTGATGCCCTTTTTGTTTTAAAATTGTATACTTCACTGGAATGGTACGACACTTGGTAAAGGTTTTGGCACTTGCTATGTGTATAGACAAAAACAAAAAAAATCACACTTGTCACTCACGGTCAAAAATTGGAAATCAATGGGAAAGGAATTTCATCTAGTAGTAGGCCTAGTGGAAACTTTTGGGACTGCGCCCCGCCAAATTTTACTGAAAGCTCTTTTTTTTTACATATGAAGCTCAAATTTGGAACACAACTTGTTCTGATTTATTTGCTTTGATTTTCTCGCAGTTTTAGAGCGGAAATATAAATATGTCTCATTTAAAAATTGAAAATTGTATGTTTGTGTATTTTTTATAACAATAAATGTAAAATTCTATAACTTTTTTAAGCTCACTTTTTTTTACCTTTTTTTTTTCTCTTCAGCAATAATCTGCCAAGTGTCGTCTTTAAAAAGACACCAAACTTAATCTGTGCTACAAAGCATTTAAGATTTATGACAGTTTAAGTTGGACATTTATTTTTCAGATAGCCTATATGCTCAAAAGGTGAATAAATGGATTATAACTACTGCATAGGCCTAAATATAATTTAGTACCATAACATCCCCTATATGTAAAAAATAAAAAAACATTATAAAACTAAAATATACATTCATTTCATGTCATTTGTGACCACCACAAGAGGAGCACCAGAGGGTTAATATCAACTGAATCTATAATACATTTTCATTTTATTATGCAATTAAGGGTCCAAAAACATTACATACAGTTCGTACTAATGCATTTTCTTTTCAAGTATTTTATTTCTGCAATAAGTGCTGAAGCGTACTTCTTTTTCACAAGGGTTCACCATACCATCCTCTCTTTGCTTTAAAAAAAAGACCATGGCTTCAAGACTGTATGGAAGGATCTTCCATATGTGTCTGATCTCCATATCCTGGCCGCTGAGAGAGGATCTAATTGAATTACCCAAACGGAAGTGGTATTTGGATGCGCTTGCTCTTTGAGTAAATGAGCAGGCCTCATTATTTCTCAAGAGGATGGTCTTTGTGGTGAGTATGCACAAAGGTACATCATGTCCTGAGCAGAGGACGCACTTCACTTACTCAGTGCTTTGCTCCATCCATGCACACTTCCGGTCCTCTTGCTATCAACACCAACCTGACAAAAGATCATGAATGACTTCAATTATAAGGTGTAGAGGTTTGAGAGAAACTGGACCCTGAGAGTAATAGTCAGACTATATTATTATATTAAATGTGTAGCCTATATGGTTAGGTGTTGTTGCTTAGTGAGGGGACAGTGGTGTTAATTTAATTTGAATTTGTGATCTGATCATCTAAGCTGGATGCACCACGTGATGATACATTACTGGTGTTACTATCAGTTGCAAACACAAATGGTCTTATTGTCTGTGGTGATGCAAATGGAAACACACTAGAGTTAAAATTATAATCTTTACATATATTTTAGTATGTTACTCAACACATCAAAATAAGTTTACTTTTTTAAGTTCTTTAAACAAAAGATTATTATAAAATAATGCTTTTAAAAATGAACTTTGAAACATTTAATTTGATTTATAAGTGTGTTAAGACTCCAAATCTTGAAAGTGTACTCTCTTTAAGTACACTTAAGTGACTTTCTTTTTCGTTAATATTATGTTATCAGCAAGTATAGCCTATTTTTAAAATGTAATTTTAAGATTTGAGGAACACTACCAGTGCACATTCAATACAATTAAGCTCACTTCTTTTTCACAAAGGTGCTGTGTATGAGATTTAACACTCAATGATGGAAACATTTCTTTTTTTAAACTATTGTTTATTTAGTCAACATTGTATTGTTTAAACATTATTCACTTTAAAACATTTATTTGGATAAATAAATATGGCTTGCATGTACACTGTTGCATTTGTTTCACTAAGAATTTACTCTAGAGATCAAGCCTGTGTGGTTAATAAATGACATGATGATGTTGGTAGGGTGGTGATGTGTTGTTGTAGTCCAGGGTGGCTGTGGGGGAAGGGACAGAGTTGAATGGCCCAACGGGCCTCCCCACCCCTCATACTCACAAGAGAGGGTCAACAATGTGGAGGTTGTTGGGTGTTGTAGTTCTATCACTGAGCTAAATTGTGCAATTATTAAAACTGACGGCATGTTTACAAAAATAAACATATTTACTGCAGTGTCAGAGAATATTGACATGGCCTATCTGAATCTGTCTGCGTGTTTATCCGCTATTCTAATTATTTATTTTCAATCCATAAGCGCAAAAGAACTGCAAGATCCATTATTCTTCCCGGGTGTTCTGCGCATGCGGAGTAGTTGAGGACGTGTGGATCTAATAGCCATGAATGGGGCGGTGGAGAAGAGGGTCTGTGGATTTTATCCAGATGCAAAAATTAATGTTTGTACCTCAATGGAGTTATTTTTATCGTAACTTTCAACACGAATACACTCGACTGCTTTAAATGCTTCACGTGAGTCAATCTCGTCCGGCGTAAAAGCTCTTTTGTTTTCATCGCGTGGCTCGAAACAAATCACGGTTTCGATTGTTTTCTATTAAACATGCCCGGGAACAAGTCGTCGCTGATCCAGAAGATAGCGAGCCAGGCTTGTGTGACCTTTACAAACTCTTCCTCTGCCATTGGGGACAATAAAGTGTTTTTAGAGCAGCAGGCAGGGTTGGTTTCTCTGCTCTCCGACATAAGGGCTGCGGATCTGAATATTGCGCCACCGAAGCAAGCCTCCATATCTCCCCCACAGTCCTCAGCAGTCCCTCCGGTCACATACATGCACATCTGTGAGAATGATGTCTTCAGCATGGGAGTGTTTCTGCTGAAGTCTGGGACTTCCATCCCTCTGCATGACCATCCTGGGATGAATGGCATGCTGAAGGTCCTATATGGCAACGTCAATATAAGGTGTTATGACAAGTTGGATAAAGCCGTGGGTGCTGAGAGTGAAACTGAGAGGCAGTTTGAGCCACCTTTCCAGGGGGATGATGTGAGGAGAGCCGTGCTGAGGTCTTCCGGACTGTTTTCTGAGCAGAGCGGCCCTTGCATCTTGAGCCCTCTCAAAGACAACCTTCATGAGATTGATGCAGTGGATGGACCAGCTGCGTTTCTCGATATATTGGCACCACCGTATGACCCTGATGATGGGAGAGATTGTCACTACTACAAAGTTTTACAAACTGCTGGCAAAAAGTCAGAGCAGAGCGGTGAAGATGAAACTTGGGTTTTAGAGATCCCCCAACCAGATGATTTCTGGTGCGGGGGGGAGCCTTACCCCGGTCCTAAAGTTTCAGTGTAGAGATGAACACTGGAATGGACTAGTAGCCTCTGCACATGATCCGTCTTCGCTCTAACTCAGATGTGTACAAATTTAGTTTTTTTTCTTGGGACTGGAAACATCACTACATGATTTTAAATGTCCAGTCCAAGCCTATGCGCCCCATAGGCTAAATCAACTCTTTGTGGCCTTGCTTGTGAATAATGAATGTATACATTGAAAAGCATTTACTCTTGTATAAGTGCACACTATATATCTACATGAAATACTTGTTTAATTTATTTTAAAAGACTGTACACAAACACTAATTCTAATGTACTGTTTATATTTTTACTGTTGAAGTACTATTAAAATGATTGCAAATCATTTTCATTTTGGCTTTGTCAGCATTTCGTGTGCATCATGTGCAAGGTTATTCTATATTATTATTATTATTGACTTAATTATTTGTGGCATTAAAAAGTTGCCACTGTTGCACTCATACTTGAAAGTGGTGCTATAAAATGTGCGCTGTTATTGGCCATTTGCATATCTAAGTTTGATTAAACATAATAATTAACTTGACCCTTCATAGCAGTTTCCCACTGCATACGAGAAACATTAATTAGGTGACTAAAACATTCTTATCTTCTCATCTATATGCGTGGACAATTTGCTTTGTTTAGTTTTGTTATCACTAATGGTAATGATTCTGTAAATTGGAATAGGTTGTGTTGCGTACTTGAGAGAAATCTGTTTTAAAGGCAGACTTTCAGTGTGAATGTTAGCTGACATATTAATGTCTATTGTGGCGTCATGTTTCCCACACATTGTCTGTCACATTAACGTACGAGACACAAGCCTAAAAGAGCCTAAAAGTAATCATTTGTTTTCATAATACTGAAATCATTATGTTAGACATTCACTGTAAAAAAAATTGCTGCGATTATTTATCACAACTTAAAATCCAACATTGTTTCAACTTTAAAAAGTATGTGTTCATGCTTGACTTAAAATATTAAGTTTAGTTAACTTTAGTTAGGGTGGATATTTAAGTTATCTCAACAAATTTTAAGTTGTTATAACTAAATCGCAGCCACATTTTTTACAGTGTTGTCCTTTCCTGCATCCCTTAAAGGAATTGTTCACTTCACAATGAAAATTCTGTCATCATTTACTCACCCTCAAGTTGTTTTAAACCTGAATGAGTTTCTTTCTTCTGCTGAACACAAAAGAAGATATTTTGAAGAAAGTCAGTAATAGTTGATGGACCCCATTGACTTTCATAGTATTTTTTTCCCTACTATATGGAAGTCAATGGGCCGGGGTCCATCAACTATTACTGAATTTCTTCTAAATATCTTCTTTTGTGTTCAACAGAAGAAAGAAAGTCATACAGGTTTGAAACAACTTGAGGGCGAGTAAATTTTGACAGAATTTTCATTTTGAAGTGAACTATCGCTGTTTTTCTAGACTGACCTGAATACAACTAAAGTAAAATTTTCAGTGTATCGTTGATGCTTATATAATATTCACTTATATAAATGCAGCTCTTTAGTTTTACTTAGCCTCTCATCCTCTTAGTTATAACATTGTAAATATTGGCATCATGTTGCTGTGATGTAAATATGGGGTTGTCCCAGTCCTGAATCTGGGGGTTGGTACACCTTCAACCACATAAAACCACAGAGGTTCTTACAGTGGCAACAATTATTTGTCATTTTTCATTGTCGTTTCTCAATTACTCTGTAAAGAGTGGTCATAACATTGTGTTTTCTGTCAAATCAGTAAGATCACAGAGTGAGTCATTTTGTCCACCTTAAACATTACCTTGTATTGAAAATTAAGGATTGTGAATATTCACACCCTTTGTGCACTTGTAAACAACACAGTGTGTGTGTGGGTGCTGACCCTTATGGGACCATGAGTCAGAGCTCAATGGTGGCAAAACGGGAATGTCCCTACAAGTCTACTTCACTTTTTCCTTTTACACCCCTTTATCTCTAATAAAAATCAATCAGTTAAACAAAAGTTCACAATCCAGGTGTTGTTTATTATTTTCATGTTGACAAAGTAGGACATTGTTGACCTGCGTTAGTCACTTCATAACAAATACATTTATATCAGTCAGAACAACAACAGAACAAACGTCAAATCGCTATGAGTTCAGCTATACACAATTCTTGTTTAAGCACAAATGCAACACGAAACAGTGTGTACAAAAATATATCTTCAAAAACTTTCATATTAAAGGATAATGTACAATTTAATTCAAGCCTTCTGGTGTATGTACAAGATGAACGGACAAAAGGCACGACAATGGGAGAAAATAGTGATGTTAGACACCTTTTGACACCTCTGAAAGTTTAGTTTAAATGTACTTTTTTTTTTTTTTTAAATGCAACCTCTCAACTTTCCATCTAAGACACAATTCTCCCACGTGCTATCTAAGGTTATTTTATTATTATTAAATTAATTGGCCTAAATATATTCAAACAAAGTGCGTTTGGTCAGTCAGCATGCGACTGAGGCAAAAAGAAGACGAACATCGCACCACCTTTAAAAGTGCGCACAATAAATGTGTCCATATCGATTTGGCACTTGATTTCACAACATCACTTCACCCAGTTTTAATATATTACGAATGGTGCATTATTATTGTCATTATATTGCCTACATAGTGTTGGATATTGCACAGTCCAGTTGAAAGTTTACTGGCTTGAAGCGGACGAGCAGATGCCCGTGGCGACGCCGCGCTCTGTGCTGGACACACCAGTGGACGAAGAGGAGGATTTTCTCTCCTTCTGTCGCAGGTGGATTTTGGTGTGTCTCTTTCTCTCGTCGCTCCGCGCGAACTTTCTCCCGCAAAAGTCGCATGCGAACGGTTTCTCTCCGGTGTGCGTGCGGATGTGGGTCGTCAGGTGGTCGCTGCGACTAAAGTTCCTCATGCATATCCGACACTGGAAGGGTTTGTGGCCGGTGTGGATGCGGATGTGTCTAGTGAGCTCGTCGGACCGGGAGAAGCGCCTGTCGCAGCCCTCCGCCGGGCAGGGGTAGGGACGCTCGTGCACGGGTGTCTTGCTGGGTCTGTTGGGGTACTTCCTCGGGCGCAGGATGGGCCTGAGCGGCAAATTCTGCGGGCTGTAGGCAGTGGGTAGCCGGGGTCCATCAGATACCGGCCCCGCCAGTGTGAAGTTCCTGATAGTGTTCAGGGGGGTTAAAGGGGGCGGGACTCTGAAAGAGTCCAGCGGGCATGAGAACGGTTTGCGGTCGGGCATCGACTGCATGTCCCTCTGGCACGGGGGTTGGAAAAAGCCGGCGTAGTCCGGGATGATGGGGAACAGCCCGGAGTCTGTGTTTGGCTTTGGGGATGAGTAGGATGGCGGAGGATAGGAGATCGGACAGGTGGAGGTGGAGAGGAATGCGGATGGGTCTTGATACATCTCTCCGCATCCAGAGTAGGGTGGCGGGGGAGAGTATATGTGCTCCATGTCTGCCTGGTTCTGCGCCATGGTGCAGCTGAGAGTGCTGGAGAAGTGGCCGGGGGACACTGAGGATGCTGGTGACGAGGATGCTGAGGATGGCTGGGTCATGCCCAGGATCCCCGCGCTCACTATGTTTATCACGCCCTCTGGGTTCCAGTTTCCTGGGTACTGGGAGTCGATGGAAAACTTTCCCATGTAGGTGAAAGTTTGGTTGCGAGGGCCAGCTGGTTGCGCGAAGCTGGAATAGGATAAGTCGAGGGAGCGCTTATCCGTGCTCATATCCCCGCTAAGCAAGCCATCTGCAAAAAAAATGCACATAAAAGCAAGGTTTAGAGACATGTGAAAGAAGGCTGTCTTAATGGATCATGCAACCATCAGATGCAAAGCGCGTAGCTTTTACGCACACATCAGTAAAAAGCTGCTCACTGTAAAATCATCATTAGGCATATAGCATCGTTGTTTGCAATAATTTCTATCCCTGTTTTCTTTTTTGAACTAGTCAAACATAAGCACATTGCATGTTTCCAGTTTAAGCAAGTTGGATTTCCCATACAAAATAACCACGTTTTCATTCCCATTGAATACCCTAGATGCGAACGATATATCAACACAGAGAGCACGTGAGGATGGAAGCAGTTGAGATGCGCACATCATTCTTACCTCCAGAGTGCATCTGCTCGTAATGTCCTCCTAAATCACCGTTTGGAAATATAGTCACAGATGCTGGCAGTGATGTGGCAAGCTCGTCCACTGAGTAGATGCTTTCGGCAAGCGGGTGCACAAAGCCACCCAGAGTTACGGGGGCTTTCTCCAAAGTTTTAGCTGTCATCATGAAGTCCTAAGAAGCACTCGTTCTGATGTTCACAAAGTGTTGTGTGCCTGTGCGAACGCTCGCTCAAAACGTTACATGTGGAAAGCTGTCAGTAAACGGGTTATTTAGCGTTCACTGTGGTGCCATCTGACGGCTCTGTGTTGTTGAATGACAGATCCTTGCGGAGCTTCTAGTGGTAGTATGTATTTATGGTGAGCCTATCAATGTGTCACTACGTCACTGACCATTTAAGGACTGAATGGCAAATCTAAAGTAGCGCTGCGCGATCTGATTGGTTATAGACTGCGTGACGCGTTGAGGTAATACTTGTCAATGGAGAATCTTCTCTGTACAGCCGCTCATGCATAAAAAGCAATGTGCTAGGAGAAGAAAAATAACAAACTATATTGCATATTGTTTGAAAATATTTTTAGATAAAAGAAAATAACATAAATAAGCTAAAGGCATACGCTCGCTGAAAGAAAATGAATCCTAAGTGGAAAAAAAATATTCCGTTTTGATACAACGCATCATTCTCAATCAGGAATTCCGGTTCATTTCACACCATAAATGGTTTTATCCGGCTACACCCCTTCGTCCATTTATGGAGCATATTCCGGAAATTGAGTATCGGAAACTCGCGAGTGTTGCCGAGCAAAGAGACGCGGCTCATAGCGGCAGAAAACCACAATCAAATGAGACACAATCACGGAATTTCTACCTTTGCTTCAATGGCACGGTCGGAAAGTGCGCTATTTAAATAGACCCCATGTTTTTGGAAAGAGGGAAACGTTTTTAGTAATGGTGTTCTATAATTAGAGTGCTACCGGAAAGTAAATTTATTATAATAGTTAAACAAAAGTTGATGTATTTTTGTTTTGCTCTCTACTGCTGGTGTTGGAGCGTTCATGGTGCATTTGATAAAAACCGCACACTTATAACCGCATGAGAATCCCTGGCTCACACAGTTTTGTTCACTGCTTTGTTTTTCGTATTATAGGCTAGACCTAAACATTGAATAGGGTAGGCTATATGCCTATACTTCAATTAATCCAACTCTTGCTCCAACACTTAAACGCAAGAAACTAAAACTTTCCAAATGTAAATGGCCTGTATACGTAAATAGAAATGCTTTCCGCTGTGAGGTTTAAAGATGCGACCAAATAAAAAAGATGATAGAAGTGAATTCCCCCCGTGGGTTTAGAAACTGCTGTTACTAAGATATACGGGGGAGGAGGGAGCTGAGGTCGGAATTTCAGCCAATGATTTTAGGCTACTCTATTACAGAATCAATTCATATTAACATGCACAAAAATTACAGCTGACTTTTTGAGTAATTTGAGCTTCATGTAGGCCTATGTGGAAATATAGGGCCTTATGCAGCTAATGGATAAATGATCTGTATTAACAGCCTTTCGCCTAAAATTACCTTTAGAATTACGTATGTGCATCACGTAGATGGCCAAAAATGTCACATAATATCACCTAATTATAACTAATATTATACGTTTATATTTGCCTTGAAGAAAACCACATAACACCAAAGCAGAGAAAATTAGCCAAAGATAATTAAAAAAAGATTTTTGCCGTGCGCGCGCAGTGGATTGAAGTCCTCGCGCGGAGTCAGTGTCTGCGTCTCAATTAGCTATCACACATGACGTGGTTAATAATAGTCAAGTCACTACTCGACTTCTGTCTGAGTTATGACTGTTGGAATGATCGCTCGTGTGTATGTGTGTGTGTGTGTATGTGCGTTTTCAGGGCATAGCTGTTCATCTCTGGAAAAACTCTTCCATTGAACTTCCGACATCCCACACAGCATGCAGACGGCCGCTATGACTGTATGGTCGCACGTCTAAACTTTTTTGACACAATTTACAGTAGGCTACTATTTTAATAGGCTGTGAAATGCTTATTATCTAGCAAACATCATTTTTCCGAGATAAACGGATTTTAGAAGCAAATGTCAACATATCTCTCCGTTTAAATTTCCTTAAACCTTTTAAGGTTTTGTGAACATTTAGGCATAAACCCGAACATGAAAAGTCTGGTGGGATTACAAATGATATAACAATGGAACTGAGCGAGATTTGACATTTTGAACAGGCCTATAGCCTATGCGTAAAGAGGGTGTTTTTATTTGAGTGTGTGTAAACAGCTAGGCTATCATATAGCTGCCTATTAATTTAAAATATTGTTAAAATAATATATAATATATTATTGGCTACTTGTAACTGTAAATATATAAATAAACAGTTTTACGCGACCTGCGTGGGTTATGTCATAGCCTATCATATGGACAGGGGGCAGTATATGTCCCTTTACCGCGGACTGACACTTCACTGACACTTTAGAAATAGGCCCTAGCTCTCCTTTTTATACTGTTACTCTGTTTGATGAATAACGGATAGATGTTGGCTAAATAACCTCATTAGCATAAGTATCTCTTCAAGTCATAAAAAGAACATAATGGGCTCTGTAAACAGTTACAACCAAAAAAATTAACTAGCACAATTTCTATTGTTTATTATTTCTGAAGTAGAAAAAAAGATCCAAATCAAACCAGCCTTTACTCTTCACACTTTATATCATATTCTTTACATTTACCATTTTCAGTCATGCTAAAATTGCAGAAGGAATGTTTTTTGTCGGATTCATCTCATTTCAAAATCATATAGTTAAAATTGTATCCAAATATAACATTAAATATAAAAAAATCATATATATATTTTCTACCTTGACAACCCCATACTCAGATGGCAATCTCAAATATGTAATTCGTTTACCTCCAATTGCAACTTTCACTGTTGTAAAATCAGCGTTGAGATCATTATTATGAGAAACTTTCAAATGCAAAACTGTTAGAATCCTCTAAGAAATACTTATTGTCAGAGAGTGTGTTTAATACCAATGACAATTGTAATAATTACATTTAATATATATATATATATATATATATATATATATATATATATATATATATAATAATAATAAAATAAACAGAGAGGAGTGTTATTTAGGGTCATTTTTGAAGATCAGCTCATTAGCAATTCAGAAATGAGTTCAGCATTTTTTTTGTTTGTTTGTTTTTTTGTTCTTCAAACATGCCAGGAGCTAAAACGGGCGTCTGAATCGCCCCGCACACAGGAAACCTCAGTTCACACCCCCAGATTTGATAGTACAATAAAAATCCCCAAAGCTTCCTGTTGTCCATCAATCACGTATATATTTTTAGCGCCACCCTTGCAAGCTCTGGTTATTTTTGAGAAGGTGTTGCTGTCATCATAAGCATGGCTTGAGATCAGTTTGTGATCTCAAAACACCATCAGAGTGTCATATTTACTGAATGAATTAGAAATGGAGCCATCTGTTGCCACTGCATACACTTGTCACTGACTCTATGATGGAAGTATACTATTACTGAGATGATATGGTGTATAAACCAGAGCTTCAGAAGCCTTTTATAAATTCAAAAATACATAGAAAGCCAAGTCTTATTAGTCAAACTTTTTATTTTTATACTGCCCCCATGCTTGTCACGGGCCTAAACTGAGCGGACACTTTTAGGGCTGTTAATGGGCTTTGTGGCTAATGATTTAATAAGGGCCCCATGCATCCGTAACCTGTCTGAGGTCCCCTCTAGTCCACACGGTCCGCTCTGAATCTTTTATCGCCGCTGTCGCTCAAGCAGGCAATTAGTAAAGAGGTCGTGTCGTCATAATGACATCTCAGTAGATATTGACTGGAGTGCGTCACCGCAAATCACCCCAAACGCTCAATAGCGAGGCAGGGCCAGCAACACGCCACAGTTACATTATCACCCGCAGACGTTTAGTGCCGGACAGCTTTGCGTGTTTGTCAGGCGCGCCGGTGCTTTTCTTGCCCCGTGAATTAAGACTACAGCGAGTAATGTGACAGACCGTGGCCAGACTGATTACAGGGACGTGTCAGTCGCTGTTAATGGGGGAAGCCCTTTAAACAATGTCTTGGTTCTGAGCCTGAACATCCATAATGAGGAGGTAATGAACCTGCTCCTGTTTCAGGCTGTATTAATTGCGAGGGGAATCAGCTTCCTTCGACAAGGCAATACGAATTTGCTTTTGAGATCAAGATCTTGTAGATCACTGGTGGATATGCACGTGCATAATGCATGGGGAATAAATCCACCCTACTATACCCCATCAGCAACTGCTATGATATAAACTTCACTGTAATTGTGGCCGTATGACAGCTCGAGAAAGAAGCCAGGCAAGACACAAAAGCGCTCAAGTCTTCACAGAACAGCGACAATCTTTGCCACTGATTGCCACATCTGAATGCTTCACATTTTCAGGGATTCTTGTGTCCTCCCCCACAAACGAAAGAAGGAAACTTCTTCAGATGCATGTGTCTTTTGTTGTACGCCTACAGATGCAAAAATGTTTGCACACTGTGCAGAAGTGGCCCGCTTTGGCAGAGCGTGCCGGGCCCGCCGAATGCCCATTGGCAGCTGGGATCTGGCTGTCCCTGCTGGGAATGATGGTCTCAATGTAATGGACACCCACACATGGCAGCCACTGAATTCAAGAGCTTTCTTTCTTGCATGTGCTCGGGGTCTCCTGGGGTCAAATGACTCCTGCACATTGAGGAGACATAGATTGACATCCTTCTGCATCAGCCTTTGCATTGTTTGTCATGATAGTTTCATTGTTCTCTATTACTCATCAAGTTGTCCATGAGATCAGCACACCCAACAAAAGGCTTTATGATATAACTGTACTCACTAATTGAGTAAATAGTTTCCTTTATTATACCTCGCTAGTTTTGCAGTTTACTTTCTAGGCATATTTGAAAACATCTATCTATCTACAGTATCTATCTAGAAAGAAAGAAAGAAAGAAAAAGAAAGAATTGGGAAAACAGGACAATTTACAAATCTGCTCTAGGAAAGGAATGTCTCTCCAAACTGGTCAGGCATATGACAATACACCATAAAGCAAGCTGTCAAGTTACGCCCACAAAATTCAGATGAGGTTTGTCGAAGAGGGGTGAATGGACACAAACCTGCTCTAGAGCCAGCTGAGATCTAAAGACTAACCGTGGGAGACTCCGCACAACATCAATTGTTCTTTTTACCGAGTAGGAGGCCGTTTTTCTTAGTGAATTTGTGTAGGTGTTACTTTTCTATAGATGCTCACCTTCAAAGGACTTTTCCGTTTGTGCTGTTGGTATTGGCGAGCTCGGTGATTATTGTATCTGTTTATTTTGGTAATAATAATCTGTTTGCATTTCCTATTTATGTACAAGAGCCTGACTGAGGATTAATGAGATGATATTCCACTGCCTTTATAGAGAAAGTCATTGTCGCCATATCAGCATTGTGCTAAGAAGATGTGAATGTCTTTAAATATTTTATATGAAAATATCCCCTAATTCGTAAAATGTATTATCATAATATTTTTGATTGTAGCAACAAAAAAAAAGTTTTTACTTAATAATATTTGAAACAGTTAAATAATTTTCGATCTTGAGTCTAATTACATGCATTTTATTTTAATTTGACATTTTTTTGAAGGACAACACACCATTAAGTCAACTCAGATGACATAATTGCTCACAGAAACGGTCGAGAGCAATAATACCTTTCCGTAAAAAAAAAGTTGCGCCCTGGTATTTGATAATATCCCATTATCCACATTATCTAAATGAAGGTCTCTGCTCTCAGTACAAGTACTGTACACCCACAGGTTCAACATCATGCAGCATTACAGTGCATTAAAGTGCACACACACATGCTCAAACACATGAAGAAACATTGGTGATGGTGAACGCTATACTCACATTATCAGTGCAGCATGGAGAGTGGCTCTTTGTGACTTCCCATCATATGAGTGGGCTCCTCCAAGAGCTTCACGCGGCTCCAATAGCAACTCAGCGCTCCACACACACTCACACACTCCTGGGATAGCTGGTGCTCCTCATGCAAACTGATCTGGTTTCAAACTGATTGCCTATATTCTACCATGTGGCTATATGAGGTGCTGTCTTACTCTCGCGCTGGTTTATGGGGGTGTAACAATGTGATGTGGAAGAAGGAAACTCAAGACAATGCTTGGACTTCATCTGTATCCTACATCTTTGACATTGAAATTATCATGATAATTAAGTCAGAGGTGCAAAAGCTGAAATGCTTTGACGGACAGAGTCGTGGGTTCTGGTGTCATTCAGACATCTTGCTTAGAGGGAGGACAACGCAGTCATGCATGCAATGCACGTGTTCATTAACTGTTCTCATGCAGTGAATCGGATAAGCCACAAAACAATGATTATCTTCCTATTTAATTACAAAGCACATTGAATTATTAGCTAAATTACTTTTGTTATTCCATTACGATTTGAACACCCCCCTAACGCCAAGTATTAAACTTAGGAACTCACTGTTTGTTGACCTATTGAAAGAGGGACCAGAGTCATTTTCAGGGACCAGAATCTCATGAGAAAACGTAAATATTTTGGATGAATTTGTATGATGCGATTCGTACGAAAATGCATGTTTGTATGATGTAAGCAGATTGTATGGAAACAAACGAGATTTTACAAATTTTGGCAACAATTCAGCAAAAAGTAAAATAGCTAATGTCACTGTGATGGGAGTTGGATTATTTTAACTTGGGCCAGTACACAACTTTATATATAAAAATGTTGCCTTTATGCTGCCATTGTTAACTTGATAAGTGCATTGATAAGTTTGAATAAAAAGAGTTTAAAATTAGGCTTGTCTTGTTGTACCGCAAGGTAATAATCATAGTCAAAATGTTGTCTGCGACAGTCTCACACTGACACTGGTTCTGTTCTCAGAGCACCGTCCTACTGGGGCGGCAGGTCATGTCCCAACACAAGCTTCATTATTACTAATTACACCCGGTCCATCATTGACTTTTGCCTTCCCTATTAGCAACATCAGCCATTAACACTAATGTTCTGTTTAACACTAAAGATGCGAGACTTTTTTCTGTTCCCTGGGACTGACTGTAGCCTAATGGGTGAACAATCTGAGCCTCTTTACTCTTAAACTCATGCATTACAGATATCCATGGTATCCCATTCATTTAGAAAGTTTCTGATAAACTTCACAAGCTTTATGGTGAAAATGACTGTGAATGGCGTGTTTATAGAATGTAAAAAGACTGTAGATATCAGGTAAGTTATCAAATTGAGTAAATTATTCTTAGTATTCAAATTTAATTAAATAAGACATTCTCTGTTCTGCTCATTCAATAGCAACACACAGAATACAATGGTGTTTGGCATCAATGACATCAAGCCTGGCATGACATTTGAACAGAACTACATTGAAGAGTATTATCAGTGAATATAGCAACCTTGATGATCCTCTTAAAATATTCTGTTGACTGTAATTAACGTTGAACCTACACGTCAATTAATGCTCAGAGTATTAGTAGACTGGTATGGCTGAGTTAGTAGAATAAGTTGACAAAGTTAATTATAGTCAGTAGAATGTCTGTTGGTCACGATAAAGTGTTCGCAGATATTCATATATAGACATATATTCGTATATAGACAGTCTACTAATACTTTAATGACTGGTAGTTGACATTTAGATGCAACGTTACTTATAGCCAAGAGAATGTCTAAAGGGGATGAGTAAAATGAAGTGTTACCCCTCCTGTTCCTCACACAAAACAAATAAGAATTGGATAATAGTGCACACATTCTATGGACTACATCAAAAATACCATCATGGTGCTTTTTTGTCATTTTGAAGCTTAACATACATGGAACATACATATCAGTGTTGGGGAAAGAGACTCTTAATGCATTACAATGTTGTGTTACTCCCTAAAAAAGTAACTAATTGCGTTACTTTTTTAAGCAAAGGAATGCGTTGTGTTACTTTTGCGTTACTTTTTCTCACTTGGACTGGGCTTGTTAGTTTGTTTGTTTTTTAAAAAGAAAAGAAAAAACGTAAAGGCCCTTTTACACCAAAAGTGAAATGAATAATACTCAGGTGGAAGGAAATACAAATGCATGCCTGTACAAAGACATTGGTTAATAATAAAGTGGTATTAAATACATAAAGTATATTTGTGTAATTTAACATTTAATTATTGCAGATTTGCGCAATATTCTGAGTTTGCATTTGAATGTTTTTATTCATTTTTAGGAATACGGAATCTGTTTTGTGCAAGTGAGATGAGTAAATGCATGCTCACATTAACCATCATCAAATTCTGAAGGATCTTCACTTAGATGTTATCCATAATGAATCCATGAAAGATTTGGTAACACTTTATTTTAGTGTCCTTGCTACACGTTACATGTACTTACTCTGGTAATAACAGTAAATTATGCATAATTACATTCAACTAACCCTAAACCAAACCCTAATCCAAACCAACGGTAAGTACATGTATATTTAATATTAAATGTATAATTGCACTGTAACAAGGACACCTTAAAATAAAGTGTAACCATAAATTCAAATAAAAAAATCTGTTTTTGTATCTTTCTTCTCAGTCTAATGCATTGGATAAAAAAAATTATAATAAAAAAAAAAACATTATTAACAACACTGCATAACATATCGTAAAAGCATCGTAACTAAAACAAATCCATGCAATTGAAACTTAAAATGTGAGGCAATACAAAGCTGCACAACATTTTAGGTGTGTGTGGGGAGCAGCGTGAACGTATACAGCACAGAAAATTAAGCAAATGGCATCATTATAAGCGTTCATCTTGGCTTGCGAGGGGTGATGATGGGGTGTCTGTGTCTTCAGCGGTCTCAACAGACAGAGCTGCATGTCAGCCGCTGGTAACAAATGGTTCTGCTAAATCAATCTTTAATTTGATGCCAGCCTTTTGCTAATGGAGAGTCTTGTTAGAGTCTTAGCCTTTTGTCGACACAGTCAAAGTTTAGCCATTATGCTGCAGATCCATCATTTCTAGATGTGGTCAGTAATGAATTGTGTGCATCAGCATCATTAGAGGTTTATGAACCAAAAGCTTCCACCTATTAAATGGAGCTATTAAAGACCTTCTTAATGTTCACCCTGTTTAATGGTGAGAAATAGACTAAAGCAGTCATGGGAGGAAAATTAGTTGATTTTGATTCATTAGATGTACACTCATTTATGTGATCCTGAGTGATTGCTTTCTAATATACTGTTTCCCATCAAAACAACAAAAGGACATAATGTCTTCATCATGAAAATCATCTTATTTAAGATATGAACTTGTTTGTGAGATTTCACAGGGGACCGACCGTCTTGCACAAATTCAAAATAAAAGAATGCTTGACATTGATCAATCCATATTCGTGAACATAAAAGGCATAATTCATTTGAGTGTGTGTGTGTGTCTTCTCTGATACACACACCAGTACATGCATGCTTGTTTTTGTATTGCTTTTCCTTAACCTTAAATCTAACTCTTACAGAAACTTTTGGCCTTTTTTAGATTTAAATAAAAGTGTATTTAGCATTAATCTATTAGCTGTCATTGTGTCCTATTCATAAATGTTCCTAATAATGTGGAAGGCTGTATACTGGTGACCTAATTGATTTCTATTGTTTATATATTATACAGTATTAGTAAGTATCTCTATTACAATTGTTCATGCTTAGGTTTATTATAGTATTAAATGTCTAGAGACCAGAATATCTTATAGATTTTTTACTTTGGCCAATGAGCAACCACCTAATACCTTTCAAGGGTTTACTCTGAACACTTTAGTAACTGCTTAGCAACACCCTGGAAACCACTAAGAATATTTTAGCAAATGGCTTCAGTAATTACTGGGAAACTTGTCAGGCCACCGATGTTGGTGAAAGTTTTGCATATGCAAGTGGCAGTCACGTTCTCTAAAGAAAATGAAAAATCCTAAGTTCTTCACCTCCTCTTACAGAAACTCTTTGGCATCTTTAGATTGTATATAAGCCATTACTTAGACAGAAGTTGTCAGTGAAAATAGCGATGGTGTGCAAAATAAATAGGGTACCTTGTGACTTTCATATTAAGATAACACACTATCTCTATACCGAACCCTTGTGAAAGAGAGGTCCAATTTAACATGCATTTAAAAAAAGTGCTTGTCATGGAAATAATATACTCTAAAAGAATATAATGTAATGTTTTTGGACACTACCAAAATGTATTATAGTTTAAATTTATATTAAGTGTAATTAGTTGAACTTAAGAGTGCCACTTCAGTAGGACTTAAGTACATCTTTATATGTAATTTCATAATAACTTCTATTGTCTTTGTAATATTTTTAAAGTGTACTGCTGAATGTACCGACAAGCATTTATGGTAAAGTAAAACACACTACAGTTAAAATTATAATCAAGTACTTTGTATCTTGAGACAAAACAATGGCACAGACATATTTTAAGATAATTATGTCAAAACAGCTCAAACATGCATTTTAGTCCAGGGCTAAAGCTTTGTCTGTGAAACCAGGGGTATATAAACATTCTTTTATTTCTGCACTATTTCATTAATATTATATTATCGGCAAGTACATTCTTTTACAAATATACTTCTACAAGTGTACATTCAAAACAATTTTTCACAAGGGAACACTTACAGGCCCCTCTTGCCGTTTTTAGATTTGAAGCAAAACATTATTTTGTTGCATTGCTAATCCATTTTTTCCTTGGTGATTTCAGGTTTACTATCACTTACTTTGATATGAACTGTATTATTTTAGAACATTTCACATACAGCTCTCTCTTGTTGTCTAATTTGAGTCAGTGTTTGGAATGTTGGAGAGCATATGGAATATTTCTGGACTTGGCATGAAACTCGACACTATCTACCTATGAACCAACAGCGTCCCACCGTCCCCCAGTGAGTCTCTCGGGGCGCTCTGGGAGTAAGGTAAAGTCAGAGCAGCAGCGCTGTTGTCCAGGGGAGAACACACAAAGGCCCAGCGGCAGGTCCATTCTCCCCCAAAGCCGATACCACCTGCAGGGGCCGGCCCCTCTCCTGAGCGTCCCAGCACCGCTCTCCAAATGATGATTAATCACGGGGGGCCGAGGGGGGGCTCGGACCCTGACACGGCCATAATGCTGGTCACCAGAGTCTGGATTGGCCAGCGGAGATCAGTGGGTGGATGTCTACGGAAGATGGATGACCTCGGCGAGGGCTCGGACTCCTGTCATTAACAAAAGAAAACAAAAACAGACAACAAAAAGAAAGGCAGCTCGGTGTGAGGGAGACTCGGTTTGTGTGGGAATAAATGAGAGTTTTGACATTAGCAAACGTTTAAGACACTCAACTTTCCCAAACGCAAAGTAGTCCGAGCCCTGACACTACATGACAGCCGTGAACTTCTGGAAGTTTTGTGATCGTTTGCTCTCATCAGCGGAAAGAAGAGCCGCGGCGAGCCGAGATTTTCTCTGACAGTTACAAATGAAGCCGCGATTCATTATTTTCCAGGGAATTCGGTCTTCTGCAGACGAAGATGGAGATGCAGCCGTGGCGTCACTGCCCATTTGGATGGAGATGAATCAAGGCACTTTAGCCCAGACGCAGCACTGACAATCACATCAGCGAGGCTATCGGACTCCCCTCTACTCCTCGTGGACGGATCCGGTGTGGAGCGGAGCGGGTAATAAAGGCTCCTACTGAAACCCCATTAAGCCTAGTCTCCAAAGACCAGCTCATTAGCATAGCGGAATATTCCCCCCGTTTGTGTAATTCTATAAACTCTTATTGCTTCCACTATCCTATTCTTAAATGACGCTAATAATGTGGAAAGTTTAGCTGTATAAATGATGGTGTTCTCGCGTTTTTGCAGCTTGTGTTCGTTTTAATCCGGGGTCTGGTTACCTCATTCACAATCCCCCTAATGACCCATCTTTGTTAATTAAGCAGACGAGGATGGGGGGGAGGAGGGGGAGCAGATGCAGGAAAAGACACGTTTCTCCTTTGTTGTCAAATTGACACGAGTGCCTGTTGTCTGTCTGAAATTAAGGACAGATTAGGTCATAGCCATGCTATATAGCATCTATTACATGGTTATACATGTTAAACAGCCCAATATCAACAAATTAATGATCTTTTGACCTTTAAATAAAAAAAAATACATTTATTCATATACAGTGCTGTGAAAAACATATTATATAACAAATAAAAAACATGCACTTTGTATACATTAAGAGTCACTTTTATGCATTCATTTAAGACCGGTTTGAATATCTATAATGACTTTTTTTTTCTGAAAATGTGCAAACAATAGACGCCAAATACTTTATTACAGCATCATTTGAGCAGACCAAATTCTAATATTTAATTTTGTTTTCAGCTATCAATAAAAATGAGATTCTTCTGCAAAAATGTGAAAGAAAAAGTGTCTATGCTGCATTTTGTTGCATTGTTTCTTCCTTAAATTAATACATGATGTTAGCTAACTGCATGATTTGAATTATCTTAGAATTGTACATTTCTGAAATATGAACATTACTTGGACACAGTCACTGCTGATAACAGATTTTACAGTGTCCTTAACAGTAAATTATCCATAATTACATGCAACTAACCCTAAACCAAATCCTAACCCTATAGTAAGTACATGTTATATTACTCAGTACTTAAATATTGAATTACACTGTAACAATGACACCTTAAAATAAAGTGTAACCCAGATCACTCTTATTTGTAATGAAGACATGCATTTGTAAAGCTGCTTTGAAACGATTAGCATTGTGAACAAATAAATGTGAATTGAATTTTCTTGGAAATGTGTGATTTTTGGAGCTGTGATTAAACAAGGTATTTCTTTGGGCATGGGTCAGAATATGTTAACAGGAGACCATGTGAAAACTGAACAGCTTTTGGTGGAACAGATACAGCCATAAGAGGTGCATTTTACACTTAGCATATAGTAGTAGTTATTAACATTAGTGGGAAGAGGGAACAAAAGAGCAAACTGGTTACCTGTAGGCCTGCAGTCCATTTTAGAAACTCAGCATAGGATTTCAGTGGGTGTGGATCAAAGATCTGGAAGTAGGAGAAAAATCTAGTCTAAATGCATGTATAATTTTTGTATTCATGTTGTTCCCCTGCATTTATAAAACGGATAGTCCTGGTTATGGTCCTGGGTACTGATTGGTTGAAACGCTTATAAACGCTTATAAACGTTAAAGGATTATATTTTAATGGAAGAATGACACTTAATGAATGTTTAATACATTTATTATGTAGTAACAACTTTAGGTTACACTTTATTTTAAGCTGTCATTTTTACAGTGTAATTATAAATTTAAGTAATAATAGTATACTACATGTACTTACTATAAGGTTAGGGTGTTTGGTTTAGGGTTAATCGCATGTAATTATGCATAATTTATAGTTATTAGTACAGTAACTACATGTAACATGTGTAACAATGACACTAAAATAAAGTGTTAGCCAATTTTATTATGACAAAAAGGCCACACAAGGGTTCTTTGGTTGATATCATTTCTAGCTCATTTCCATTTTCCTTTCCATATGGTTCTCTTGTCACGACACCAAAACTCTTCCTGTTGACTCCATGTTCACCAAATATGAATAATATTTAAAGGGATAGTTCACTTTGAAATAAATTTTTGGTATGTTTTAGCTTACCTCAAGGGCATCCAAGATGTAGGTGTCTTTTTTTCCGCAGTAGTTTCAATTTTGATATTTTTAGGTCAAACCGTTCTTGTCTGTCAGTCATATAATGCAGGTCTATGGTCACTGTCTCAAAGAGCATGCACAGAGTCCAAATTAAAACAATTCCCCATCGTAAGTACACATTGATGGCCTTAGACACGAAACGAGCGGTTTGTGTGAGAAAACGAACAGTATTTATATCGTTTTTACCTTTTATACACAGCCATGTCGAAGTGATCTGATCTGACGTGTACGCAGACTGGTGCATAGATATATACACACTAGATGTCGCCTTTAAGACATTCGTTCCAATGAACTGCCGTAGACAAGGCGACATCTAGTGTGTATATATCTATGCACCAGTCTGCGCACACGTCAGATCAGATCACTTCGACATGGCTGCGTATAAGAGGTAAAAACGATATAAATACTGTTCGTTTTCTCACACAAACCGCTCGTTTCGTGTCTTAGGCCATCAATGTGTACTTACGATGGGGAATTGTTTAATTTGGACGATGGGGAATTGTTTTAATTTGGACTCTGTGCATGCTCTTTGAGACAGTGACCATCGACCTGCATTATATGACTGACAGACAAGAACGGTTTGACCTAAAAATATCAAAATTGAAACTACTGTGGAAAAAAAGACACCTACATCTTGGATGCCCTTGAGGTAAGCTAAAACATACCAAAAATTAATTTCAAAGTGAACTATCCCTTTAACTACTATGTGCTCACGCAAAAAAATATTGATATAGGTACAATGTAATTATATTGTAAAACATTTTTGCTGCTATTGAGGTGGGATACGGGTAAGGTTAGGGATGGGATTAGTGCTATGGTTAGGTTAAAGGGTCGGTCAACAGTGGAATTACAGAAATGATAATTACATACAGCTATTTTGTAATATAATGTAAAAACAGGTGTATGTACACAATAAGTGCATTGTATCAGATAATTAATTTAAATACACTTATAAATATAAAGTTGGTCCTAATATTTAATATTTATATAACATGTAATAAAACATTAATATTTTTGGTTATACTTTATTTTAAGGTGTCATTGTTACAGTGCAATTATATTTTTAATTACTGAGTAATATTAAGCAACTACATGCACTTACTACAGGGTTAGGGTTTGGTTGAGGCTTAGTTGCATGTAATTATGCATAATTTACTGTTATTACTATGTAACATATGTAACAAGGACACTGTGAAATAAAGTGTTAACATTTTTTATTACAATTATATTTTTGTACATAAATCAATAGGTCATTCCCAAACTGAAAATGTATTCATCATAGAAGAGGTGCATTTGAGTAGTCGCCTGTATGACTTGATTTTTTTTTTTAAGCATCACGTCATTGACCCACATCCAACGGCAAAGGGTTCCCAGCGTTTTCATTTGGTAATTTCTTTAGGCGTCAGCAGGACGGTGTATGTACTTACACTGTAGATTTTTCCTTTATCCCACAACATCCTGGCTCTTCCTTTGACTCCCTCATCTTCTGAGTGCATGAATGTCCCCAATACAGTGAAAGTACAGACAGGGCAATTTTCCCTGACATGCACTGCCATCTTGTTTTGCTCAGCGAGACAAAGAGGGGCCGACTGATGGCTTTGTTAGGCCAGACAAGCCCTTGACAAGCGAGCTCCATATTCAAAGCATCTTCTTCCTGTTCCTCTGCATGGCTCAGGATAGCGCCACAGCCATGCTTTAGCCTGTGGGTTAATGTTCAACCAGGTACAGGAACTGACGTTGTGCTTACGTAGTGGAAGTGTGTCCCCCCCTCGCTCGGGATAATCAGTCTCTCCTGACAGCTAGCTCCACTTAGCTTGTTCTCAGCTTGTAACGCGCCATGTCCAATTAGCTCTCGGGGTGCTCCGTCTTCATCCCTAAAGACTGGAGAAAGCAGCGACTGCTCACATCGACCATGATGGAGAAGGCCTTGATTGGACAACAAGATGTCCTGCAGCCACAGTCCAGACTGAGTCAGCTAATCATCAACTTAGTGTGCACCGGTAGAAGTGAAAGTCTGTGGCCTGGACAGGAAGTCTCAAACTGGGCCCTCAGTGCCAGGCCGTGGAGGTGTTGAGAGACGCTGCTATTGTCTCCAACGCCTTGTCGGTGAATTTCTGCTGATGAAGACATTGACTGTGTTACAGCAGGAAATGTAGATGTTGAGCTTTCACTAAAAGGTGCATGAGAGCCCTTCATCAGGAGGCCTGGTCACACAACAGCACTTATATTCTATTTTATTGGTCCCTGACTTTCAATCCTAACATTACAAATTCTGTCTAAAAAACTATGATAATCTAAACAAAGTATGAAATAAACAAACTATTTAAATATTTATTTGTGTGGAAATAAATTGTTGCCGTTATCACCAATTTTGCTGCATATAGTGACAACAGTGTCAGATAAGAATCTTTAGATGAAAACAAAAGAAGAAAAAATATATCACTTTCCATTTAAATGGTTTTATTGTGCATAATTTTCAATCAAGCTTGTGAAAATATTATTTAATCATGTGTAATGTAAGTACTGTATTTTATTTTCATTGTAATGCATTTTTTTTTACTCTCATGAACTTTTAATCTGCATAAACAAAGTGTGAAATAAACATGAACTATTTAAATGTTTATTTGTGTGAAAATCATTTGTATGAAATTTTACATTTCCGAGGTGTCATTTCCATCATGAAATCAAAATATTGCTCCTGAAAAAAAAAAAAAAATTATTACTTTACTAAGTTTACTTACAATGAGACAAATGTGTCAGGGAAGAGCTTTAGATGAAATATGAGATTTGAAATGTGTAAGAAAAAATGTAAGAAAAAAAATCACCTTTTAGATGAATGTTTTTTATTGTGCATCATTTTCAATCAAGATGTAATTTCTGTGAAAAATGTAAAAATATGATTTAATTGTGTAAATTTATAGATTGTTTTATTTTATTGTCCCAAACTTTCAATCTTAACAAAAAAGTCTGTCTTAAAACTATTGTAATCTAAACAAACTCTGAAATAAACAAACTATTGAAATATTTATTTGTGTAAAAATAATTTTTATTAAAGGAATAGTTAACTTAAAAATGGAAATGATGTTATCATTTACTCACCCTCAAGTTGTTTTAAACCTGTACGAGTTTCTTTCTTCTACTGAACACAAAAATAGATATTTTGAAGAATGTCAGAAACAGTTGATGGATGGACCCCATTGACTTCCATAGTATTTTTTTTTTCCTACTATTGAAGTCAATGGGGTCCATCAACTGTTTCTGACATTCTTCAAAATATCTATTTTTGTGTTCAGCAGAAGAAAGAAACTCAAGTTGTTTCAAACATGTATGAGTTTGAGTAAGTGATAACAGAATTTTCATTTTAAGGTGAACTATTCCTAAAAGTTTAACACAAATTAGATCTGTCATTTCTGAGGTGTCATTTCCACCGTGATCACCAATTTCGACTATTTTTCAGTCCACAAAACCAAAAAACCAAGTGACAGCCAAATATTCTCAGGCATGAGTATTTTACTGATCCGCTTCTGTCAGGAATGTCAGTGTCACCTTATATAACTTGAAGCCTGGAGGTATTTTGTCATAAGGCAGTTTTAAAAAACATTGCCTGGTTTCATTTTCATATGAAACTTCCCCACATACGTGTTTACACGCCTTTCAGTGTGACTAACAAATGTCAAAGGACAAAATTAGTTTGTCATGAAATATCTTCTTAGGCTCAACAATATATCTCGAAAGCTTATAATAGATGCAATTAAAGGTTATTTTGCTGCGAAAACCTTTGTATTTGAGTGTAGCATTCCGTCAGCTCGAAAATATACCCACCCTGAACCAAGCACAATCTCAACCAGCTTATAAAGGTTAAAAAAAAAAAAGAACAAGAGAATGAATCTGACATCAGCCGTGTGGAAATCGAATACATTTACCACAGCTGAGCTATTAGAGAGGGAAAAAAATGCAGAATAGATTAACGTTCAAAAGTGATTATTGGATTGAGTCGAAATAGAATTACTGCTTTTGTCAGTATTGCAACATCTATAAAGATGTCAGTGATTTGGAAAGATCATTACAACCTTAAATTGTCTGGCAGGGATATGAGAATAGGCACTGGCTCATATATTACCCACAGTCCTCCTGTGGCGTGATTGAACTGTGCTTGCTTTGCTTGTGAGAAAGCATTAATCCTGCTCTAGACGAGGTTAAATTCTTTACGTTTGCTAAGTGGATGGAAGCATTAAGATCAAGGTCTGTAATGAAAACCGAAGGTGACATGTGTGAAGAAGCCCAAGATGAAACTCAGGAATTTCACATTTTGCGAAGACACAAGTTGCTTTGTCTAAGATGCACAATTTGATTTAACCACAGTTATTTTTTTATTTTTTTTTGCCTTCGCTGTTTTCGCAGTCTTTCTTATCTCTAGTTAAGGTGAACTTCTGCCTGAGAAGAACATGCCAAAAACCTGCGAATTCTCCTTCTCTCAAGAACAACGAGGCAATAAAAGAGGTAATAAAATCAGTAATGCCCTGATGTGGAAACATAGCCTGTAATGATGTTTTTGTCTCTCAATCTTCCGTTTCTCACCAATTAAAACAGTTCAAATGAGCTCACCCAGCTGCATCATATTTCTCCATGCAAATGATGGGAATTTGGTTTGTTCTCCAGTGACAGAAAATCTAATAAATACCACGATTCTCTCTCTTTTTTCCTAAATGATGAAATGCAGGTGCGGAGTAATTGGTGTATTTATCCTTGAGGAAGTGATATGTCTGAAGAGAGAGAGAGACGGAGTGAAGGAAATAAGGCTGATGAAACCTGGTGATCAGAGACGGCCTGATATGTGAGATGTATAGATCGACTCGCTGGAAAGAATCCATGTGAAATTTTGGATGTGGTGAAATCTAGTTTGTCTAATTTTGTGAAATAATTGTTGTGCGATCAGCAGATTGGACAGAATAAAGAAATTACAAAAACAAGCTTTTAAATACGCTAAAACAACTAAAAATCAAAAATGTCTATAACAAAATTATAGAAGAACCAAGATTCCCATTGTCTACAAAAACCTGGATAAGTAGACCTTCCAGACAAGGAAAAGTAACGTAAAATCTTTCTTTTAAAAATCTTTGTCCTTAATCCTTATCCAGTAAACCAACTAGCAAAGTCATGGGGCCTTTGAATATTGTTGTGGACAATAGGGGGGGTCTTAAAATCAAAAAGGATGAGATTGAGAACTACTATTTTAAGGGTGCCTTAACTGCAGAACTATTCTGAGGGTGTGAATGAAGCACAAGTACACTGTTTTTGTCAACACTGTAACAACCATAGGCTGAGTGTGTGTAAGGCTTGGCAAGGCTAACCCTGCGTCCGAAATCAAACACTCCCCTACTATATTGTAGGCGAAAAACAGTATGTGACAAAAGTAGTATGTCCGAATTCACAGTACTCATAAAAGAGTATAGTCAAAAAGTACCCGGATGACCAACTTCTTCTTGCGAGATTCTTAAGTGTTCATACGATGGACACTTTACAATCCCATTAGGCCACGGGAGAGAATTTATGAATGGAAGTGAAGCGACGCAACTGCTGGTAGGTCACATGATAATGACAACATGACGAATGTAGTACGTCCGGATTACATTCATACTATATTCAAATTATTTTATCAGTGGTCGTGAAGTAAGTACCTACTCAAGAGAGTGTAATATTTCAGGCGCAGTCATAGCATTTGAAAAACAGTAGAGAATACCCGGATGACCTTCTACTTCTGGCGGATTCTGAAGGCCAAGGGACCGCAAAGTAAGTTTTAAACCAAATGTAGTAACTACTATATAGTATGCAATTTCGGACACAGCTTTAGCCTTGCCATTGCCATGGACTTGAGAAAAGACTGCTGCTTCTGATTTTATAGAGAAGAGTTGCCCATAACTGCTGGTCTAGGATCAGTTTTCTCCATAAGAATAGTATATTGTTCAAAGATGAAAGAGGTGTTTGCGCATTTGAGCACGTCAAAGGTTTCTATTTACAATGTGTTTTGCAGCGTTGAGCACTGTAGCCAATCACAAACATATCAGTTGATTTCTTGAACGCAGTGGCCAATCAGACGTGTTTAAGTTAGAATCCGATCACCACTCAAAACGGCTGTTTTTGTCCAGTGCGGAGTTCTGCACGCTCACAAATCCTCTCGTTATGAGTTAACTTATAACAAACAAACTGTAGACATTATGTAGGCTAAATAAGAGATTCATTGTGCAGTCAGCTTCATTGATTATAGCAGAACTTTGTGAGATCGCTATGAATTGAGATGAGTGACAGCTTTTGAGTGATTATAAAGGGAGCGCTCTTTGCATATATAGACAAAATTTGAATAAAACCTGTTTGCTGCATTAGGTAAGGCAATGGTTACTTATTATTCAAATTTGCTGCCATGACAAATCACGCATACAGCATGCTTGCTTTTCTGTTCATATTGGTTTGCGAACATAGTCGCTCTAATAACAAATAATTGATCTGTAGTGTTTATATATTGGGATGTGTAGGTTGTTAAATGTGTTTTTAAGGAGGAAGTGCATCAAGCCTTACTCTGGAGTTGGTTCACCCTCCGCCTATGGTAACATCTATATTAACTGGTTTTATTTATTTAAGGCAAAAAATATTAACCAGGCTATTAGTGTCTTCAACCTTTTCTAGACCGATAGAGTGTCTCCTGTTACATATAGTACTTATTGCTTTGGTTTAGTTTAAGTTAACTTGTTAAAGTTGGATTTTTAAGCATGTTATGTTTTTTGTTGTTGGTTTTTTTTACAGCCTGAGCGGCTGTAATTTGTCTGACCACCAGCAGTACTGTCATTAATTACTCACCCTCATGTCGATCCAAACCTGTAAGACCTTTGTTCATCTTCGGAACACAAATTAAGATATTTTTGAAGAAATCCGAGAGCTTTTTGATCCCTCCATAGACAGCAACATCATTGCAACTTTCGAGGCCCAACTTTCTTCTCTTCTGTGTCAGATCTCCTACACTATTCGCGTAGTAAACACAGCACAGCGCTTCCGGGTTCTACGCCAGAATGCCGGCCGACGCTGTTCACATGAGCAGCACGACACATGCGTGTGATGCTGATGCAGGAGCTGGCCAATGGTGAGCCGGCATTCTGACATAGAGCCAGGAAGCGCTGTACTCTGTTTACTATGCGAATAGCATAGGAGATCTGACACAGAAGAGAAGAAATTGTTGAATAAAGTCGTTATTTTTGTTTGTTTTTTGCGCACAAAAAGAATTCTCATCGCTTCATAACATTACATTTGAACCATTGTAGTCACATGGACTATTTTAACGATGCCTTTACCTTTCTGGGCCTTGAAAGTTGCAATAATGTTGCTGTTTATGGATCAGAAAGATAACTTAAAGGCCCACTGAAGTGCCTTGGAAAGCGCAGCTTTGTAATTTCCACTGAAACAGGACGCTAAGGTGGGACATGTTGAATGGCTCCTCCCCCTTTTCAAATAGCCAATAGCGTTTAGTTTACCTCACAGACTGCAAGTGGTACTTGACAGCACCATGGAAGCGAATCCGAGCGCTGATGATACGTTGGATTCAATAGTAGAGGTGTGAATAAATTCTAGCCATTTCATTCTTAACCAACGTACAGTTGGAAAACGGAATAAAACTCGAGCGTTTGTGTGTTTGAGCAACAGAACACAAATCTCCAACCCATATAGTTACGTGACGTGTCAATGGTTGCTTTGGCCAGGTGGGATCTATAGCATAGGGGTGGGAGGCTTTAGATTATAGAGAGCATTTGATTGGACAGAAGATGTGATGAGAAGCTGAAGTCTGCGGTGATGTCATAAAAATATGTGATCCATTTCAGCGGAAGTGAGAAACTGTACATTTTAATTCTTACATCTCCAAAATGCGAATTTTGTCATTGTTTTAGAACACATCAGCTTATTAATAACCTGAAGGCTAACATATTCATATTAAAAGCTCAAAAAAATTAGTGAATTAGTGAAATCAAAGTTTGTGAATTTGTGTTCCGAATAGGAACGAAGGTCTTACGGGTTTGGAACGACATGAGGGTATGTAATTCAAGACATCATTTTCATTTTTGGGTGAACTATCCCTTTAAGGGTTGCATGAGGTAGAATAGTAATAAGTTCACGTCACATTTTCGTTCTTTAATTGTAAATATTTATTATCAAATAATTACACTATCATTCAAATGTTTTGGGTTAAGTAAGTTTTTGTTTTTGTGGAAAATGAAAGCTTTAGCATTAAGTTCTGCCAGGAAGACTTAATTGTTACGTCACTCTACCTTTTCATCTATCCAATCACATTCCAACACTTGTGGTATAAAAGTTCGGTACTTACTCATGTTTGAGTTCGCAGATGCTGACGCTTCAATTCACCACCATCCTCCCCACCTCCTCCAAATTGAATCCTTCCCTCCATCCTCCTCACCACCACCACCAGGATGGTCCCTTCCATACCTCACGGGGGTCGGCTGCGCCCCTGCCTTGATCTTCAGGCAGGATATGCAGAGTCCGGACCCTCAGATTGCGAGCTACGGACGGGGCCTACGCCAAAGAACTTTATTGCTTGCTGGGTTGCTAATAAATGGATAATTGTCACAGTATTTATTCTCCCGAGTCTTTCTGGTAGAACTGTGATACATTTGTTTTCAGGATTTCAGGATTTTGATGAATAGAAAGTTCAAAAGAACAGCACTTATTTGAAATACACATTTTAAATGTCTTTGTGACTTTTGATTTAATGCATCCTGTCGAGTCCAGATTAAAACTAATTAAAATTACTTTCTTTAAAAAATATATATATTTCTGAGTCTGACCCTAAACTTTTAAATGGTAGTGTATTGTATATATAGTGCACCTTATATCCACCGGAAAAAAAACGTATTGTATTGTTATATTGTATTGTTTTACAATATAAACAGCACCTAAAACTCAGATTTAAACCTAAATGAACCCTAATGTACGATCTCACATCGTGCTATACACATAACCTTAAACCATGTGGTTAGTTGAGGAGAAATGTTCTGTGACTTTTCTAAGACATCAGACTTGCGGGTTTCACATGGTAAATGATAAAATGGGTTGGAAAAAAAGAAGCATATGGTGCGTCTCAATCAGCTCCCTTCAGTAGCCAGGCCACTAATCAGGGAGTCGGACATCTTTTTTTCAATTGAAAAAATCCTTCCTGTGCACTGAAACATATGAATCCCACAATGCACCGTGAAAAACAGGGAGCATCAGTGCTCACTATGTTCCTTTAACAGAAGTTCTGAAGCGGGAAACATAAATCGCGTGAGCTTACTCACTATACACAAAGAAGTGAAAGATATGGTTTCACTTTATTTTGATGGTCCCTTTAACACATTCTGTTGACTATAAGTAACATTACACCTACATGTCTACCTCTCATTAGAGTGTTAGTCGAGTAGTAGACTGGTAGGGTTAGAATAAGTTGACATTGCAACAAAGTTGCAAACAAAGTTACTTAGTCAGTAGAATGTCTGTTGGAGCATCACAATAAAGAGATGATATTAGACAGTCTACTAATACTCTAATCAGAGTTAGTTGACATGTAGTTGCAAAGTTACTTATAGTCAAAATACAAACCATTATTTCATTATATTTCAGCATAAACATACATCGCTAGACAGGTAACGAACAATCTCGCTAACATGTATAATTTATTTACGGCTGACATGTTGCATGCATATGTAACAAGCAAATTATTTATCATAATGTACTTTAAAAAAAAAAAAATTTAAATGGTCAGAAAGATATCAGTTCTGCTGTTTTTCACAAATATCAGGAGTGATGTTGTACAATGAGCATGTTATGTCGCCGGAAATAAGGTCATCAGTGTCCCAATGTATAGTGAGCCAGGGTCCTTACCAGTGACCGAATCTGTGTATACGATATACATATTCACAACCTAAGAAGCTAGGGAGCAGATTGAGACGCACCCTTACACTGAAGGAGGAACCTGAGTCAAATCTAGAGACCAGAATATCATAAAGACTTGAGTGTGGGCTCTTTTAAATTTGGACAGCAAATAACCACCAAGCAATGCCCTAGCAACCATCCAGAACACCCTATCCAGAACAGCCTATCAATCACTAGTAGCAATTCCTTAGCATTGTGGTGCCAAGTTAAACACCACCGTTCACATTATTATTTTTCAGGTTTGATGTCATTTTTGTAGCCTGTCAGATCATGGAAAAATCAAACTGCCTTATTTCCCTGACAAAGTGCAATGATTTGTTTTGACTCTCACAAGATTACTCAAAGTCTACGCGAGCCAGCGACAGTTAGCATTTCTCAGTAAACTTCTGCGACAAACACACCTCACTGCTGAGCAGGGCTTGTTTTTAACCAAAACAACTGATCGGCATTCAATTTAACCGATATTAGCAGCCAGGGACCAGAGTTGACTAATTTACTCCTACTCTGATGTACAAACATTAGCAACTCTTCTCTTTTTTTAGATTGGACCTGGTAATGTCTTCACCTCCCACTCCTGTACAGCTAAATGAAAGGCTTCTGTGGCTAAATTTCCCCCAAGTTCCTCCCACTCAAGTCTAACATCATTAGATGTACTTTAGGGCAGATATTGTTTCCTATCAATTCTATTCAAACGAAACGCGAGCTCACAAGCATCGTTATGAGGCAGCTAATAAAATCATACAAGGTGTTTATGTATGCAGGATTCTCAGGAAAGGGTAATCGTGCAGCTTATTAAAAGTGAACTTGCCTAGAGGCTTTCCGAGCAGGACCGACACCGTAGCTTCTGTCACCGGTGAATCAGATGACAGTCGCTGAGCAGACGGGTCAAAGGTCACAGCTTTGCTTGCATGCTTATGGAAATGGAGCGCTAATGCAATTTGCAAAGCAAACATGCCAATGAACACAAAATTATTTATTTTTTACATTATAGCTATGGGGTGTTTTAAACGTAACATGCTCATATGACCTAAAATGCTGGAATATTTTTTAAGAACATTGGGATAAATCTTGAGTTTCATTATTGGTGTTTATTAAGGCCAGTATCACTATTATTAATGCTCATTCGGATCCCTTTACCCATTAAACTTTGAAACTTAACGTATCTCACACATCTGTACTGCAGATATGAATCAACCTCTGACTGTTGAAGAGGTTGTACTTTTACTTTTCTAAGTCATCAGACTTGAAGTGAACTTTTACCTGGCAACATTAAAACAGATTTTTTTTTAAAATCCCATAGACATACTGAAGGAGGGACCCCAGTCATATCTAGAAACCATCATTGATTTGGGCCAGTAAACAACACCCCAGCAACAACCCTGAACACCAGAGTAACCGCTTAGCAACACCATAGAAACCACCCAGAACGCCCTGACAACCATCCATAGTGGTCACATGTTTTGCACAACCTTTTGTCCAAAATCGAGTTTTTCTCAATATTTTCATGCTATTTGATACTACAGTGTTCATACTACACATATGACATGCATATTTAAGTAATGACACCTAATACCGAATTATATCTAATAAATAATAATAATGAAGTGCATTTTGAAGGCAGCTCCATCAAATAATTAGCCTACATACACAACCAGTCAAAATTTCATGAAATTCCAGTCATGGAATTATTTTATTATTACGTTTATTATTACGTTTTTGAAAGAAGTCTCTTATGCTCACAAAGGCTGCATTTATTTGATCAAAAATACAGTAAAAACAATAATATTGTATTCTTACAATCTAAAATAACAGTATTCTATGTTAGTATATTTTTTTATTTATTAAGTCATTCATTCCTGTGATGCAAAGCTGAATTATCAGCATCATTACTCCAGTCTTCAGTTTCACATGATCCTTCAGAAATCATTCTAATATGCTAATTGGTGCTTAATTATTAGTCATTATTGGTGCTCAATTATTAATAATGGTTCTTATTGTTATCAATGCTGAAAACTGCTTAATATTTTTGTTGGTGATTCATATTTTGTTAAAATGCCCCTATTATCCTATTTTAAATTGTTGTTTTGGAGTATCCTACGACAGGTTTACATGCATCAAAGGTCAAAAAACTGTTTCATTTTCTCAGAATATACATTTGCACATCACCACATTTTCAATGATTCTCAAACGACTCATTGATTCATTGATTCAACATCAGATGAATCAATCTCTCTAAATCCCTCCTTTCCTCGAGCTACTCTGCTCTGATTGGCCAGACAGCTCAGTCTGTTGTGATTGGTTTACCGCGTACCAGCGCGCGCGTCGAAAACCAAAACGAAAACGTCACGAGGGAATCTCGGGAAAAAAAATTATGCTTTTTTACGGCTATGAATTGTCAAAACACCATTGAAAATGCTTGCTACGGATGCGAAAAACGCAGAAAATCAAGACGTGAGGTCGTATTTATTTTTTAACATGCGAAAATTTCGAACGCGAATTTCGGACTCAGTTTCCAAGGACCTTACGCAGATGTCACGTAAAAGACGCAAACTGATGGATGGATAAATAAATCGAAAGTAGAACTGTGCATTAAATCACATCGCGACATGGTCTGTGAATATTAAAGCACAAAAAGACTGCTATATACTCGCTTGATCTGCGTGTCTCTGTGGGAATGAGCTGCGCCGCTTCAAGCTCAAGGTGTTTTCAATGTCTCACAAACAATACGAGGACATGAATACATGGACATTTCCAGAGCTGCTCTGAGAGAACGCCTAATGACCATTTTCATCATTTTATTTGAGAAAAACCATTGTCAAATACACTCTGGAACAGGTCTTCACTACAACCCGTCAAAATAAAAGTTCTGTTTAAATAGGAGAAATTATGAAAGAAATATATTATTGTAGACCTAAAATAGAAAGCACTTCTCAGAATAATAACAACAACAATCTGATTCATTAACAATTATTGAATTTAGTTGATTAGACAAGTTTTATTGAAATTTTAATAAACAAAACAAATGGTTTTCGAGTTTGTTATAATAAAAGCATTTGTTCAACCAAAAAAAAAAACCTGTTTTCATTCATTTAACTGTCATTTTATCTGATGATAATAATAATAACCATAATTTAATAATACCGTTTATTTATTTATTTAATAATTGATTAATACTGTAAACCGTGATCATTTCTGAGATGGTTATCATACTGTGAAAATCTATAACCTGGGAGAGTCCCCTACCCCCGCCCCGCCCCCGCGGTTTAAAAGTAACTCAGTAACTTTTACTCGGAGTAAATTTTAAATGAGCTACTTTTTACTTTTACTTGAGTAGATATTTAGACCTGTAATTTGACTTGTACTTACCGGTAAGTAAAATTTCATTGAAGTAATAGTACTTTTACTTGAGTAGAATATTTTAGTACTCTTTCCACCTCTGATTGTATGAGATGTTGCAACTCTAATTCCTCACCATCAGCATTAACAAGTGCAGGTCCATCAACAAACCGATTATTTTACTTATAGACCTACTTATTTATTTACCAAGTATTTTTCGAATTTATTGCAGTGAACATGTGGAAACTGTATCAATAACAGTGCATACATGAGGCGAGATGTATGAATGAATGATGTAACATAAACGTCGGTAAAAACAAATTTTGCTCCATGCTTAATCTTTCCTCAAAGTAGTGAGAATGACAGACAGTCTGCATTAATAGACACAGTTATAGGTAATAGTGGCCCACAAGCAGAAGCATTTCAGTAAGACAGTAATAATGTGAGTTAACCAGTTAGCAGGAGACCTACACATTATAAAACTAAAAACGAAGTATTTTGAACACCATCAAGAGCAAGAGGTTGGCGAATCCTGCATTGAACTCCGAGATTTGAGAAGCAGTCGTCAGTGAAATAAAGGGAACACAGCAAAAGTTTAGGATTATACTGCTGTGGTATCATGGTAAAGATTAATTTTAACCACTGATTCTTCACATGCTCGTCCTTGGGCAGTGAAAAAAAAACTTAGCTTAGAAATCTAGATGCACCCTAGTGGCAGAAATTTTTATTTTGCAGCCAGTGTGGTCTAGCAACTCTCCGTTGACTTTCGAGCTGGAAAAACCAAACTCAGGTCAGGCCAATCACATCATGTATAGAGTAGGCGGGGCGGGCTTAACATAATGACGACAGAGTTGCGACGGTTCCCTGCTACTTGAAAACAAAGAATGGCTGCTGCTGCTGGCGAACAGCGGTCTTTCGAATCGGCTTTGGCCGCGACTCTGGAGGACTTGGAGTTAAGCTTTTCTTTGAGAAAAGAGCAAAGAACTGTGAAGTTCTTCACATACTTCATATACTCTGTGAATAACTTTTTAAGTCATTTTAAAAAAAGGAAGATGTGTCTGGAGTTTTGCCGACTGGATATGGCAAAAGTTTAATATACCAACTAGCCTTCTTCGTTGCTCTGATTGGTTGTAGCGCTATCCTGTTGCTTGCAGAGGGATTTTGAGAGACAACCGTTTATCCCGCCCATCGGATTGAGCCGTGCCAATGGTGAGTTGCCAGACCTAACATCTTGATGTAGGTCTGGCTTGCCAGGCTAAAAAAACCCGGGGTTGGGATCGGGAAAGGTCCATGAGCCGGGACTCGAACTCGGGCCGCACAAGCGCAACGGCGCTACATGTCGGCGCACTGAGCACGGGGCCATCTGCGCCAAAAAACGATGAATTTTTTGGACTCAGAGTCGACTCTTACTTTTGAAAGACAATAACTTTATATACGGTGAACTTTCAGATTTAAAACTTTGCAGGATGTTTTCATTCACTTAGAGCTATGTTACACACTACATGAAAGGTCATTTTCAAAAATCCATAATAGGGGCCCTTTAATAAAGTGGTAAATTATGTTTTTGGCGCAAAAAAAACACTTGCATCACTTCATAAAATTGAGGTTAAACCACTGGAGTCACATAGATTACTTTAATGATGTCTTTATTACCTTTCTGGGGCTTGAAAGTGTCAGTTTGTGTTCCAAAGATGAACGAAAGTCTTAAGGATTTGGAAGGACTAGGGGGCGAGTAATTCATTTATCAGTGAACTAACTCTTTTAAAGGGATAGTTCACTTTGAAATTAAATTTTGGTATGTTTTAGCTTACCTCAAGGGCATCCAAGATGTAGGTGTCTTTTTTTCCGCAGTAGTTTCAATTTTGATATTTTTAGGTCAAACCGTTCTTGTCTGTCAGTCATATAATGCAGGTCGATGGTCACTGTCTCAAAGAGCATGCACAGAGTCCAAATTAAAACAATTCCCCATCGTCCAAATTAAACAATTCCCCATCGTAAGTACACATTGATGGCCTAAGACACGAAACGAGCGGTTTGTGTGTGAAAACGAACAGTATTTATATCGTTTTTACCTCTTGTACACAGCCACGTCCAAGTGATCTGAGAGCGCGGGCAGGTATAGATATATACACTAGATGTCGCATTGGCTACGGTTTCGTTCCAATGAACTGCATTGTTTGAACTTGGAATTGTTTAATTTGGACGATGGGGAATTGTTTTAATTTGGACTCTGTGCATGCTCTTTGAGACAGTGACCATCGACCTGCATTATATGACTGACAGACAAGAACGGTTTGACCTAAAAATATCAAAATTGAAACTACTGCGGAAAAAAAGACACCTAGATCTTGGATGCCCTTGAGGTAAGCTAAAACATACCAAAATTTAATTTCAAAGTGAACTATCCCTTTAAGGATTCTTTAGGATTCTAAGCAGAAATTTAAAAAGTTTATATGAAATAGAAATCTTTTGAAACATTATAAATGTCTTTTCAACAGAATGCATCCTTGCTGAATTCCTTGCTGAATAAAAGCATTCATTCACTTTACTAATTTTTTTATTTTACTTACCACAAACTTTGGAATGATCGTGTTAGACAGACAGTTTCCAGAACAGTATTAAGAAGCAAAAACTGTTTCCAACATTTATAATAATAAATCTTAATTATTCCAAACATTTTACAGGTTGTATATTAAGTATCTGTTGTTCGCTGATATTTCACAATTATTATTATTTTTTATATTAGTATGAATGAAAAACGAAAGCTATGTTGTGCAGTGCAGCTTTTATTCAGTAATCTATGGCAGAATCAGGAAAATCCCATCAGTAGTGTTTGCTGATGGTCCACTGGCAGACTTCTCAGCAGTGACTGTGGGAGGCCGGCTAGTGTGGGGATTTCCTCCTGTCTCCCACTCGACCAGCACCTCGCTCTGTCTGTCTGTCTGTCTCTCTCTCTCTCTCTCTCTCTCTCTCTATATATATATATATGGCCTGCTTCTCCCCATCCTGCTCGCTGTGAGCCACAACAAAGCTTTTTCCGCCTGTTATTTCATCTGATTGCGACTGTATTGCTATCACGGGCGTAGAAATGGACACGTTTCTTGAAATTAGGTCAACTGTGTCAGGAAACTGATTTTAGAAACTTGCCCGCCTCTATTATTAGAAACGTTACACAATGTCTTGAAGTCAATGGGTTATGTTCAAACCATTCAAGGGCCACAACACAAAGGATAAAAATTTAGAGTGATACCTAACTGTAAAATGATGATTATCTTTACTCTTTTAAATTGCAGATAGGATACGCAAGGAGAAAAAACCTGAAATTGTTCCAATGTGGACTTGGCTGTATGAATTTATTTCTAAGAATAACTAAGCCTTTCTTTGATACTTCATTTGGCTTGTATTGTAAATGTCCACATGATCATAATATTGTTGATGCTACAGTGTGGACAAACACAGTACATGAGCTGCTCTATAAAGCACTGAAAATCCTCAATCCAAGAGTCAAAGCCACGTTTTACTTCACTCTTCCTAATGCTAAGACAAAGCTTAAACGAAACACATCCATCTATTCAGTCAATCAGATTTATTTTGGATCCTGGGGAAAATTTTCATATTCATAATATTTCATTATCACCGCTAGTCAGTAGAGTTATGACTGCAATAATACCAATAGCTCTGTGAATGAATCTTTTTCAAGTGCAATATGAAAAAGCTGTTTATGGAGTCATTAACCTTATAAGTGATATTAAGTACAGGAAGATTTTTCCCTCTACAAAAAGGAAGAACGATAACTTAGACTGACAGACTTTAAATATAATGATATTATTAATTTGCTGGGTTGAGATTTGTGAAAATCGCAATTTGTCAGATTTCAGACTCTCAGACCCAGAGGAGAACTAAATGATTCATCTTGGTTGATTATCTCATATTGCCAAATAACTCACAAGTCAGTTAGGTTAGCCAATCAGAGCGGTTGTGACAAACACTAGATGTTTCCATTGTTTGGATTTCGTCATTTTTTTTATGCCCTTGTTTGGAAAGAAATAACAGTTCTGTGGAAAGAATCCTATATTTCATTTTTAAAAGCCATTGATGGGGGTGCAGCGTTCAGAACATTGTTAACATTCTTAAACACTGACTAAAATGTGATGATTGAATTATATTGATCAAAAATGATTGCATGAATTTGCTTAAAGGACAAGTTCGGTATTTTACACTTAAAGCCCTGTTTACAGATCGTATCTGATAGAACGGTTAAGATTAAAATTTGGACACATGCTCCTGTCCCGAGAATTTTAGGTTTATTTCGCTTTTGTGGACCTATTTTGCCAAACGCGTCACACCCGTGATTCTTCCGTTGAGAGCTTGAATAATAGACACTCCAGCCCAGTTGGTGGCGATAATGCACCTTTGCCAATTGCAAGCAAACCACGGGCATTTCATTGAATACACAGAAGAAGCAGAAGAAGAAGCGGCGGAGTAATACCGTAAAGGTGCTGCGGTCTCACAGCACGTCCTATTAAGTCAATGGAGTTGGACAAAAACTACGATAAAACCTGTTGGAATGCATCTTTTTCAGCGATTTTTGATGGAACATATCAGTGAACACCCCTGCCCACTCGGTGAGTTTCACGTCTTTGTAAACGAAAGTTTAATGTGTTTTTTGGACGGAATCTTCCAGTGCATATAGACAACCATTGTGGGGGTGGGGGTGGGGTGGGGGGGGGGGGGAAGCGAAATAAACCTAAAATTCTCGGGACAGCAGCATGTGTCCAAATTTTAATCTTAACCGTTCTATTTCATCAGATACGATCTGTAAACAGGGCTTTAAGTGTAAAATACCGAACTTGTCCTTTAAAGGGATAGTTCACCACAAAATGAAAATTCTGTCATTAATTACTCACCCTCATGTCGTTCCAAACCTGTGAGACTTTCGTTCATCTTCGGAACACAAATGAAGATCTTTTTTGATGAAATCTGAGAGCTTTCTGTGCCTCCATTGACACTTTGATGCTTCAAAAAGTTCATAAAGGGATCATAAAACGAATCCATCTGAAAAACCAATGAGGTTTGTTATCGCTTGTCAAGCAGGTTCGGTTGAGCTTCTGTTCGATGATCAATGCTTATATGTGATTAAAAGCCTCAGTTCAATCTGTTCATCATATAAAGCCATTGAGTGTCTTCAGAAAATTTAGACTAAACTAACCGATCTAAACGATCTCTTTATGAACTTTTAGAAGCGTCAAAGTGTCAGTTGTGTTGCTGTCAATGGAGGGACAGAAAGCTCTCAGATTTCACTCAAAAGATCTTCATTTGTGTTCCGAAGATGAACGAAAGTCTTTTGGGTTTGGAACAACATGAGGATGAGTAAATGACGGCAGAATTTTAATATTTCCGTGAACTATCCCTTTAATAAAATACTGTTGTAATGAATATGTGGGTCCTTCATTTTTTATTTATTTTTTTGTAATAAAATCAATTAAACCTTCAGCCTAAAACCACAACATAACACGTCATTTATTCTTTAATAATTGCTGCTCAGTTGTCAGGTCATTCATAACTGTCTGTCTGTCTGTCATCACCCCGGTGACCTCTGACATCATCACCATCACACAGCAGTCACATGTAGTACTATGATAAAAATAGATTAGTTCAGACATCATTAGTTGGCTTTTGTCTCTATTTTCGTGACCATAACTAGAATTATGAACAATGAATGTGTGAAAAACGTTTCCCTGAAACCTAAAACCGAAGTCTAAATCGAGTGGCGTTTCAACACGTGCTCCTCATCCGGTGTATAACCCTTTGAGACACTTGTGAGAAAGCTGAACACCTGACAGTGGTGAGAGCTGTCTACTAGTTTAACATGTGTAAGAATATTTGTCAGGCACATTAGCTCACTGTGGGGTTCCCATTGTGTGTAAGGGGGCGGCCTTCAAAACCCCCATCACATTCCCTTTCTGTCTTTTAGGGCGCTCTGTGTAGGAGGCTATGTGGGATTCCCCATACAAACAGCTCCAAAAAGCACATAGGAACCAGCCTCTGCTCGTCGACAGAAGACCCGCTCTAAGCAGAATCCTTCGTGACGGGACAGAGGACAAAGAGAGCGGCTGAGGAGCGCAGTCAGAGTGTGGGCTGACACATTCTGCTCCGGAGTAGCCGGGGGTCTTCTATAGCTTGGCTGGCTCATCATTACTTTTCAGGCCAGACTTCAGCCAGGTGAAAGAGGTGACGGGCCGTCCTCCTACACGCGGATTCCAGTGGACACTGGGCACGCTCTCTCACAGCTGTCAGCTCTGGTGACATGCTGACAGAAGAAGAGCGACAGGAAGTGCCACACACTGTAAAAGTGATCAGCTGACTTCACTTCGAAAAAAAGTCAGGAAACCCGTTGCCTTAAAATTATTAAGTAATAAACTTCATGCGTAGATGAAAAAATTAAGTTATGTGAACTCCATTACGCATGAGGCTTATTTACTTAATAATTTTAAGGCAACGGGTTTCCTCACTTTTTTTAAGTGAAGTCAACTGATCACTTTTACAGTGTAGCGTACATACTGCACTATAGTATATCGTCTACAATTTTTTGACATTGTTCCATAATAAATGTTTTAAACAGTGTTGTCACATACAGTAAGTTATGCTGATATAAGTTATCTTGCCAGGAAAGTAGTTATTTTGTTTGTTTTTTTATCCAAAAATGTCTGAACATTTGGCAGTGATCAGACAATATGTTAGGAAAGGGATGTTTAAATTGCAGCACAAGTTCAAGAGTTTGAGATCTGTTTGATTTTTTTGAAAGAAGTCTTATATGCTCATCAAGGCTGTACTTATTTGATAAAAAAAATACAGTAAAAAGTCATATTTTGAAATATTATGGTAACACTTTACAATAAGGTTCATTAATTAACATTAGTTAACATGAAGTGATATTGAACTGCACTTATACAGCATTTATTAATCTTTGTTAATTTCAACATTTACTAATACTTTGTTAAAATCTTATTAACATTAGTTAATACACTGAACTAACATGGACAAACAATGAACAGCTGTATTTTTATTAACTAACGTTAAGAAAGATGAACAAATACAGTAACAAATGTATTGCTCATTGTTAGTTCATGTTAGTTAACACATTAACTAATGTTAACTAATGAACCTTATTGTAAAGTGTTATCAATATTATTACTAAGATTTTATGTTTTGAATATAATATATAATACAGCATATAATTATATATTGTTTTATAGTTTAATATATTTTAAAATGTAGTTTATTTTTGTGAATTTTCCGCATCATTGCTCTCGTCTTGAGTGTCACAAGGACCTTTCAGAAATCATTCTTCTCAAGAAACATTTCTTATTATCAATGTTGAAAACAATTGTGCTGCTTAATTTTTATTTATTTCTGAATTTGTGTTCAGGATTCGTTGATGAATAGAAAGTTTAAAAGAGCATTTATTTGAAATATAATGTGTTTTTTGTGTGTGTGTAACATGATAACTGTCTTTACTGTTACTGTTTAGAGCAATTAAATGCAGTAATAATTTCCTTTAAAGAAAAACCCTGACCCCAAACCTTTGAACAGTAATATCAGGTTCACACTGTACTTCTCACAGGAAATGGAAAGTGAAGTAAACGCATTACATTGTGGGAGAAAGCACGGTGTTACATATTTTTGAAAAATGTAATAGGTCTACACATTCAGAAAAAGTGCATACAGAATATACGTGTGTATATATAGTATCCTGCAGCACTTATAAGAGTAGAATGGTTGAATGCTTTTCCGAACATGAAAAACCTAGCCTATGATACTTCAGAACATCACAGCTCAGAAGACATTATTCATGCGCTAAATAAAGGATCAGTCACACAAATGTACAGCAGCATGAAACAGGTTTACAATGAAGCCCACACTGAAGCACAGCAGTTAGGATGGCTTTGAAGGAGAAAAGCAGGCTAACTTTGCACCTCTGAGGCAGAAACAAAGGAGAGTCTGTTCCAGTGGCCTGTCGTATGAACGGACAGACTTTTTTTCAATGAGTTATGACTCGATTCACATTTGTCCGTTGTCTCGATGGACACCCACAGCGTTCCAGCGACGGCCTTCTGATACAGTACACAAAACACAGAGAGCTTTGCAGTGTCCCTGCTAAATATGGGTTGTTTACACTTATAAGCAACATGACTGAGTTATGAATCACAAATATTATATTCAGAATATATATAGTATAGTGGCCGGAGGGGATATTTGTTTTTATATATGTGTGTGTGTGTGTGTGTGTGTGTGTGTGTGTGTGTGTGTGTGTGTGTGTGTGTGTGTGTGTGTGTGTGTGTGTGTGTGTGTGTGTGTGTGTGTGTGTGTGTGTGTGTGTGTGTGTGTGTGTGTGTGTGTGTGTGTGTGTGTGTGTGTGTGTGTGTGTGTGTGTGTGTGTGTGTCTGTGTGTGGTTTAATGGTTTTATTTATTTATAAATAAATATAAAACATATTTCATTGGTTCTCTTGTTTTTGCATGCATGTGTTCAGAATTTATTTGTATGACAACCAGCCAAAGATTTGGCATGGTTCATTGTGTTATCACAAATAAAATGATTGACTCTAAGCACAACATCGTAATATTCTCTTTAACAAATTTTAGATATCATTTGAATAAAGTGTGAAGAGGTAATTTTTCCTATAGGCCGGACATCACTTTTGGCCACTACTGTATCTGCAACAAGATTTCAAAATGGACAAACATTTTCCATCAAATTCATGCCAGACCAAATGGTCTAAGCTGTGCTATCAGCATTAATTGACTCATTTGTGTCTTTATTGTATTTCTCCTGAGGATTATTATAATTATTTTTAATTTTTTTGAGAACCAGGTGAGACAATGAATTAACATTGAATTAAATTGAGCTCAATAATGGTACTATTGTCTTCTGTAGAGCTGCTTTACAGTTAAAATTGAAGTTGTTTCATAACTGATTAATTTTGCAACATTAACTCATATTTTTCTGTTTATTACTGTGAAGCTGCCTTGAAACAATCTGTATTGTATAAAGCGCTCTATAAATAACTGTGACATGACCTTGACTAAGCTGACACTTTAATTAAACACAACTAAGAAGTCTATTAAAGGGATAGTTCACCCACCAATGAAACTTCTGCCATCTTTACTCTTTATATTTAGTTGTTTCAAACCTGTATGAATTTCATTCTTCTGCCAAATACAGAAGAGGAACCAAACAGTTGACAGCCATTGACTTGCATAGAAGGAAAAAATGTCGTCAACTGTTTGGTCTCATGAAAGAGTCCCTTCTGAGCAATATATTTGAAATGTACCGGTATTGTAATATCATTTGAATGTCATTTGAACTCAATCAAACAAAAGCTGCATATAGGGCTGATCAAAGGTTATTATATGAAATGTACATTGGCCCTGAGAACCGTGTTTAGACTGTGATTCATGAGGCGGTATCAGTTCCCGTTCTGCTCTCTATTAGTAGTAATTGAAGAGCATTTGGATAAAGCAAGTGGCAATTGACAACAAAAACAAAGTACTTGAGCTGATGATGTCACTGACCAATAAGTGCACTCTTTGAATGAACAAAATATGCTGTGCAAGGAAGAATCTCCAACCGCTGGAGAGAGAAACAGAGCATGTGATGCTGCCTGTGTCTTTGATGGACATATATCATATATAGATTCAGTGCTTCTACATTGTTACATTGGCCAAAGTGTCCGAGTGACACACAACATCCAGGGATAAGAGATACCTGTCCCTAACATTACCCGTATTCCACCTCAATAGAAGCAAAAGTATTTTGCAATACAACATGAACACATTAACTACATTTTACCTAACAATTTTTTTCCTGAAATACTTAAGACACATAACATAAAGCGGAACCTTATATTGCATTTACATTTACTACATTAATCTGATTATTTAGTGAAAAAAAGAAAACATTCAGTAGTGGCCAAAAGTGATGTTCGGCCTAGGAAAACCGACATCTTCACCATTTATTCAAATGATAGCCTGTTGAAAATGCGTTGAAGATTTTGTAAGCATATTGCTTTGTTGTGTTTGGAGTCAATTCTTTTATTTGTGATAACGCAATGAAAGTGCGGACTTACGCATCATTTTTTGTCCAGGCTGTCATACAAATAAATTATGAACACATGAAAAAACAAGAGAGAATCAATTAAATATTAATAACTGATTATGTTGTATGTATGTTTTTTCCAGTGGGCTTTTTGTGTTAATATGCATTTTTATTTTGCATAGTGAAATAAAACCTGTATCTGTAGTTTGCTCTTTATTGCCAAATAATTTTGTCAGAGAAATACCTTAAACAAGTTTAGTGTTTTGTTCTTCCCTCATATTTAAAATATTTTCCTTATATTTTGATGGTTTAATTACATTTGTAGGACCATTAAAAACAAACATCCCCTCCAGACATCACTTTTGGCCACTACTGTATTTGGATAAATGTAACATACTTTGCTTGCTGTCTATGATGGAGGGCTTGACCTTTGAATAACCCCTGAACTTAGATGAATTAGTAATAAAGTTGACATAAAGGTGAAGATGGGCTGATGAGGGAAACCGGAATAATTGTGACTGGAGCGGTGCAATCTATTGTGCTGCATTATTTACTAAATATACCATTTTATATATTATATACATTTATAGTGAATTTGTATTAGGCCTATATTTTATGTTTATTTATGAATATTTGTTTAATTATCTTAATATTTATACCCAAATAATATTATGTTGCTTTGTTGTTATGTTGTTGATTCAAAGTACCCATCCTGTAAGCTACAAAAATCAGAAAGAAATATTTTGCGTTTATATATCATATATATTTTGGGATTTCAGAGTGCTTGTACAGGTCAAAAAAGGAAACATGGTAGGCCTACATGTAAAAAAAACAAAAAAAAAACAAAGAAGAAGAAGAAGAAGAAGAAGAAGAAGAAGAGGAAGAAGAAGAAAAAAAGAAAGTAATTAGTAGGACAGAAGCGTCCTCTAGTGGTGAAGTAACATCACAGAACTCCAGAACAGAGTTTGACCATCATATAACGAGACGCGTTTTGAGGATAAAACATGTTATTGTGATATGATTTCGATTTTTTAACAGCCTTCACAATTGCTAAGACGCTAAACCCCATTCTCTATACCAAAGGCCTAAATTTGTCGAATAAATCACTCTTTCTGCAAAACCTTAAACACCTTCAGGCAGTGAGACACCATTTGCAACTTTTTGCAAAATTCTAACAGCATTCTCACTCACTAAAACACATTTTTGCACTGTGACGCACTTGTGTTGCAAGAAGGTATTACAAGCAGAAAAAGTCAAAATGATAGTTCATAATTTACTCACCCATGTCGTTCCAAACCCGTAAGACTTTCGTTCATCTTCGGAACACAAATGAAGATATTTTTAATGAAATCTGAGAGCTTTCTGTGCCTCCATTGACAAAAAGTTCATAAAGAGATCGGAAAACGGATCGATATGAATTGACTCGATCGCTTTATAGGATGAAAAAACATTATTTAGACGTTTATTCACATGATATAAACATCCGGTTTTCTTTTAGTGTTTACAGTTATCTATAATAGGGTACATGCAATATTCAATACAATATAGCTACTTTCAGTACAGTATACAACACAACCTTACTAAGTTGTGGTTACTGTAGGCCTACTTAACGTAAATGAGTTTGCTGTACATGCAATATAGGCCTACTTTTTTGTTTTTTACTGTAAACTCATGCTCTGGAAGCTGTGTTCTCCAGTTTTTGATGTAGTGTCTGATGAATGCTCTGTATTGTTTATATATATATATATATATATATATATATATATATATATATATATATATATATATATATATATATATATATATATATATTATAATTTTTTTGAACAGGGACAATGTAAAATATACATTAACCTTAAAAAAGGAGAGATGCATTATACCAGGTTGTAGCACTTGTGCTAATTTCCACCTGTAGTCCCTGGTGGAATAGGTATAGCCTGATGTATGACCTGAACGCATTGTTCGACTTTGAGAACAGGTGAAATGGTTTTGAGGCGATTGTTTGATTTTGCCTGAAGATTCGGTGGTTTTGTGAATGTAGTTTGAAGACTTAGTTTTGTGTTTAATGTTGTGAGAAAATCGGTGAAGGTTTCTAGAAATGTGTTTTTAGCAATTGTGGAAGTAGAAATGACGAGAGGATAGCGTTCTCACGACACGCAGGTCGTAATGTGACGCGGCGGTGACGTCGCGGAGGGGGAAGTTGGTGTTTTTGCTCGTCTATTGTAGCAGTGGATGAGTAACCGGTGAAACCAGAGTCTCTGGTCCCGGTAAAAACACAATAATGTGCCAATGAGTCCCTCGTGTAGTTGAGGCTGTAGTCGATGAAGGAATGGAGGTGCTGGACAGTCCTCTCAATGTCGTAAGTGTTTGTTTACAAGCCACATTAGCATGCTAGCTGTGTTAGCTTAGCCGCATTTAATCACTGAACAAATAAAAAAATACAGCTGTGAAGAGTTTCACCTGTCCGGAAACACGTGCAGCCATTTACCCGGGTTTTTAATTACGATACACGTGATGTGAAGGCTTCGTATAAACCGTGTTCAGGTTTTTATGTAAGTTAGTCTGTCGGAGTTAGCCTCTAAATGTGTGTGTGTGTGTGTGTGTGTGTGTGTGTGTGTGTGTGTGTGTGTGTGTTTGTTTACTGCTGACAGCTGATCACCTTTGAACAAACAAACACACAAGTAGGCTACTTTATTAACATGTGACTCTAAATGTGTGGTTTATTATTTAAAGTCTTTTGACGTTTATGCCAGTACGTTATTGAAAGCTTGGTTAGATTATTAGTTTTTCATTGTAGATTATATTATCCACATAACAAAAGATAAAAGCAAATCATTGGATCTGTGTTTTTTTGTGTTTTTTTTAACACATCTTTCTCCCTCTGCTAGCTATTTTGTGATATTTAAATAACTTAATAAATGTTAAGTTATTTACTTAAGAAAATGCAGATATTATATAAATACATATATAATGATATATAGAAGAGTGTATTGAGTAAGTTTTGCGGTCTAGACATATATTACATGGCTCCAGTGACAATTCTTCCGGCATCTCTCCATCATCACATCATCTACACCTTTATTGTATTACTAATTTAGTTTAAGAAGTCCAGAGCGTATGTAGTAGAGGACGAGCCCTTCATCATAGACCGCAAGCCAAGCCTTTGGTATTCTCCCCTTCTGCTTCAATGACACGACCATGAAGAAAACCTGATAATCATAGTCTCCAGCATGATTTTAATACCAGGACAAAAAAAAATTGTTGTGGTCCGAACCAAGCAAACCGAAGTAGAAGTGTGAACACACCCTAAAGCTATATAAGAAACTTGACTTCATATTTCATATAGTCCTTGTGCAATGAGGTTGACGATGGAGAGTTTGAGCAAAAGACTAGTTCCCAGTAATTCCTCCAGACTGCTTGGAGAACTACAGAACAATAGATTCAGATCTAAATAAAGCTGGACCTGGAGTGATGGAGGGATGACAGAAGCAGTCACATCAGTTTGGATGCCCTTCTGCTGTGATTGAAAGGTTTAGATGAACTTTCATTAAAACTTCATGTAGGTTGAGAGTTTTTCAGGGGAAATCCTCTAGAACAGGGGTGTCCAATCCTGCTGCTGGAGGGAACTGTCCTGCAAAGTTCAACAAAGTTCAGCTCCGACCCCAATTAAACACCTGAACCAGCTAATCAAGGTCTTACTAGGCACTGGAAACTTCCAGCCCGGTGTGTTGCTAAACTCTGCGGGACAGTGGCCCTCCAGGACCGAGTTTAGAAGCAGGAAAGCTGTCATTGATTATCTGTACTGTTATCAGTCACATGATGAAATAATGTAATATGTTATATCATCTCTTTCAGGCCCATCAACAGTGCAGGAAAGCAGATCGCTTGGTGGCTGCTGGGAAATTTGAAGATGCCATCTCCTGCCACAGAAAAGCTGCAGGTGGGGTTCTGTTTTAAGTGATTCTCATGGGGACGTCTATAAAAATACATCTGCGTGGCACCTTAGTGAAACAACTCGTGCTTTCGGATAGCAGATTATTCACAGTGGTAAACAAAATGTCTGGTATTGTAATTCACATTAATTTAATAATAGGAAAATAATAAAATGTATTATTTAATTATTTAAATATCCTATTTAAAATATGAAAATTGGCACACTTTAGTTTGAATTGTTTTCTGTCTTACATTTCATTTCTCAAAATGGTGGATATAATAAAAAAAAATGGAAATTAGCAGTAATAAGTACTTTTTTTTACAAGGTAGGCTATACATTTGACTCATTTAGTTTTGCAAGCCGTAATTTACATAAATGTAGATAATAAATATATTTTTTTAATGATTGCGTACTATAATAATGGCCTGTTTAAAAAGTTTACATGATTTAGATTTTCTTTTCCTTCTTGACAGCTCCCATTCGCTATAGTGGAGCGGAATATTATTCTTGGAAACAGTTTCCAGCATTTCAGTAATAAAAGTCTCCATATTTGTGGTTTATATCCATAGTGGTGAAAAATGATTTGCAAAAAGATTTTTGGATTGATCCCTTCTTGTAAATTTACAGATGTAAATGCGGATGGTAATTAAAGTACCATACAACCTCGGTGTTTCTCAAAAAGCAGTTAGTCATTGTTCGTGTGGTGGCAGAAAAACACGACTTTCTGGATTTGGATGGAAATATATTCACAGACTAGCCAGGGCTTGACATTAAAAATAATTATTTCAGCAGTGGCATGTAACACAGTCACTCCTACTAGCCACTTTGGTGGGTTTAATTTTATATATAATATAAATATAAATTTTTCAATTGTAGACTTTTAAAAAGTCACCACATCCAATGTAGTGTTGTGGAAAATATAGATTTTTCGATAACATATCGATACTGAAATATCTGAAACACTTCCAATGCTCATTTTCCACAGAAAAGATACACAATACCAGCTGCTCTTTCCCGCTCTCTCCTCTCTCCGACAGCGAGTTACACACAAACCCGCCTCTCCTCACTCACTCGTTTCATTTACTCCGGATCAATGTTGTTGTTACAGGGCTTGAATTTAGGTGTGGGATTACGCATAATTTTACTCATTCAGTACTAAATTTAGTTATTTTCCGCTGCTTATTGCACTTAAACAGTCAAATACACACAAAATAATGTCAAAATGCCGGTCTTGGTGAGTATTCACGTAAACACAGTCAGTTATGTTCTAAGTGAACGTAACATAAAATTCAGTTGAGAAGGAAAATTCATAAGTAAAAATATAATGGCTCCGTGTGTCAGGTCTTAAAGTAACAGCAGCCTAATATACCTGCTGACAAATTATGAGATAATATTAAAAATATCTATATGGCAGTTTTTCCCCATGGTATCGACGTCAAAATTGTGGCCAGTGAAAATGCAGCTTCATGCAGCAATACGAAGTCGGTACTGAAATGTAAATATGTGACGATACCAGCATTTCCCTCTAGCATTTTGAGCGCTGTTGAACGGATTCTTGAACACCTCTGATTGGCCATTTTGTTGACGTGCTCAACATATATGTCTGTGATTGGCTACAATGATCAACAAAGATGATCAACAATTATATCTTTGACGCTCTTCACCAAGCGCTTTACACAGATGCACACGTGAGCATTTAAAAGCAGGCGATCCATATCCGCTGATAGACAGCGCTCTCAAATACTCCCGTGTGTATCTGTGTAAGCGTTCGATGAAGAGCGTCAAAGACAACATGTTTTTGAAGACATTGTAGCCAATCACAGACATACAGTATATGTTGAGCACGTCAACACAATGGCCAATCAGAGGTGGTTGAGAATCCGTTCAACAGCACTCGAAATGCTGGTATCGTCACATTTTTTTAATTTTAGTACCGACTTGGTACCGAAGTCTGAGACCAGCCCATGTAAATGTTGAAATGACCTTACATCCCCATGAGAAACGATTACCGTCAAAAAAACGAATAGTGCTTCAGTCTCCTTGAGGTTGTCTCACAAATGCTTAAATCTATCATTGGGCTCGATCTGTGATTGAGAAACCAGCTCTGGAAGCATGTGCTTAAATAACCTGTCGTTTCTCCACAGAACTTCTCAAGGAGGCTATGAAGCTCACGGAGTGTGAACAGGTACGCCTAGATGCTCATCAAAGTCCGGTATTGTTTTTTTATGATTATTTTGCTGTGTGGATAGCGGATAGATCAGTTCTTGAGATGTTCAGATGTTTTTCCCTCCGCAGGCACGCTTGTCTCTGGAGCTTCAGAGGGACAGTCACATCAAACAGCAGAGACTGATCGAGGAGCGATGGAAGCGAGCTAAGCGAGAGGACAAGCCCAGAACGCTCCAGCATGTCTCCTCCTCAGACCAGACGCCACGCCGTTACCTACAGCCAGGAGGAACGGCCCAACCCTCCGAACGCGAGTACGACACCTGGCTGTACCTCCTGAAGAACAAAGGCACCGTCCCAGAGCCCTGCACCGGCAGCAAAGCCCAGAAAGACGACAAAACCCGTCTGGAAGAGCAGCAGACCACCATCAATGACCTACGCAAGCTGGTGGACCGCCTGGTGTCTGACAATGAGCGGCTGAAACAGGAGAACGAGCGGATACTGGCGGAGAACGTGCGGCTGAAGAAGGAACACTACGCTGATGCAGACTTCGTGGAGAAGTCTGAGCTCTGGGTGCTTCCGCAGACGGCCGAGGAGCGCAAGGCCAAGGACATTCCCATCCCACAGCTCCCTCCACTGGAGATGCCCACTCAGGAGATCCCTCTGGAAGACCTGCCCGGGCTGGAGCTTCCTGAGGACATCCTGCAGGAGCTGCTGGACGGAGAGAAGCTGTGAACACTCACGCACCAAAGGGAGACTTCCATCGCCATCGAGTGCCAGAGGAAGCGCATTAGAAAGATCTGGAAACGCGCTCGGTGGCTTAAACGATGGTTCACTCGGCCGTCAGCAGGTTTGGTTCACGACTTTTCTCAGCGGCGCCCGTAGCGATTGGATATACGAAGAAAGAAAACAACTCTATTTGAAGTACGTGTGCCTTTTTGAACATTTCTAACGCATTTTTTTTTTTGTTATGAAGTACAAGTGAAAAGGGACATTGGAGACGAACAGATTCTGTCGGACACTATGCTATCAGAGTTTTTATCAGCAAAATCCCACTTGGAATTGAAAACTATTTCCTACACAGACACTGTGAATTACATCTATAATGTGTGTGAGTGTGTGTGTGTGTGTGTGTGTGAGGGTTTTGTGCAGTACCTGTGTTCATGCAGTTTCAGTCGTCTATCAACAGCGCAGATTTAGGGCATAGAGGAAGCCAAGAGGCATCAATGCAATTAGTTCTGCATTCTGTTTCCACACACAGATAAGCAGCTTTGCGGCAGCAGCTCTTGTTTCGCCTTATTGCAGAAGTCCTGTAGACTAGAACGAATCGTCTCCGCCAGATCGCCAACAGCCGTGCTAATAACCGTGGATTATTTCTATAGGAGAAGGGACTTTGGGACTGAACATGAATGTGAAACGATTGCATTCAGAACTATAAGCAATAATCATGTCATGTGCTCCAGTATCACTTCTTTGTTTCTCATCTCTGCTGTTTCCCGCTCAGCTGTGTCATTCTTCAGCATAGGAATGGAGTTGTCCCGAAACCTTCACTCTTTGTCCACATCAGGAACTCTGGATGAACTGACGTTGTTATTGGTTCTTTTGAAGCTTCATTTTGCATTGTACTCATCAATCAAGGATCGTCTGGATCACGATGCTAATATTTTCAGGTTACTGATTGCACAATCATACATTGTCTAACAATAAACCAGGTTCACTCCTCACACTAATCAAAAGCGTACCAACATGTGCCAGACGCGCCTGGGAAGAGATGAATGTATGGCTCATATTTGTGTCATGAAGAGGGAACCAAATCCACATTTTGCTCTTTTTATTATTATTATTATTATTTTTAATTCAATGTTTAATTACTGGTTTACCACAGTAATCAGGGTGCGTCAGATTGTTTTGTTATTTTACATTTTGTTTTATGATGTAAAAATCAATGAAAATCATACGACGAAAGTGTTTTGATGCATGAATGGCTGTTCTACAGTAGCTGTACGTACATGATTAAGATATTGAAAACAAGAATTTATGTATAATTCTTTTGTGAGTTTACTTGTTCTGACAAGCATTAAAGATTTTAACAAGTGGAAGCATTAATCTGAGTTGTTTGTCCACCTGCTAGTTTTGCTGTTATACTCTTATACTCAATACAGTCAAGTAACAAAGGTCTATTAGATGAGTAACATTCAAAGCTATTGTAAAACAACAAAGTGGTACACATTTGTGACTGCACATCTGATGAATTCTGTGTTAATGCACTCCTTTCTATGCTGACTGGCAACTGTACACAGTTGGAGGATATTGAATTGTTTAACTTCAACATAAATTCTTCATGTTTAATTAATAGTTCAAATATTCCAGGCTGTCTCTATTAAATATGAGGTCATCATTTCTAAATTTCCACAACTGCTCAATAGCGTCCTCTTGTGCCCAATCCGTGAATGACAGCACGTGTTTAAAAGCGGGCAAAATTTGGCCAGTGGTTAACATTATTTTCTCTCGCTTTTGGAGACATCAGCAATTTATGGAGCAATTTGTTTCATTCCGATGAAAGATTATGTGAATCTGAAGAAACAACGTGGGAACAAACTCGTGTGAACTGCGCAGCGAGGCTCGTTTTAGATGAAATAAGCTACAGTAATGTATGCAGCACGATTACATTGCTGAGTGTGATACATTAGATACATACTGTAAATAAACACAAATATACAGTAGTGGCCAAAAGTGACTTCGCCCTCTATTTAAATATAATTAAAAACTTGTTTAAGATTTTGTAATCATATGCTTGGAGTCAATTCTTTTCTTTGTCATGACGCAATGAAACTTGCCAAATAGTGCAGACAATTTTTGGCCAAGCTGTCATACACAGAAATTATGAACACATGCAAAACAAGAGAGAATCAATACATTTTTTATAACTTATGTTGTGGTCAATGTATGCTTTTTCCAATGCATGCTTTTGTTTTTCTATGCATTTTTTTCCACAGTGAAATAAAACCTGTAGCTGTATTTAGCCTTTTTTGTCATATACTTTTATTAGATAAATACCATAACCAAGTTTATTTTGTTCTTCCCTTATATTTAAAATATATATATATTCCTCATTTTGATGGATTAATGGAACTTGTAGGGTCATTAAAAACCAACATCCCCTCTGGACTTTCGGACACTACTCTGTGTGAGTGTGTGTGCGCGTGTGTGTGAATTTCTCTTTCAGCTTGTCAATAAGGCAAAAGGCAGGCATATATTTGATAAATCCATTTTAATGGAAAATGTAAAACCCTTTTGAACTTCAATGTACAAAGCATGTAACACTTGCACTTTAAAATTTGAAATTGAAGCAAGCCATGTTTAAAAAAATACATCAGTGAATGTATATATGTATATATTTACACAGCATAGTACGATTTCCTTTTTCCATTGAACTTCAAAAGTTCACCATAGTAAATCTGAACATAAAAAGGAGAAATGAGAGTTTTCTTAAATAAATTACAACTTTTTTTTTTGTAAATGTCTCCATTTTACAGTGAATACTTCTTAATAAAATGCTGAAGTGTTATTTATTAAGTCTTTCTTTACATAATAGAACTTTACAATGTTTACAATTGTTTGGCAGTTCTTTTTCTCAAAAGATATGGCATGAGGACACGAGACAGCGGATCTCTCTCACAGTAACTCCAAGTCTCCAAAGTAGTGAGCGGCATCAGAAATCCATTAGCAAACTGTACAAGTCACATTTACATTTGATCGAGAACAGAGCAGAACTCCTGAAAATAAATACGATTCTCCACTGAAACTATACAGTAGGAAAGAACAAAAGGGGAACGAAAGCAAACAGACGAACAAACACTAGTTGTGACAGCGGCGCCGCCGGATTATCTTCAGATGTGTGGCGTGTCAATCACAGTCATCCTGATGGGCTATACTGCTATGGTGTCGGTAACAAATAAATACAGTTTCCTGGTGTGTGTTTTTTCTCTGCTTGGCACTGGAGGTTTGCGGTGTGAGCGTTAGTGTGCATATTTGGGGGAACGTGTCGACGGGTGTCATGAGTTGGTCTCCTCTTCCTCCTCCTCCTCTGCGCAGCACCTCTTTAATGTTCCCACGGCATTCTTCACGCAGTGGTAAAAGATGTTCTTGACCTGAGAGAAACGGCAGGCTGTTAGAATCACGCGACTGACTCGCACGGCTAAAGACGAGAGCCGAGAGAGTGGAGACTGATGAATGAAAAAGCCCACTGGGACTCTTATTTTGAAATGCTATTCCTGTTTTTTTGGCCCCACAAATATAAGACCTTAAAAAGATATTTATGACCTTAAATTTGATCAAAATGAAGTTCAACACATTTTTAACACTTTTTAAGGACCCGAGGAACGTCGATATTTGCAACTCATGTCGTAAAATGCATCTGAAGATTTTTCCAGTGCGTTTGAACTCTACCTGTAGCTTATCTTCATAGTTGATTTCCTCTTTGGAGGATCTGAGTTCCTGGGTTAAGTGGAACGAATGCACCACATGCTCCGGAGAGACGAAGTCATTGATCACCTGGACACAGCTGTGAAGGTTCTGCACCTGTACGGATGAGACACACACAAACGTGAGTGTGCGCTGATGGGACTATATCATAAAGACTCGGGAACTTTAGCTAGTACAGAAAGAGGAAGTGTGCCTGTGATTGGTTCATTATATATGCTCATCTTCCCTTAATAACATACAGTATGTGTAATTGTAAATAAATAAAATGTAAATAATAACTACATTTTGTTGTACACAACCTACTAGCAATCTACAATCAAACCTACATGCCTTCTGTTGTTTGACTGATAGATCATACATTTTTAGCAAGTCAAAGGCATTTTTATTATAATTCTAAAACTGTCCTCCAGGTAATGTTACACGTGACTTTTTTATTTACTCATTTTTATAAAGTAGACGTAAGAATAACTTCTATATTGTGCATAATATTTTAAGATGAGCACATACTGGAGTGAAGCGACTTAGGTTTGCTTGATGATCCATACATTATTTTCAGAAAAATCATGTTAAAATGTGAGTATCAAATGATACATTAGGCTTTAGAGGAACATTTATTTGTTCATCTCTCTATCATCATTATATTACATTGCATTGCATTAAATGTTTTGCCTCCACAATAAAAACTACAGGATATTGATCATTAAACTAAGCATTTAAAATATCATCTTACTGAAGACATATTATTGGGGGATATAGCATGACAACTGATATTTGTATGTATTTTATGCAAGTGGTCTTCTAATCTCATTGATTTACATTACAGCTATCAGCTATCTTCCTTTTTGGCCATATAAATATCAGCAACTGCATTAAATAGTGTATTTTTCCCTGTATGAGCTCCATATTCTCCTACATCATTCTATATGAGCCATAAAAGCCAGATCTATCAAATATGATACTCAACAAAAAAACATATATGCAACATATATATACCTTTTGTCTAAAGGTTCAATAAACGGTTCCATTTAAAACAAATTATAGATATGATTTCATGTCTCAGGCTTTACAGGAGTAGAGTAAAGATTTGTATTATTTTGTTTTAAATAATTAAGTGTCTGAACACTTGTTAGCAACTCTGTAAACAAGACATCTTTAAGCTTTGTTGCTTTCCATGTCAATCAAGTGGGCTTTTTTTGGTCTGAATAATCAATAACACAATATATAGTTCAGAATCAAGAACATATCATGATCTGCTCATTGCAGAAGAGGAAGGAGTGCAACGAGACCTGGTGCAGAGCTCCGGCAGGGATCAGGACTGAATCACCCAGAAACTGCACCACAGTCCAGCCCTGAACGGCGTGTTCATCTAGCAGACGCTGACGCAGCTTCCGGCTCAAGTACCAGCCCGGCTCACGGATGGGGTCGTGATCCGCTGGGATCTCCACGCCCTGCTCTTTCGCCACCTGTCACGCACAAACTTTGAGTCAAACCAAAAGCACACGCACAACATACCTGCAAACATATGAAATGAATCCTATAAACTCCCTAGTGCTAGAAGGACGCAAGGTTTTACGAGGACTCTCGCTCAGAGAGAGGGAGTGAGCGTCGCCTCAGTGATCCACTGTATTATTTCAAAATCAAATCAAAATAACCTTGTGCAGGAACTCTTTAATCTTCTCGCCGTCTTTGCTCGTGTAGATGTGCCACAAGGCTCCGGGAGTCTCGCTCGAGTCCTTTAATCTTTTCTTTACGTTGTCATCCAGATCTTCCTCCTCCAGCCTCTTCAGCACTCCTGTGTGTTTGGCACAAACACATTCATGCGGTTACACAGCAAACACATCACACAGTCAGCTTAATTTTTTACAAAGGCAGGGAGCGCCTTCCCCCTTTGAAGATGGAGCGATGTTTAAAAATTAATGGAGAAGTGTGTGTGTGTGCGCATCTGGCTTATATATATACTCCTCGTGTCTGAGACAGTGGTCTAAAAATAGAACGGCCATCGCAGAAGGAAAGAGAGAAGGGAGAGGGAGCAGCTGTTGGCATGAGACACAAAGCAAGAATTGCACAATTACTTAAAACTTATGACCGGAAAGTAAGACAAAAAAATGAGTCGTTTAGAAATCACAACCACGATCACACCGATGAACGTCTGTGTGAACTATGCCAGTACAATCATAAAATAAGTCATTTACACACCATGGAATGACGGGGGGGAAAACTGCTTGCTTTTTTACACAACAGACGATAAGGTCTTGCTGCATCTCTTTGATAAATGCTTGTTGTCATGATTTATGAAGACATTTTTTGCTTAGGGTCAAAGGTGATCATCAATGGCAGTGGTTCTCAATCTGTGGGCCGTGACCTCAGCAAACATTCAAGGTGACTTAAATTATTTAAGACAAAACAAGCATTAAAATAGCTAAAAACGACTAAAATTAGTTAGATTAGACAGAAAGCGGAGCAGGACAGTGAGGAAAGTGATCAAAGTGGACCAGGAGCCGGTCCCTGAACTCAGGTCACCCCTTCGGTTTCATTAAATCCTTATCCTAAATGCTTATCCAATAAATCAAGAACAAATGGAATAGTCATGGGGCCTTTGAACATGGGCCTTGGAGTCAAAAAGGTTGAGAACCACTGACCTATGGTGCTTCAGATGTAACATCATACCCTGAATAGTTAAAATGGCTTTTAGAGAACTGTCTACTGTAGTGGACACCCATCGGATAATTAACTGTAGACGATCAGAGAGAGCGCAGATGATGTCATGTAAAACTACAAATGGTTTTCAGTTGATACCATAGTAATACGGCCCTTTTAATGTGAAACTTCTCCATGGTTTGGATTGAGTTTTTACTGATTTAATCTGATGAGTGCAGAGAAAAGCTTTGCAATGCTGCTATGGCCATGTACAGGCAGGGAAAACTCATTCCAGATGCATCTCTCACATTTCATTGTTTCCAGGGTGGAAACCATGTTCTGTGTTTTGGTTTTTTTCCTCTGAGCTCAGGGGTTTATGGAACAATTCAGCTCTAGCAGAGGCTTTTCCCCCGCCGTCTCTTTCTCTAACACGGCTGACCAAGTTAACGGACAGGCTGTTGACAGTTGCGTGGCGAGCTGGTCTCAGGCTTACCCGTTTTGGAAAGGACACCATTCCCTTTAGCCACTCCAACATAAACCAGCACGCTGACGATGTCAGACACCTCCATGTGCAGGCTAGCTGTGCCAAAGTCCTGCTCCTGAGATGCCGCTACACCTGTGACATGGATCATACATCATTCAAGTCAGCATGTTTTCAAAACAGGCTTCAGTTTTTCATTCCCATTTCATTTAATTTCAATCCCATTTAAACTAAGTATAATTAGGCAATACAACAATTACTACCATGATATACAAATACTTTGTAAATAGTACAGCATTTTTGCATTACAGTAACGGCAGATTTTTTTCATGTCACAATTTAGAGGAAAATATTCTTAATTATCATGCCACAATTCAAACAATCTAAACAGTCCTAAAATAGGCCCCATTTTCTTTTTGCAAAAGTTCTTTATTTTCTTTTGGGGTGAAATATAACAGGTTTGATGAGATCCTTCCAGTAATTTAATATAGTTTTTGATGAAATTATTAGTTTTTCCACAGTAAAACAATGCAGTAAACATAGCATGCTACTAATAAATCTGCCTGTGAGAATGTGAGAGAGACAGTACCGTAAGCGCAGCAGAGGCGTGGGCCAAGGTCCGGCCGCACAAAGAAGGAGGGCAGATGGGAGGCCAGGTTGAGGTTTCCCTCGGGGTCTGAATACTCAGGCATGGGGAGGTTCTTCATGAGATCATCATACCTACACAATGAGATGACGCACATGCTAAAACAAGACTAAAACAGAGCTATATCCGATCAGAATGTACGAATGAAATGTTTAGTGTCGTGAAACAGCATTCACAACCCCTAAACCAATTTTTAAATGGCTACTTGGCAAATCTACTTCTTGTGTTCCTAAGTTAATGAGTTACCTGGAGGGCATCAAAGCCATAAACTCCTCGCCTGAGGGCCAGTCTTTCAGTCGATACACCACGCTTTCTCCATCTTTAGACTTGGGACGTTCTGTAGAGAGAGCGTGATCAGCATAAATAGAAACAGACCGATTAATTTGATAAATGCTTATTTGTCTACTTCAGGTGGCACTCACTCGTGAGATCTTCAAACCCGTCCCAGAACTCTTTGACTCCTGAGTTGGACATTACTCCATCCTTGCAGTTCATGAGGTCTCCCTGGTGATCCGCAAACTCTTGGTTGAAGGATTCTGCCTTCCACAAGCTGGCGTTGAGTTTCTTGTGCACCCCAGAGACCAGCACAGGCTGCAAAAACAGCACACAGGAAATGGCCTTTTAATGACAGCTGAGATCACAAACACTACCAAGACTTACTTTTTGAACAGTGGAAAAAAATATGAGGTCTGGTTAAAAAGGGACATTGCAAGATGGATTACTCTAAAGACTAAAGTTGCTATTTACATTTGTTGAAAAGCCTTAATCTGTGAGTTTATTATAAACTGAGTGCCAAACAAGCATCTGCAAAATTGCGGAGCTCAATAATAAGCATGGCACACTGGCCTGAGGCCTGAGGCCAGTGTGAGTGTTTCGGGCGAGTCGATGGATCAGTCACCTTCCCTTTTGGGCGAGCTTTGTGTTTCATAAATATGAATTTACAGTATAAATATGATTGTACATTATAGCGGCTTTATTTCTATCTTTTCATTTTTTTTCTCTATTTCCAAATATTTTTTTTGTAAAAATATTTTGTGAAGAAAGAAGTTATATCGGTTAAAATAAAAATGTATCAGTCATTTGTGGTAAAGTAGGTAAAACTGAAACTGCTGGCCTGACTGTGCAAACTGAAAAAGCATTTAATATTATTAGTTTTTTCTCAAAAGTCCTGAAAATTCTAAAAACCGACAACAGATCAGCCTAAACACATCCACATGCAAGGCTAAGTAGTGCACATCCTCAAAAATGCGTGCACTACATAGGCAGCTAAATATACACAGACAAAGAGTCTTATACGAATCTACAGTAACATAAAACTGACTTTTTTCATGCCTTCTCTTATCTTGGATTTGTCTACTGAGATCAGTGCTATTTATTCTAGAACTGCCTTCTCTGGGATGAATATTTGCAATACTGTCTGACTATTTCAGAAATTTTTAGAAAGAAACATAGGCAGCTTACTAGGTTTTCCAAGAAAGCCTATGTGTTGGGAGACCAACATTTCATAATGTCAGTTTACTTCCTGCAGAGCTGTAAAGTCATGGTCCACTGAGCAGAAGTCAATAAATGTCATCTTGGAAAAGGAAGTGCAGCTCAAACCCAGAGGGGCAGAGACAGAGGCTGTGTCCAAAATCTCCCTCTATACCCTTACCTAGTGTACTATACAGTCATTTGAAGTGATGTACAACACCGTAGTGGGCAATATTGAGTGCATTCATTCAATCCTTTAATGCACCCCAATAATGAGTGTACAGCCAATGCACATGTAATGCACACTAATGTCCATGCACTGTAAGTGCTGTGCCAAATTAATTACTGAATCTCGCCATAAGATGGCATCCACAGCACTTTTGGTGCAAAAAGTGGAGTAATGGCTATAGGGGATGATTTCAGGATGCAGCCAGAGACCTCGGTTTGCGTGTGACAAGAGAAAAAGGATGTATGCCTCAAGATTTCAACCTCACACCTCTTCTGTATCCTTCTGTCCATTAGAGAAAAACAGATTTCATTGTAAAGTACCTATATGCCCACTTGAAATGTTCTGCATTAGAGCAGCACATGTGAAGAGGCATTACATCTTATAAAAGCATCAAAGCACTTAATGTCTATAATTGCCTTTGTGAAGTAGACACTGAATAAATGGTCTCTAATGTATGCCGCCTTTCTCTCTGGACACACACTGCACATATAGTGCAGACTGAAGTAAGACAAACCAGACAACAACTGTCTGCTGAGCTAAAGAGAAACTAGCCAGCGGTAACAGAGATTGGGTTAACCAAAATTTTGCATCATTTACCAAATTTTACATAAATAGTGATATTATCATTTTTTCTTATTGTATATTTAATATAATAATAATAATTATTATTATTTTTCCAAACAAAAGCAAAAAGTACTTTCTTTGATTTCAAATGTTAAACCACAGAACTTTTATTTTGGTGAAAATTTCGACAGGGAGACCTTAAAACTTGTCTATAACAGATTCCTCATTACAAATTTTGGAATACCCCACACAGTTCACGGCACTGAACAACAGAAAGCTGCTTGGTTTGAAAGTGACTTCTGTGTGAGCAGTGCTTAATACATCAACGCTTTTTTCATGCCAAATGTCACTGAAACTGATGTGACCGCACCTCAACAGTTTCATATACTCGCCAGTGCCAATTTATATTTGATGCTTGGTTCATTTTCCATATAGTCCTCAGGACACAAAATATGGAAATTCACTGGAACACGGTCATCCATGTTTATAATCAAGGAAACAAAATCAAGTATAGATGGATAATGATTCTCTGTAACACTGAGAGGTACACAAAATTATTAGGATTATCCTGGCAGCAAGAATATCAGTGGAAAAGCCTCAAGAGGAGTGACCCAAAACACTACATGAGAATTGGGATTTGTTTGCAGTTTTGCCAATTTTTTGGCTTCAAAAGAACCACCGCTCCAGCAGAACAGAACGTAATGTAAGATTCTGTATTTTTGTGGGTTTGTTTCACAGACCTGTCCTTGTCTCCAGCACTCCCTGAAAAGTTTCCAGTTGCTGCTATTGCGGTGGTCTTTGAGCCAGAGCAGCCTGCGTTCGTAGAGCCAGCAGTGAGAGATGTCAGTGTACAGTTTGGGCGTTTCTTCCACTGCTTTCTTTTTCTCTGCTTTGGGCTCCTCCAGAGGCTCGTGCTTCAGGTTCAGCTTGGTGCCACGGCCCGCCGGGATCTTGTTCTCCACCACAGAGGCGATGATGTCATCCAGGATGTTGGGCATGCTGCGACCACTCTTGACAATCTGTGGAAGACAACAAAAGAAACTATAAGCTATTTTAGGACAATGAACATTAGTTTTTGTATATTTATATTGTCCACCAGTCAAAAGTATGGAAACGCCAAGTCATTCCTTATTATAACTACTACTAATAATTATTAAAAAACTCATTTTAATCATAAACCTATAGATAAAAAGCTTTTTAAAGTCAAGCATGTGCATACTTTTGATTGGGTGTGTACATGTTGCCATATCTGTATGCTAATACAGTCTCTGTTTGAGTGAGATCAGTAGATGTTTCTTTTCTGACCTGCGAGGCAGTGGAATACACAGGAGCGAATGCGATGCCAGCATCAGTGGAGCCCAGGCGAAGCTTGCCTGCGGTGGTGGTGAGGAGGTCTCGTAGGGTTGATCCCTGCTCCAGGGATGATGCTTTACTGTGCAGAGACTCCAAAGGATCTGACTGATCCTTCTCCTCTTTTATCTTCCCAACAAGTGACTCCTTATTTTCTGCAGGAGAGAAGCACAGGTGCACAACTGTTCAAACCTCAGATTTCAATCTCTTTCACATCACATGAAAGTCAAAAGCAAAAGAAATAGTAAGACTTTTGGTAAAACATTTCACCAAAACATTTCCAAAATATTTTGTAAGGAAACTGATTTAGTGGGACTTTTTACTATGATTTAAAGCTGCAATGAAATCTAAGTAGCGAAACCCATAACCTTTTGTATTAGATTTACCAGATCAAATGCCTCAAATCATGCTGCTGGTGGAAAAGAGATATGAGACATATCTAGAGAACAGCAGAGAATATCACAGACTTGAGGGTAGGCTCTTTTTTAAGTACCGAGAACAATATACTGCTCAAAAAACTAGCAAAGCAAAATATATGACTATATTTTAAGAGCTGACATAAAACGCAAAAAATGTAGACTTATCAAAAAATTTAACTTAAGCACAGCTGCTAAATGAAGAAACTTCTATATGCTGCACTGGGCAACAAACTGAACTGAACGTGTGCCAACGACCACAGGGCTGATGGTCTTTTAAGTGCAGTTCATTTGGAGAGAGCAGCGTGTTCGGCATGTGAGAGCAGCTGAAGAACTGGATAAACATGTGGTTAAGTGAGCTCTTTAGACTGTGGGAGCTCACAACTGAGAAGGCCTGTAACGTACACCACTAAATGTGAGGATTGTGGAATGTTGGCGGCCTGTCAAGCACGCACACGCTTGCAGAGAAAGGAAAAACACGGGGCAGCTGGCAGACCTCCGGCACCTGGCTACCAATAACTTCAATCGTACCTTTTTTTTATTGTAGTTTTATTGTTTTGTACCCACCCTTCTTTTCTTCGCGGGACTTCTGCTCGGCCAGATCGGCCAGGAAGTGCAGAGGCGATTGGGACTCGGGCGGGGTGAACTTGCTGTCGGTGCTGGTGTCACTGACGGGACTGCTCCCTCCATTGGCCTCCACCTTCAGAGAGGAGTTCTGCTGGCCGCCCTCAGGCTTACACAGAGAGATTTTGTTGCTGTGATTTAGCACGTTCTGTAACACCTGTGAAAAGAAAGAGTGTGTCAGAGACAGCTCAGCAGTTCGAGGAGAGTGAGGGGAAATACTTTTAGTGGTTGAGAGATGAACCAGGACTGAATTCAACATTCCAACGCAGAACAGAATGTGAAAATATGTGCGTGATTGAGAGAGTGTGAGAGTTTGTGTTTACACTGAGAGCACGCACTTTCATGAGGCGTACTCCAGGCTTGATGCCCAATTTCATTTCATGTGAACGGAAATGTGGCTGAGAGGGATAGATGTATGGTTTGCTCAATGGGATGTATGGCCTTAAATCACATCTGATCGTTTTGTCCAAATGTATTAATGTTTTACTGGCTGAACAATCAACAGTGCAATCTATTGAACAGAATTGAGTTGAGTCACACCAGGTCACTGCTGAAGTAGCAAACATACAGTGTTGTAACATGGTGTCCATTACTTTTCTCACGCTGGTCAGAATGAACCTATCATGTGATTACTGGATTTGGCATTTAACTGAATCATTTTACAGAAATTGCTGAGGCAGATTTCCATTTGTATGTCCGATACCATTCCTTGAAATTAACAGATTTAAATGATTATAATAGTGAAAGGAGCAATTTCATTTTCATTTCATTTATTTATTCTCTTTTCATGGTAATGCAACACGAAATGCCACAACAACAATCCACACAAACACAACAAAAATACATTCCATGACAAGAAGAACAGGAGTAGGATGAAGAAAAAAAAATCTTATAAACTCCTACCCCATTCTTATAATAAGAAAGTTACAAATTAGATGGCCTAACCGACATGAAAAAAAATAACTAAATAAATAACAACGACAAAAAAAATAAATGAAAAATAACGCAGACCAGATGTAATCTACTTTCATTTTTAACAATTTTCCTTAATTTTTTTTTGTTTGTTTTACTATTAATTCTGCTTACACAACACTAAACGAACAAAAACAACATTAATGCAATAATGACAACTCTGGCATCAAAGACAATGACGAGACCATGATCATTCATATTATAGTTTTAAGAATTTTCACCATCATCTTTATACAAATTAAGTATCTTCTCTTTATACTTATATTTAAATCGAACTATATTTGAACAACATTTTAAATCATTCTCTAGACAATTCCATCTTTTCACACCAGAAATTGAAACACACATTTGTTTGAGGGTATTTCCAGCAAAAGGTTGTTTAAAATCATTATTTCTTCTACTTGTCTCACTATTTATAGTAAAAAGGGTTTGCAGTCCATGTGGTAACAAGCAATGTTTTGCTTTATGAACAACTAATAAAGTTTGTAAAGAAACCAAGTCCTTCAATTTAAGTAGTCCTGACCTCAGAAACAGTCCTGTAGTATGTTCTCTTGGAGCAACTCCATTAATTATCCTTATTGCCCTTTTTTGCAAAATGAATAAGGGCATTAAATTAGTAAAATATGAATTACCCCATACCTCCAAACAATACATCAAATAGGGCAAAATAAAGGAACAATAAAGGATTCTCATTGCTTTATAATTTAACATAAACTTTACTTTACTCAAAACAGCAATATTTTTACACATTTTATTTCTTACGTAGGCTATATGTGATTTCCATTTAAATTTTTCATCAATGAGTACTCCTAAAAACCTAAATTCTGACACTCTCTCAATAGTTATTCCATTTAGATTCAAACAAACATTATCAGAACATTTTTGATTCGTAAACAACATAAATTTAGTTTTACTTAAATTTAACGACAGTTTATTTTTGTTAAACCATTTCTGAAGTAGGACCAATTCTTGTTCAATAGTTTTGATTAAGATTTTTAAGTTCTTCCCCGATACAAAAAAATTTGTATCGTCCGCAAAAAGAACTCATACATGAACTCATGAATTCATGTATCAATATTTGGCTCTTTTAAGATTGCACTGTTTTTTTATCTTTCTCCAGTAAATTCTAAAATAAAGACATATTTACATGAAATGCAAAATGACAACACGTTAAATCTTGTTTTCTGAAAAAAATTAAGCGAGTATCTGCCAATGGTGTTCAAAAACTAAACTTCTATTCCCTATGAATTACCCCATTGGCAGATGTAATTTTGCTGCTCAAGTAAATGTCTTGATTTATCGCAAACTAATTGATATCATCATACTTTCCCAGTTGGTTATAAAAACAAAATTCTGAAATAATTTTCTGAAATATTATGTTTAAATATGCAAATGACATTAAATAAATGACTACACACTCATTTGCATATTTCCAAAAAATAAATCTGGAACACTGGATAAAGGTTCTAAATTTCAGGTTCAAAGTTTCATTTTGTTGACATATTAGAGTCAAATGTATTCTGGAAGGGATTCTGGATATTTCTTTTTTTATCACTCTGAAAATACTGTCTACAGCCAGAAAACAAAAAATCACCATGTTTTTAGAAATAAAATGTTGTCTATAATCAGCCAAATTATATATAAACAAAAACCTATGTAAAAACATTTAGAATATAGGTAGGAATAAAACTGTAATGTGTGGTGTATGTAAGTGCTACTGAAGTGGAGATTTCTGGCTCAGTGCAGGAGAAAAAAATCATTTTGAGAAAATGGCCTTTAAAGATATGTATTGTAATAGAAATCTACAGATGCAAATAGATAAAGTACAACAAAATAAACCCTTAAAAGAGTATGTTGGATATTTTCTTTCCAATAGTCTGAAACATCATCTTGTGAAAAGCCAAATAACCCAAAATCTGACCAGTGCTATGCCTGTAGCATCTTACCTTATGAATGTTTAGATATTTGTATTGGAAAAGAAACAAGACAAAAATACAAAGTAGGAAAATCATTTTTGAAGTGTACTGACATCAGATTCTCAACATCCAGTACCACAACCAAACATCCCTCACAGCTCTGTTTGCATTCGTGTAAAATTACAAAATGGCATCAACCCTGACTATGGCCTGCCCATTGACACACACATACCTGGGAGACGCCATTGGTGGATGGCAGTTTGTTGAAGAGGGTGTTTTGCTTCACAGCACACGAGCAGTGTGATTTAATGCTGTACTTCTCCCTGAGCATGTGCATAGCGTTCACCAAGTCCGTTAGAACTAAAAAACAGACAAAACAAATAAGTCAAAGAAGCACACTTTCTCTACTTCCAGCCAAAGGCGTAACTACAAGCAATCTGGGATCACACCAGAGTGAAAGCATCTCTTTCCGTACCAGTTCCTGGAATGATCTGTGTTGGCATCAGGTGCTTGTGATCATGAGGCTGTCCCTTGACACACTTCAACCAGGTGTACAGCTCTTTATCTGCGGAATAAGAAAAGGTGGATTACTCACAGAGACTGAGAGCAACAACACGCACAGAGAAGGGCGCTGTCACTGGCCCATTTTCCCGTAGAGGAGCCGTGGTGTTTATACTTCAAAGTAAATAAGGAGCTCTGAGCCTTTTAGGAAAAGATGCACAGATGTGATTCAGCAGAAATGACACCTCTAGAGCTGGAGGGGTTTTTTTTATGCCCTGCGGCAGAATTCAAGCCTGGAGAAGAGAGGAAGATCTGCAGCAGGAATGGGGGACTTAAATGAGGCGAACAAAGACGAGGAAGACATAGAGGCACATCTCAAACCCCTGAGACAGCCGAGCTAGACAGTCATAGAACAACTGCCACATCGTACAGCACACAAACACACACAAGTGCTGCCATTCAAACCAAAGCGAAAACTACACACCAGCAGTCATAAGTTATACCTTTTATGACATGTCTTTATTAATTGTATTTTAAGCTTATTTGTTTACTTTTATATAAAAAACTGAACACACAGTTTTGTCTATCATTAAATCATTTAAAAAAAACAAGAGAGAGACAATGAAAAATGTATAACTGATTATGTTATAGTCAATGTATGCTTTTTCCTGTGAGCTTTTTGTTTTTCATGCATTTTTTTTTGCATGGTAAAATAAAACCTGTAGCTGTAGTTAGCCTTTTATACTAAATAATTGTAAATACCATAACCAAGTTTAGTGTTTTGTTTTTCCGTCACATCTAAATTATATAAAAAAATAAATAAATAAATAAAAAGCTTTTATATATTGGCATAATAGCTTCACATTTAACAACACTCACACAAAAATCTGACAGCTACTGGTCACTACTGTAAAAAAAATTCAATAAATAAACAGTAAATAAAAATAAATAAAGCAGAAGAATTAACTAGAGACTTTTTTTGCACCCACATTTTAATTATCTGGGCATTTTTCCAGTCCAGTTAGGGTTTTTGAGCCTACTGCATATCAACAGCAGGAGAGTACAAGCACAGTCAGTGTTCAAAGGTGAATATGAAAATGACGACTGACCTTTGGAGCTCTTTCTCTCCTTGGCTTTGTAACAGTCCAAACACACCACAAATCCACATTTTTGGCAGACCCAGTGAATGTTAAACAATGTGGCTTCACATGCGTCGCAGCTCTCTCTCACTCCGCGCACCGCTCTTTTCCAGGCGATCTTGGCTGCAGAGCAAAGCAAACAGGGGAAGGATGAAACGGACATTCACAGAGCTCACCCACTATTTCTTTTTCCTTTCTCACTTTTGACTTGCAGTCTGCTGTAAATATACTGGTGTACTGATAACAATGTCTTAGGAGGTCATGTATGTTTTAATACTGTTAAATAAATAGGAATGGCTCTATTGGGCAGTATGACGCACCATCTTTCTTTATCCACGTAGTTGCAGTATTCTCAGTTAAAACCAGCTGACAGAATTTGTCTCCAATGTAGCTGAGGATGTATTTAGAGGTCTCCAGGTCCAGGTTGTTTTCTTCATAACCATCAGGAGCCCAGAGACTGAGTGCCTCTTCATCATATTGATCAGGAGATGAGAAGCCATCAATCCGGATCACTCCGTTCTTACTGTACGAGAGGCTGGAAATGAGGAGGAGAATGTGCAATTAGAGTTTATTTCCTTTCCTAAGAGCAATTCTATAACAACAAAATGAGAAAACCGTTGACACAAGAGACGGTTGAAAAGCACAAGTACTTAATACTAGTGCATTCTGTGAGATGACATTAGACTCGTTTCATAGGACAACCAAGATGAGCCTGGCCTATTTTAAATGGAAAGAATAATTAAAGACAACCATCAAGGAGCCTAGCAACGGTAAGTATTTTTATACATGTCAAAAATAGTTAGAATCCATGTCCCAATCTTTGCCACTGAAAACACAGATCTACATTTACTTTGTGCCCACAGATGGGACTCAATAACTTCAATAAATCTTTTAAACACAATTAATTGTGGGATAGCTACAGTTTAACAAGGTTCAATTCAAATGACTCATGCTCAAGGAAATGTTGTTTGCTTATTTTCAGACAAGTAGAGATTTCATTATTTTAAGACCATGTAATTCACATTTTGCAAAAAGCTATTTCATCATTTCTAAAACCTAGAAACAACCATCTTTTGTTTTTCTTGGCATGTTCTCTATTTTGTATTGGCTTTATATTGTCTATTTCTACTGCACTACAGTTTTTGAATATTTGTCACCCCTTCCTATTTACCATGTAGCCTGATGGGTGCACAGCAAATATGGCATGTAGCTCCTCACTTTATACTCACCGGCGGAAGTGGTAGAAGCGGCAGAAGACAGGTGAGTGGGCAGACTCTTCCCCTTTCTTGGTGCGGATGGAGCGGCACTCCCTGCACTTCTGTAAGTTGGGTCCGATTTCAGAGCACGAGTCATCCTGCAGGAAGGACTCGCACGTCTGTTTTAGCTTCTTTACTTTCCTCCAGTCCTTCAGTACTGATCGGGGAATGCCATCTATTTCCACAGATTGCATATCATAGATTCCATTACTTTATCCATTAAACAATGTACTGCATAAAAACACCACATTTATATTACTCAATAATTAGCTTGGCTAGGATATATCAGTCTATCACTAGGTGGGGATGGTGAGAGAAGTGTGCAGGGTTTGAAGAGTTAATGTTTTAGTTGTAACCACTAGCAAGCGTAACTGACATTTGTGACCTGCTGTACCATTACAGTGACCTACAGCTTTAGAAGCAATGCAGTTACAAAGAGGCTCCATTTTGCTCACAGTAATCATCAGAAAGCGCTAATAAAAACCCAAGTGCTCTTGGAGATGTTTTCCACATAAACGTGAGCATTCTAGGAAAAGCTATTTGCACAGCTGCCATCCAGATGTTCACCAAACACACCTTGCTCTCTTTCTCACACACAGTTAACATGAAACATTCACAACGGCATTCACAATCCATTTTACTTCCATATCGTGGGATATACATGTATATGAGTGGGGGAAAAATTCAATAAAACATGATTTTTTAAATAGTACAACTCATTTATTACCGGTCAAGTATATTTTCAATGCGCTATAGGCACCTAGTTGACTAAACGCTACTTAAAATGAGTGTTCGTAAGAGTTTTTTTTTTTTTTTTTACTTGACATTTTCAGTGACAGGAGAAGAGATATTCTGATGACTATTGTGTAACAAATGTTCCAAACTCAAAGGAACAAGAAGTTTTCATTGTGTGTGAGACCTGATGAATAAGACCAGTACACACCTTTATTAGTTTGAATTAAATATTTTAATCACTATTGTAATTTTTTCATTGTCAATCATTTTACTGTAGGTATGCAATTTACATGTTTATGCCAAAATTTGTAATATTAAAGTAGTAGCGCTGTCATTCTCTACGCTGTGTGCGTTACTGTTTAAGATTAATTAAATATTTAACATTTTGAGGTTCTTCTTTACTGCGTCTGTTTCTAAACTATCATTATTTGCTATTATTGCTGTGACCTTTATTACATTAATATTAATCAGCATTGAATTGCAATTTACAATTAAATACTGAAAATTGTTACCAAAATGTAATAAAAGCTGGATTGAATTGTCATTTAATCAGCATTTAATTGCTATGTACTTATAAATATTAACTACTAAAAATGATTGCCAAAATGTTATAAAAGCTGCATTGCCCAGAGTACAAAAACAGCTTAAAATGTCTAAACGGTTATTTAGGTATTGGTTAAAATAATTTTTAGCCTAGGTAACATATCCAAAAAAATTTTGGTTCACTGGTGGAGGAAGTTACTACATTTTAAAGCCTTTATTCTGGGAATAATTTCAATACAATAACACTTGGAACATGTACTAACATATTCACTTTATCTAATATCAAATGTGCCATAGAAATTAAAATTTACTTAAAAATGTACTAAGAACCTTGGGAGACCGGGCAAGCTAAATGATTTTGCAGTGTATAGACACTCAAGTTCAAACAGTGATGTGGACTAAGGTGCACTTACTAGTACTGGCCAGCTTGAGCTTGGTTTTTTCCTTGGCACTCCGGAAAATACCATTTGGCTTCACCTCATCCTCCTCCTTTTCATTGTCTCCCTTCCTTTTCTGCAGGTCATTCTGCTTCTTTTTGTAAGTGGGCTTGGGTTGCCGTTTAGTCCTTTGTTCCAGCTTGCTCTCACTAGAGTCTGAGTCATCACCGCTCTCCGAGCCTGATTCGTAGGAACGCTTGAGGGTACGCCGTGTCTTTCTGTCCTCCTGAGACAGCTTGTCCTCTTGTACTTTGCTGTCCTTGCCTAGATCCACATCACTAGAAGCAGGGGCAATCAGGTTGACGGAGCATGGCTTAATTAGCTCAGATATGGGATTCCCGCCTTTTTCAGATTTGTTTGTGTTTTTGTCTTCCTCCGAGTGTCGTGTGAGCCAGGCTTTCTTGAGCTTGTGGTAGTTAGACTGGCACACCTGTGCTGGCTGTCCGTTGGGCAATGGGCTGGCTTTGCTGGGAGGATTGCTGGGCATGGAATTATCCTGGGCAATGGTGGGCGAGTCCTGAGAGGATCTGACACTACTGCTCTCGCTCTCAGAGGCGCTGCTGGAACCACGAGACTGTGCCGCAGCCAGAGCCGCTTTGGCCTTCTTCAGGTGAACATAGTTCCTTGAGTAGTCCTGTGTGGAGCCAGCAGAGCCGGCCTGAGGCAGCGAACTAGGAGAGGTGGTTCTCGAACCTCCCTCCTGTGACTCAACAACAGTGGGAGGGCGGATTTTGGAAGCAGTGCTTTCCAGTCTGGAACTACCACTAGTGCCAGAGATGGAGAACGACAGATCTGCTCCATTGTAGCTCTGCGTGCTAAACGTGCTGCTGGCAGTAGAAATGGCTTCATTAGTCCTAGTGTTGCACACAGAATTGGCCACAACTGCAACTGAGCTGGGAATGACACCTGGTGATGCTCTAATCAAGTTTTTGTTGTACTGATCACTGGGATCCTCCAAATTTGTGTTTGGTAGGATGACTCTCCCAGATTCCCTGCTCTCGGCCACTTTCAGGCAGTCTGACTGAGTGCGGCCAGCAAACAATCTGCCACCAAGTTGCTCTTTGGAGACAATCTTGGGACCTAGAGAACCGTCATATTTTATGCAAGTAGAAGGGCGGACAATAACAGATGCCATGGCTGCCTGCGGCTTCCCTTGGCTATTCTCTGAATGCCAGGCCACTTTCTCGTGGCTCTTTGCTTCCCCGCTAGCCTGCCAGGATTCGGCCGAGCCCAGCTCGGCTCCGCTTTTTTCGTCCCTGAGCTCTGGGAGCAGGGTGGGTGGTTTCTGCTGTTCTGACACCTTTCCCGCCGAGCTAACAGGCTGGATGGGGGTGAGTGTGGGTGGGGAAAGGCGACCGTAGGCCCCCTCCTTGCGGTCAAGCGCTTGCTGGGTGGGCGGCCGAAAGACTGGTGCTCTACGCAAGGCTGGCATGCCCTTGGGCTGACTTGAGGGAGAGATGGCTGGGCTGCAGCGTTCACTGAGTGTCACGACTGAGGTACTGAGTGAGTGTATGGGTGCTTGTTGACTGAGCTGTTCGGTGATCTTGCCCACCAGTCCCTCTCCCTCTGGCTGGTGCTTAATGAGAGGGGGAGGCTTGGACAAAGACTTGGTGTGGCTAGAGTTATACGAGCTCAAAGACAAGGGGCTAGAGGCTGCGGGTGCCTTGTCGAAGTACGGATTGAGATCTTTGGATTGGAAAAGTCGTGGTGGCTCGTTTACAACGCTATTTGACAGCGTGGTGAAGTAGTTGGTTTGCGGGAGGGACTGGGATATAGAGTGTTTGTACTTGTACAGATCAGCCACAGAGTGCTCCACCTCTTTCTCATGGCTTTTGGGCTGTGAGGAAATGCGGGAGTAGGGCTCACGCTCTGTCTCTCCGGCGCGAATCTTGGCTGTGAAGGGGGCCATTTCAATGCTCTCCAGAAGGATGCGGCGGTTCTCTTCTTTATATTTGCTGGTGCGGTCGGGCCCATCCTGAGGCATGCGTGGTGGTAGTTGCTGCTTGCTGTGGGGTGACTCCATGTAGAGGCGGTGTAGCTCCTTGTTGTTAGGTGTCCGGCTGCGGTCCGGCTCTTGCTTAAGGTGGATACTGGACAGGCCACGCAGAGGGTCTACAAACACATTCTTGTCCTGATCCCTGAAGAAGCAATAAAAAAAATAAAAAAAATGTAAAACCGTCAACACCGTAAAAAAAAATTGAATGATAGAAAACATTAGTAACAAAAAAAACAAAAACAAAAAAACATATATACCTGCATATCTGAAAAGATCAAACACATTGAATATTTTAATACGTGAGGGATTTGTGCAATAGTGATGCTGGACTAATATTTATTCTGGGGTAGGTGCTAAAGTATGTTCCTTCTCAGATATTAGGTAACTGCAATGGGGGTGGTTCAAATGAGTACAGACATTCAGCGGGCTATAATAGAATAGTTTAATTATGCGCACAGTCACTGAATGAGCGTACAGTGCTCCTATCACATGGCATTTGTTCCACCTCTGGTCACAAGGTATTTAACAGTTAACCGTAGTTCCAGGCACTGCAGGACTGTGGGAATGGATTAACTGTGTGTGTTAATGACAGACAGAGAGAGACACAAGTGTATGCGTGCTCACTCTTTGTGGAGTTCTCCGGGGGTTTTGGAGAGTGGCGGGCTGGAGTGTGAGCTGATCTTGATGGGTCTATGAGGCTCTGCACTGGCTGGTCTGCCCGGGACATGGCTCAAAATCCCCATGCTGTCTGCTGAGGTTACAGGGGTGGGCTGGTGCAGCCAGGGGCTGGGAGTGTTCTGCAACACACAAACACACACACACACACACACACACACACTCAGAAGGTCATAATGCACACAAGGCAACATACACTTCTCTGACAGAAGTCAGAGCACACAAATTGTGCATAAGAATGACTGTCTCTTATTCTGTGATATTCTGTGATTTCTCTCACACATGCTTATAATGAACAATATGAAACAAAGTAATTACAGTTGAGTTACATTATCTTGGAATATTCTGGGTTGACAGAAATGGAAAAAAGTCGATAGGGAAACTATTGTATTATTTTCTGTGGTAAAACACCCTTCATGCCATTTGCTATGTTTCCATGCATAGTTGCAAATTTAACTTATGGGAAAAATGGGAGATAGAGTAGCATTTCCATCCAGTGAGCTGAAGAGAACAAAATCGTCACTTCCTGATAAACAGGTGCTTAAAACCAGAAAGATATAAGAAAAATGGAAGTTACTGCAGTAAGAAAAGGCATTGTATATACAAATTTTCATATCTAAAAATTACTTGCGCCTCAGAGCACACAGACGAAACGCAATAAACCAGGTCACATTATCCTACATAGTATTGTAAGACAGTTCTGGGAGGCAATTATACCACTTTGATGACAGAAAGCGGTGATGACAGAAAGATTAACCACTTTTTGATGACAGACTTTCCTCAGGCAATGACAGACTTTCCTTTGAGACCAAAACAGCATTTCAAATGCTGTGCAACGAAATCCGCTGGTTTGTCCAGTTATGCCGTCCCGGCGCAGTGTCACATGTCTTTTTTGATGCGCATCAATGAATTTATTCGGTTAAAGTGTTTCCATCATAGTTTATGTGCATGTTTTCTTATCGGATAAAAAAATGTGTCCGACTCAATTGAGCGCACAAGTTTTTATGCATATTTTTAGAATTTATGTGCATCTCGGTGCTTCCATCCAGCGTTTTATTATGTGATATCCCAAAATGCACATACAACTAGGTGGATGGAAACATAGCTATTGAAGCTGTTAATAGAACTAAACTTGCATTTGACCCAGAATGTTCCTTAAAGGGTTAGTTCATCCAAAAATAAAATTTATGTCATTAATTACTCACCCTCATGTTGTTTCAAACCTGTAAGACCGTTCATCTTCGGAACACAAATTAAGATATACCCCCCATAGACTGCAACGCAATCACCACTTTCAAGGCCTAGAAAGGTAGTAAAGACATAGTTAAAATAGTCCATGTGACTACAGGTGTTTAACCTTAATGTTTTGAAGCGACGATAATACTTTTTGTGCACAAACCCTCCTAAACTTTATTCAACAATTTATTCTCTTCCCTGACAGTCTCTGATGACTTTCACGTTGTAAACACAGCGCGGCGCTTCCGGGTTCTACGTCAGAACAGCGGCTCAGTATTGGCCGGATCCTGCGTCAGCACCACATGCATGCGTCGTGGAGCTCACGTGAACAGTGACGAGGAAGAGATTAATTGTTTTTTGTGCACAAAAAGTATTCTCATCGCTTTATAACATTAAGGTTGAACCACTGTAGTCACATGGACTATTTTAACGATGTCTTCACTACCTTTCTGGGCCTTGAAATTGGTTATGTTGTTGCTGTCTACAGGGGAGGTCAGAAAGCTCTCGGATTTCATAAAAAATATCTTGATTTGAGTTCGAAGATGAACAAAGATATTATGGGTTTGGAATGACATGAGGGTGAGCAATTAATGACAGAATTTTCATTTCTGGGTGAACTAACCCTTTAAATAAGTTTTAAGTTTGACTGAATTATCATGAACGTGTATCTCTAATCGCTATGAAATGTGTCCAGACATGATACACAACATCCAAGCACATGCTCACACACATTAAGCTTAATTGCTTTAGGATTGATTGTTTCAGGCTGAGTTCAAAACAAACAATCCCTGACAGCAGCAAGAGAAAGAGAAAGTATTTGTCCATCCTCTAAAGGATCTCCTTACAACAACCTCACTCACACGTTGTGCATTTTAATTCACAATGCAAGTTGCTGCAATACGGTCTACATAAATTATAAAGGCCAGGGCTAGTAAACAGACAGGAGCGCACACACTTACCCTCCGTAGGCTGGAGTCTGAATTGACAGCATTCTCGGGATGTACCCACTTGTACCCAGATTGGTAGGAGTGGGTACCGTTAGGGTACTGCCAGATGATTGGATAGAGGCCAAGCTGGTTATATGAGGCACCTCCATGTGTCTGGGCCAGCAACCCTTGTTGCTGCTGGATGAACTGCTGCTGCTGGTGGGAATGGTGGTGGGCCAAGGCCAGGTGCCCGAGTCCTGTGGAATCCAGCCGGGAATGGCTGCCCAGGAGAGAGGATGGTGAAATTGTGGGCAGTACGGAGGACAGCAGGTGTGGGTGGTGCACCGAGTGGCTCATGGGGGGAGAAGAGAGGAGGTGGGACGGGTGGTGTGAGCTGGGTGTGAGACACGTGGTGTGAGAAGAACCATGTAGTGAATGCAGGTGTGGGTGCAGGTACGCCACGTGGTTGCCATCCGATTCAGGACGCACCAAAGCAGGGTCCCGGTACACCGTAAAATGCTCATTTTTGTCGACAACAAGAGGGCTTTTTGTGGATTCGCAGAGTGCCCCACGGGCTAGCACAGGCTTAAAACTGGAGCGGGGTACATCTGGATCAGGTTTGAGGGCCAAACGGCCAATTGTAGGTAGGTTTTCAGGGTGGCGAGGTTTATGTTTAGACACCTCAGGAGATGTATTTGGTTTGGGCTTGGAGGATTCATGAATGCTGTGAGTTTTTGACTTTATGATGTCAGGTGAAGGATTGCACTTGGGCTTGAGGATGTCAGGGGACGAGTTGGACTTAGGTTTGGGTGATTCAGGAGAAGGACTGAGTTTATGGGTTTTCCTGATGTCCTCTGTTAGAGAGGCATTTTTAATGACCATAGATGTATACTGCTGCTGGAGCTTCCCTCTCTCACCCAGGGCTGCTGACTCGCTCACTGATGTCACCGGCCTTATGACCTCAGAGTGGGCGAATTCGATTTTACTGCCTATGCTGCGAGCGTTCTGCGGCTGCTCGCCATCCGGCCTCCTGCACTCTGAGTGGGAGGCGTTTAGCACCAAATGTCTCGATTCGGGGATGTAGGCATCACACTTCTGTGATGCCAACAAGGCCGATACGGCCTCAGAGTTCTCTCTGGAACTGGGCTGTGTGTTTGCATCCTCTGTGATATCAATCACGCACTTGGGCATCCGAGGTGTCCCTGTGCAGTAATGGTCCTTGGGGAGGGTTTTCACAGTGCTTTTCATCTCGACAATGCAGCTTTGTACCTCTGCCGGTGCAGAGGCTTGGTTCTGTGTACAGGAGGCTGGAGGAGGCAGTTGAGATCTCTTTTCTCCAGACCGTTCACTGTCTGCCAGCTGAGTTACCTCCACGGCCACCGGCTTGACGCTTTTATCCTGCATTTCATCCCAGGGAGACAGCCTGTTGATTACACTCAACTCGTCCACGGGTTTGGATCCCTGGGACTTCTCCTCCTCCTCCTCAGGAACTTTTGAAGTGCTCTTGCATTTAAGCTCATTCTCTGAACAGTGCTCTGATGAAGAGTCTACGCTCTGCTTGTTAGAGTTCTCAGAGTCGCTGCTCTCAGAGAGGTCAGACGCTTCTGTTTTGAGCCGCTTGAGACTACCCTTCTTGTCTTCTTCATCTGCTTTCCTCCTCTTGTTTGTCTGCTTGCTTTTGTTTTTAGAAGGATCTAGAAAAAAAGAGACCCACTCTGTCAGGAAGAACTTTCAACACAAACAAGAACTTTGACACAAAACGTGCCACCAGCAAATAATTAAATGCAAGCTGAGTGCATAAGAAACTCAATCCAATTGATTAATCAAGAATGGATAAGGATGATGTCATTTTGTGCTTAGGTTAAAGGCTGATTGAATCTTAAGTGCTGCATTAGAAGTGTGATGTATGGGACTCCGGTAGAATTTATGCACACTTAAAATGTCCATTTCACTGCGGTGGCTGCACTCACCTCATCTCTCACAGACCCAGCACCCTGCCAAACACTGTACTGCAGGAATTATGATGGAAGGATCTAAATGATCTTTACCAGGTGGCCATCCGGCCAAGAAGCTAACACTGAACCTATCCAGTAGAAGGTTTCGTCAACTTGAACATAAAGCACTAGACCGAGCCAAATATAAAAGGCCTTTGCATAACATGAAAGCATAATAGAGGAAAATCCAATCAATCCAAAGATTGATTTTGTTTTAATTCCTCTGAGTGAAGAGCTCCAATTGCTGTTTCGTTTCTTATCAAAATCCTAACAAGACTGAATCAAAGCAATTCAGTCATAGACCTACAGTCCTTTAAGCATAATTTATGAAAACATTTCACACTAGTAATACAAAAATCCTCCACATTCACCATGTTTAGAGCAAGACATGAAAGACAGGTAGGGGAAGACGGAAGCAACTTTAATGTATAAGAAACACACATTTACCTTTTCCTCCACTGTCCGATTTTTCATCTTTGATCTTCTCTTCATCTGGAACGCTACTGTCGGAACCTTTCCGACGTGAAGATCGTGGGCCGCGTTGTTGACCTGGTGAGGACTGCTGCTGCTGCTGGTGTAGCTGGGATCCCTGCTGCTGCACATGCTGGGATTGTTGCTGCTGCTGCTGGGCCTGAGAGGCCTGTTTGGGGGTGGAGCCAGAGGAATTCATTACAGGTCTGGGGCTGTTGGCCTGGGCACGTGTGTAATGACCCTGGAAAAACACAAAAAGAGCACAAACAGCAAACACAAGCATGAGAGGACTTGTAATGAATTTAGGTTATAGAGAGTGAGAGAGAATTATTAAGTTAAAAACCACCAATATGAAAAACACTTCCTTGCTAGCAACGACTGCACTACACACATCTGTAAAAAATGTGGGCACAGAGCTAGGCTTAAAAGAAGAGTTCCTATGGCTCTTAAAAATGCTTTCCAAACCTATACCTCAAAAAATATTTACACCCCAAATTTAATCCATAAAAGCACAGCACGTGAAACGATAATTGGGGTAAGCATTAATTGGAAAATGAACACTTGTAATAAATTAATTCTAAATAATAATAATAGACAGGGATATGCAGGTGGTACAAAAGCAGCTCTAAATCTATGGAGAGAGGGGGGTACGGCCCGGTACCTGAGTGATTCCTGTAGAGCCGCTTGGTCTCCCTCCTGTGGTCTGCTTGCATATCCCCAATTAATGTTTAAAACAGGGAAACAGAGAAGAAAACAAACAAAAACAAAACAAAAAAAACAAGGTGGAACAGAGAAGTCTTGTTAATGATGAAGGGAGCAATGATATATGTTTTCTACAAGGCTCTAGTTTTCTTTAAAAAGATTTAAAAAATAAAAAAAGCACATAGGAACTTTACTTCAAAGCTAGCTACAGACACAATGTCCAGTAAGAAGCACAGACAGACACTGGGACAGACATGCACAAGACAGAAATACAATCTGGCATATATCAGTGAACACAATGTTAATCCAGGAAGGCAGGTGCGCTGATCATCTAGCAACAAAAGCACATAAAGGCATGGAGATATGTGTGAGCTCTTGTAGGTTACACTCACATGGGCAGTGTTGCTGTTCTGGCTAGAGCGAGACCTGCGTCGCGACGTGATACCAATGTTTTCTCCTTTCAATAAAGAATGGACCACATCATCCAGAAAGGTCATCTGTACCATGGAAGGGTCAACGTTCTGAGGCTCTAGTACCTGCACACAGAGTCAGAGGAGAGAGCAAATGTTTGTTTTGTTTTTTTGTTTTGTTTTTAAACAATGAACCGTTTCAGTTTTATTGTAATAATAATCAAAAACACAATTACATTAATAATAGCATATGCGTCTCATACCATATTATCTTATTAAGCAAAACATTTTAAAGAACTAAAACACTGTGTGGTATCAGATGTACCTGGTCATTCATGACAACCATAGTGCGACTGAAGAGATCGTGGTGGGTGATGATGCCCGTGAACCACTGGGTGGCTGAGTCCTGTCTGTAAACTCGTACACGGTAGCCATTCAATGAATAGGGACCTGGAGATATCAGGAACCAGAAACACTTTCAAAAACGCTCTGATTTTGATCAGTACACTAATTTAATAACAGTCCCTTTATTTCAGCGTGGCATTTCTACTCTATGAACAGTGGCTTTATACACATTATCACATAACTGGCTACCAATTCATTTCAACAGGGCAGGAGTCATAGGAGTCATCAGACTACTTTCATGGTGCCTTTTTGTTCTTTTTTGGAGCTCAACTGCCCTTGGTCACTGTCGACTCTCATTGTACGGAAAAATCAATGTGAGCATTCTGCAAAGCTCTCTTTTTTGTTCATTCTGGGTGACCTTTACCTCAGAGATGACACATCAAACCTTGTATCTACAGTATATGCTGTTAGGCGCAGTGAACGCAGGCAGGTGTCCAAACTGACTGGAGCTCATTAGTGCAGGGCAGGTCATTCCCATTAATTACTCCTGAATACACTGCTCATTTGCCTTGCTAGAAGAGATAACCCTTCACTGTCCTTGTGCCTACAACAACCCAAAATGCATCTCCCTGACATCAAGTTTCACATGCACATAAACCATGGGGCGACGTTTGCACAAAACCACAGGCCATTTATTTTTTTATTTTTGTGCTGTTTCCCCACCAAAACCTTTGGCTCTGAGATGCTTTCCATTCTGCCCTTGTCAACTGCCAAGTTCAACAATTATCACTAATTGTGGGCCTGGAATTTTGTTATGGACTTTGTAAACAAGACCTTCTGCCAAGACCACAACAACACCCCCCTTTACTTCTGTAATTCTTACCAAGTGAAAAGGAAGGGACTTTTCTGTTTTGGATCCTGAAGAGTGGGCATTCCGTACCAGAAAAGAGCTATGACTGAAAGTGAGTTGGCAGTCGGTTCAGGAAGAACTACTCCACCTCACCCCACCCAACCCCACCCCCCTTCTCTCAAAAATAAATAAAAAACAGAAAAAACTTTGAACAAGAAATGCAGGCTGAAGGTCATGCCAATATAACACTGGTACCTTCTCTTTTTCAAATCTATTGTTATTTGCCATAATTGTCATAACCATTACTATATGAACATTAGCTGAAATGAAGAGTCAACGTTAAAAAAATTTTTGTTCAATAATCATCTAATTTCACGGGACATAACCTGAGATCACTTTAAGGTGATCAAGTAAAAAAGGTAATTTGAGTTAATGTTGACTTTACAAAACAAAAAAGGCAGGATGGTGGGCACAAATTATTGATGCTGTGTCATCTAAAAAGCACGAGATTTAAAAACAAAAATGATTTCCTTTAGTTCGAACAGGCCCTTTAGAATAGTTGATGAAATGTGATCAAGCTTACCTTGCATAAAAATTTCCTGAACTTTTTGATCTTTCACCCAGGCTTTCACTTCTTCATGGAGATGTGGATAGTCCCTAAGAACAGGACTTAAACTGTCCACCTCATCCTGCAAAAAAAAAAAAAAAGGTAACACATTAGCATATCACTTACAAAACTACAAGGACACAATGCAAAGTCGAAACAGTGCTGGAGTTAATAATGAACCCACTGACCAGTCCCAGCGTTTTCTTTGACCTCTAAATTAAGGGATCAACCACGCAAACAATCAATCAGATTTAATGTGCGCTCACATTTACCGCTGATCGCGAAATCTTGAGTTTGAAGGTGAGTGAAAACATTCTCCACGTAGATTTTGCATCGGGTTCAACTTTGTCACATGAATGTGCTGCATTGACCACAGTAAAACAGCTTGGTTGGAAAGTAAACTCTGTGTAAATGGTGCTTAATGCATCGCTATTTTGCCCAAATTTTGCAAGTGTGACCACACCTTTATGCAACAACCATGTGCAACAATGTGTGAGAAGTGCAATTCATTTTATAGGTGCGGTTACATTAGTGAAATTGAGTACAAAATCAGGATCAGTGTCCATTGCCAATAGCGTAGAGATCTATGAAGCACTGATCAGTGATCACACAGCAGTCACTTGCAAACCATGCAGCTTTTTGTTGGTCAGCACAGCAAATGTGACCAACTTGAAAATAGCAAAATCTGCATGGGGAACCTTAACTTCCAAATTAAAACGACTGGATTTCGCCTATTAAATTTCACAGAGCAACAGTAAATGTGACTGCACCTTAAATCTGAAATTAATCTTAAGCCTTGTTTACAGTGACAGCCTCCCCTAAGCAAGCTGTATGATTTGAGGTGTCACACAGGTCTGTAGCACATACAATGCAGGGCAAGATATGCCATGAAAAGTAATACATAGGTTTAGTGATCTAAACAAAACCCTAAGCCTTAGTATGAGCAATAGCAATAGGCATTGCAATTACCGCTAACATATTTCCAGTTACAGAGCGATTTGAACGATCTGATGAAGGCCAGTGACCCACAGAATCTGAAACAAGAACAGGAAAGCTCTCACACCTCCTCAGGCATGGCAACGCTATACATTTCCGCTTTGCAGGAGCCCAACAGTGAAGCAGATGTGTGTGTGTGTGTGTGTGTGTGTGTGTGTGTGTGTGTGTGTGTGTGTGTGTGTGTGTGTGTGTGTGTGTGTGTGTGTGTGTGTGTGTGTGTGTGTCATGGGTCTGGCAGGGTGAGAGGGATATCCGCCCTGCACTTCCATTAATTGTTGATGGTGATGAGAGAGAGGGCGGGGGGGCGGGGGCTGACAGGAGCTCCAGTTATTTACACAATCACACAGCAGGCCTAGTGAACACATGAACTGAGCCCTGGAAATATCCCACCCCCCACACCCACACAGTGTAAACAAAAGCCTACACTGCTGTGGTGTGATTGCTGGCTAGGGTGAATGACAGTACATCCCTGATCAGAAACAGAGGTACTTCAATAGGGCCATATACAACCTTTGTGTAGAATTTGATCTCTCCCTCTCTTTGACCCTTAAAGAGGTCAAGAACTGGCTTTTTAACTTTTCAACTTATGAAAACTGGCTTTTTCAACTTATGACGTTCGCTTGGTTTTTACATTCAAAAACATCAAAATGAATGAGTAATAGGCTATATTCTACCCTGGTTTTGAGCTTAGCTCCTGAAACGCTTGTTTTTTATGGACGTGCCGCATTGAAGACTTGGAAGTAAACGGCCACTGCTATGATTGGATAACAGTTTTGCATATTATAATGAATTTCATGTAATGCACGAATCGGTGGGCGGGGCTAATCAGGCAGTGTTGAAGTAGGTGTTGATCTGCTTCTGCGGAGGCGGGGTTTGATACCCTTTGCCGTCATAGATCCCCACTTTGAAAAACCTGTCGTTCGCTGTGCCTGGTGTCAATAAAAGCTTTTATTGGACTAACAAGGAAGTTTTCAGTTCTGAAACTTACAGGATATTCTTATGACCTCTTATATGTCAAAAGCTCAAGGAAAATTTGTTCTCTCAGTTCATCACCCCTTTAAGGAGTGGTCACAATACACTTTTTGCTGTGTAGACGCCACGGAGTGTTAGTGTCTAGTGTAACTAAATTAAACCAGCTGTTTTCAATAGTGCCTTGCCTTTAAGAGTTCTACATGTAGCCTAAATGATTACTGTTTTAATTGGCTAATCTCCATGTACCAGTTATAAGGTTCACACTGACGTTCATCAGGGCAGGTCAATACTGGTAGGTGAAGATACGTAAATATAGGTGGTCGATTGTTAATGTGCTTATTGTTATTATGATTTCATATTCTGGAACATTTTGCCGCTGTCATTGTGATGTCATGTTGTGATGATGGTTTTTCTTTACTTTGGCGTGAAATATGCCATCCATGACATGTCTCCTTTAGGTCCTCCACTGTTGCTCATAATAAATGCCAGATCAGTTCTGTAATTTAGAAGTGACACCAGCAAAAATGAGGCCATAAAGTAACATGTTTGCACTGAATGAGGATGTGTGTAGATTGGAAACTAAGTGGTGCTGTGGTTTGTCTTAAAAATATAGCATTGCATCACCAGTGTGCCTAATCTTCGGCGAAAGTAAACTGTTGTATCCTCCTTTCCCTAGTGACAACCATCGCATTACTCATACACACATACACACATACAAACGCCTTCATTCCAGTTTCTATTTTAAAGCAAGAGCATTGCAGGGCACATGGTTTATTTATTGGCCTGGAGGTTTCACAGGGCACTTTCTCTCTTGGTGGCATCCAAGAATGAAATCTGTTAGGACAGCCTGGTTTCCCCATTGCCCTTCCACTTAACGACAGAAAGAGGAACATTCAAATAAAACAAAAAATATCCCATGTCCAAATGTTTCCAATCAGAGCAATGCACACTAGCAGGAATGAGAAGCAGCTCACAATCAGACGAATGACGAATGTTGTGAATAAGCACAATGAAATTTAAATCACAAAGCGAGACGTGATCTCATTCCTATAGTCTGGTCGAGGACCTTCAGCAAGACTTCAGCTGTAATCTCATCTCCTCTGCACACACACCCCCTTGTGAAGGACGGAGCAGATGCACTTTTCTTTCCACCCCCCCATTCCGCACCGGGCTGCCATCCATCACTTTAACAGCAATATGTTCCAGGATTTTCCACATGGCGCTGCGGTGGAAGACACTGCGAAACAGGGCGGTGCTCAGCACTGGGGGGAAAAGGAAAGTGCTTCCAGATCCAAACTCTGACCCAGATAAAAACAGCTTCCTTCCTTGCTCTCCGTCCATCGGCCTGCAGCCTGGAAAAAGGCTGGGCGTGGGGCTTTCACTTTTTCTCCAGCCCGTCTCCATGTTCTCGACAAGCAGCCTCTCTCCATCCAACAGCTGCTCAGAAGTGTTCCATACTGTTCCCTGGCTCTCCGAAGGACTCACGTTTCAGAAACATCTTGTTTGTATTGTCCATGTGACATGTTTCATTCATATTTGCTATTCTCGACAGGCATAATCCACAGAAGTGTGGCTGCCAATAACAAAATAACATTCTTCAGTAAGATTTGGTGCCATGCAGACCCGTAAGAACATGCTCTAGGGTGCTGCCCGTAAAATGACACCGTGGTTCCTAATGAGGTCCAGAATCCCTGTCTGTGCACCATCTGTGTTTGCTGACAAACTGATGCTGATCAGATGAGACTGGGATTTCACATGGACAAGAGAAAGAGGTGGTACAAATATAACCATAAAATGTTTCATGTTACTTCTGACAGCTATATTATCAACGTTAGAACTTTATCTAAAGACTACAAATCCACCCAGCCTGAATGATAACATAATCAAGCCTGTGATCATGTGTGATGACTGATCTAACATTACTAAACAAAACTAGAACTGTCCATTATGTGAGTGTAATCAATTATAACATTTACATTGTGCAGCTTGTTTGCAGTGTAGATGTGGCATTACACCATGTCCTAACCAAGTTCCCAGTGACACATTTGTAAATAGGCCAAACAAACAAAAAAGACATCTCATGATCTTAACTTTTACACTTAGAAGCAGTGTTAAGGTGTGGTCAAATTTTGAGGGCAAAAAAGGTGTGTTGTCAATTGTCAAGTGTTACGATGCATGAAGCACAGCTCACACACTTTCAAACCAAGCAGTTTTCTGTTGGTCAATGAGGCAAATACGCTTAACCAACTTGAACCTGTTGCAAAATCTGCATGGAGAAATCTGTTGCCCTCATGTGAAATTCCCAATCATGTGGATTCCCTATTGAAATGATTGGATTTCGCCCACAAAGCTTTGCTGAACAACAGTAAATGTGACTCATCTTTTATGCGGTCTTAAACCAGGCACGACAAGCTATATCTTCATGTACATACGTGTTTATACTAAACAACCATGACAGGACTTTTTTTATTGTTATTGTTTCTTTCTACAGTGACATTTTAGATAGTCCCACCCAAAATTAAATCCTATTGCTCCAAAATTGTGCACCACATAATTCTATAAATAATATCAAATATATTTTGTACAATTTGCTTCTGGTAACCCGTTCAGATTTAATTTAATTCAATGGCAGATTAACCACAAATAGTTAAACTCTTACATCATCAGAAAAGCAGGTCTAAAATGAAGAGGTATGCGACATTTGAGGGCAAATGGTAACCCGTTCAGATTTAATTTAATTCAATGACAGAATAACCACAAATAGTTAAACTCTTACATCATCAGAAAAGCAGGTCTAAAATGAAGAGGTATGCGACATTATAAAAAATGGTCTCTAATGTGCCAAATTCAAATCAATATCTAGTCATCGTAGAGGGTGCAGCTCAGGCTGTTACTGTACGTCAGTGAAATTAACAATGTGTTCATTAAGAATGAATGAGGTCCCATTACCATCCCGCTCCACATGACTGAGTGCTCCTATTAGCATTCCTCTGCTTCCTTCACTCTCTCCGTCGCTCTTTTTCCACTGTCTTTGTGCACACAAAGGGCAGACGTGTTCCTGATCTGTCCCTCTCTGAAGAGCATAGCTCCTGCGTTAATGTCATCCTGTCCTCTGAAGGTTCACGACACAAGCACGTGTCAAGGTGAAACAGGCCAAATTTATGCCCCACGTGTAACAAAAAAGCCTGTTCACAAATGTAGTCTAATAAAAATTAATCATGCTGGTACATTTGTACAGTTTTGCTTCCAAGGAAACGTTTTAGGACAGGACAGAGTGCATTAACCGGTAATTTCTGCTTCTAACTGCTTCTGCTTCCAGCCTAACACAAAGGACGCTGCTTCAAATCACAAACGCACTTTTATAGAGCATTTCAGTGCATTTGAGGATGGACTAATGTATAAAAAGTAAGTTTTTCGGATGGGAGATGGGAGAGGAACATGCAGGCGGAGTGTTGCCATGGCAGTGGGCAGCGTGGGGAGCTGACACAATGCTTGCATCAGTCAGAGGTGTAAACAGCAAACGAGCGCACGGAGACAGGATGTTCCTTCCAGTGCTCTACAAATGCTTTTCACAGAGATGACGCATTCAGAGGATGAATCATTGTGCGGAGAGCTGGAATGACATGAAGAAAGACACCATAATAACGCCATTATAGTATTAATGGTGACGTCTTATAACAGAGGCGTAAATATCAGCTCAATTAACCGCTGCGGCGTTGGGAAAACGCAAAAAGCGAGAGCAGAAACCCAGCGGCACGTAAAAGCTTTTGTTGAGGAGCAGACGATGTGTGCACTCCTGTTGCTATGGCAATACTACATACGTGACGTGTGTGAAAAAAAGCTTGTTGCTGGGGCAATACAAGTGTGTGTGTGCGCTGTTTGTGTCTTTTATATGGGTCTGTGTCATTTCAAGCGATGTGTTGCTGAGGTAATTTATTTAGCACAGTTACAGTGAGTAATTCTATACGTTGTGGATTAAATCATTCAGGGAGTGCTGCAGTCTTGGGTATAAATACGCATGCTGAAACGGTAGTTGTCTGAATGTGCGAAGTGTGTAAGCGTATGGGGGAGGGTGGCTGAGCCGCCTGTATGTGAGTGTGGTATATGTTCCTTCATTAAAAGAGAGTACGCTAGTGTGATGCATGGTATCCATGAATACAATTTCACACAATTGTTATAGCATTACGGGATGGTGGGATATTGTGCTTGTGCACTGTGACTCATATATGCACGCTTTCATATGCAGGGTGCAAAAACAATCCCACCACTCAACACAGAGGGCGTAACACTAAAGGGTATTCACATCACAGTGAAAGCAGTTTGCCGCCATAAAGCGAATACAAGTCATTTGTTTTTGATGAGAGTTGGTGATTTGATGTGAAATAAGGAACTGACCATCAAGCATAGAACATAGTCCCAGCAGCAAGTCTTGCAAATCTAAATATATATATTTAATGTTTATAGTTTTATAGGCTTAGACTGAATCCTTGATTTCAAACTGTTAGTTTAAGTGTTTACTTTTTATTTGTTTGTTTTTTAACAACTTCTACTATAATTGTATTACAGAAACAAGACGTTTCTATTTAAAGTATAAATCATTTTATTGTACAGATTTTTTTTATCAAGTTCAAATAATTTTTTCAAATAGGATTTATTTTCAAATAATGTATTTCAGATTATTTGAGTAAATATTATGTAAAATAAATATAAATTTCATTTCAGAAATTGTGCATGTGTTATCTTTAAATTATATTGGTCATCTGCATCAGCCATTAGTCAACAATTAAATACTTAAACTAATAATGTTTTCTTATTATTATATTTTAAATCAATTTCTGCAGAATTTGCCCTAAAATCAGCCCTGAATAATGTGGATAAAAGTCTAGAGAATTCATTGAGGCCCTAAAACGGTAGTGCAGACAGTACTGATATGGTTGAATACAGCTACTAGAGACCAACAGCACAGCGACTTTCCGACCTCCAGCGATTTAATGGCTGTCAGTGTGAATGTACCTTAACTGCCATGACAGTAAACAAGAGTGTTTCATTGTTACATAGAGTTCTCAAGTCCTCTATGCGGCCACACTGAGGTCAGAGTTCAAATTGCTCCTCTCCCATCCCACTCAAGGATAAACGAATGCAAATGCATGCCCAGACCCAATCCCCATTCAGTAATGTAGCCCACAGAGAATAATGAGTGTAAGTCACAAGCGTGTAGTCGTCTCTTCCAGTAATGCACACCATAACAGCACTCCTGTTTTCTCTTTCTCTCTCTCGCCGGCTGGCCTCACACACAGAGCCTCAATTGTTGCAATTATGCCAAACAGATTCCTGGGCTCCAGCCTCTCCTCTATCCATCCCTGGATCAGGCTGCACTGTGGAAAAAAAAATCCATGAAGGAGAAAAGAGGCCAGGACAGGATGTGAGCAAGCCAGCTCATCACACTCCAGCAAGCAAACAACGCAGTTCCCAAGCACTTCGGAGGTCAGACTTTGAGTTTTTAAAAGGAGGCGTGTTTTTGGTTCTCGAACAAGATGGTGTGTTGGAATGTGTGAGAGTCCCGTGAGAGTCACAGCAGCAGATCTGGGACTGAAGAATACTCCTTTTTGAGGACATTTCTCAGCTGTAAGAGGAACTGTAGAGAAGAAGAAATACCTGCTTCCTCCTGACACGCTTGTGCAAATTGTTAAATGTGAGAGTGTGCGGTCCATGACTGTAGCACCATAATCTCATTTTCACCTGAGAGTGAAACACTCATACTCTGTAGTGAGTTGTCTCATGGTCAAATGTTTAAATAAGCTCTAAAGTAGCAACCTAACTAAATCTCATAAGTGACTGATACTCAGAGCCTTGTGGAAATGCTGAAAACTACTTCCTTTTGCATTAAGAATCGAACATGGCAAATGAAAACACCAGTCTTAAAGGTGCGGTCACATTAGCAATGCAGTATTGTGTGTAAAAAAACAGGTTCAGTGTCCATTGAGGTCCGTATATATTGGGGAGGGGGGAAAATGTATTCACATATGAAATGTGATTCTACCTTCTACAGATTCAAATCGTTTCACAAATTTAAAAAATCGATTTTTTTTAAATGTTTGTTAATAACGTGATGTTTTTGGAACAAGGCGACCCCTGACAGTTTAGAGAGCGCACAGGCTTCCAGCGGGGGAAGCATTATGAATGAAGCAGTTCCTATATTAATATCTTAACGACTAGAAAATAGCTTTAAATAATGTATAGTTACCGGCACATGACAAGATTTTGATGCAGTCTTGTTGAGAGACCCTTGCTGCCTCGCGTTCAATGTGCACATGCAAGCGGTTGCCGTGGTAACGAACATTACCTGCTTGTAAAAGCAAATGAACATGCGGCGGCGGTGTCTCAGTCTCCAGGTGTTATATTTATACTTTTTTTATTAAATAACTCCCGACCAAATCGGCACTAACAGTAGCTGCTGTTCAGTTTGTATACTGCTGCTCTCCTTCTAATCTCTATAAACCCATTGTAATAAATGTCACATTTAGCTGTGCTTTTAATATATCAGGGCTCAATGCTAAGGTTTTTTTCTACTGGTTCAGATTTTTACTTGCCCTGCCAAAATGCATTTTGTTTTTGACACATGTAACCTTGTAAACAGTGCTTAAAGATTACTAGCACAGCCAGAGGATGACAGTAAAAAACTAATGCTGTGTTAATTGCGTAAAATATTTTTAAGTTAAACTGAAAAAAATGTATCGCAAAATTGACCAGTTAATTTTGAGACCCCTAGAAATAATATAATTTGCTGTGATCAACAGTTATTTGCCTACCACTGCAGTTTGCTTTGGGAAATACTAACTGGAAGCTTGCGTAGTACTGAGATTTTAGTGGAATCTAGTGGAGCGCAGGCAGTCGGCATGCAGTGAGGTACCTTAAAAGATAGCATATTTTTTCTGCTTACTAAAACAACATTTTAATCACAATCACAGATATGATACCTACAAATGTTGTCAAGTTTTGGAACACAGCTTATATCTTCATTTCCCATCATATTATTGATATGTTTGCAACATTTACTGTAAACGCATTTATTTTCTTTTTTCTACTTCCTGCAGAGATTAACCACAAGCATCTCCATAGATTAGTCAAAATCACCTACGGAAATGTGAACACTGAAAGCACACACAGTAAACTACACCACTGCAGTAGTCACAAAACAAGGACCCGTTTCATTATTCCCCTCAAAAATATCACAACAATTTCCCCCACACACAATACGCTTTGGGTTTGGGATCAGGGCGATGATATGAGAGCGACGATAATTTGCTGGCAGATGGCCTTTCATTATCCGTCATGCAGGATGGAGGTGAGCCCGCAACACTGGGGATAAAACATGTCGTGAATATGAATCCAGCAGTGGAGAGCATCTCCTCCCATCTGTCATGCGTGTTTGTTTTCAGAGCCCGTCTCTCTGCCACTGTGTGTTTTATCTAAGCTAGAATAATTAAGCTGTTTATGAGAGTGGCTGAGCACAGAACAATAGAAGAGGCTGTTTGTTGTCCTTATTAGTGCTCTGAGCATGAAGCGCCCATGGAGGCAAACTATAGCTGACCAGCTTGTGTACCCATCCACCCAGCAGCATCCATAAGTGGAAGCTGGAGGGAACATATTCTGATGGCGGGTGAACACTAGCAAAACATTTCGAGGAAAACAAGTGAAGGACAAACAACCAGAAGGTAGTTTAACCAAAATAAAACAGAATATTCATCTTGGAAGACAAGATTGATAAACTGACAAGGCTATTACAGATCCATACATGGGCAGAGATGTGAGAGGGGTCAACATTTAGCTCAGTGTAAACACAGACTAAAGTAACATGTAATAGTGAATGCAAAGCAAATGAGACCAACCATATCCGAAGTCGTGTGCTGTTTGAGTAGGTACTACATTTGAATTTTAACTTACTTTGTGACTGTTTCGGCTACTTTTTTTTTTGAATACTATGTATTCGGACATACTACTCTTTTGGCATGCTATATAGTAGCTAGGGAAGTATTCGATTTTGGACGCAGCGCAAGAGACTCTCACCTGATAGGGCTGAAAGGCTCCTTCATCCGTCAGGAAGTCCAAGTGTCTGTCAGAGAAGAACTCGATGGCTGTGACGGACCCAAACACGGTCTTCCCCACCAGAGGCTTGAACGTCTGTAATGACATAAAAAAACACTCAGGTTAGTTAATGCATTGGGCTTCAGAAGCTAAAAAAAGAAAGAGCGTCATGCTTGACAGCTCAAACAGAACAAAAATAAGTTGCATGCCTTTTCACATTCAACCAACCTAAACAGCACATAATTACACTGTGTTTAATGCTGGGTGAATGGTCTTTTATACCCCAAGTAACAACATTTCACATCATTTTGAATGGGGATCATCAGCACCATATTTACTCTGGAGTCACTGCTGTGAATTTGCTGGAATGTGAAAGGGAACTGTTTACCAACATGCAACCAGTCATACACTAACCTCAGTGCATACCTCAATAAATATTCACATGCTTTGTAGAGTCAGAGAAACTTTCATGTGCTTTGTTTTAGTTTCAGCATCCGAGGAAACCGCTAAAAATGAGGAACCGTGACAGAAAACACACCTACGGGTTTCTATTTTTTGATTCAAACAATGGTATTACAACAACAAAAGTACAGTGTGCGTTCTTGAAACCTGAGTACCTGGAATTGCTAACCCAAGTAAAGCATAAACAGTATGATACAATAAAACGAATGATTATGTAAACCTAAGGTTAAAAATGAACCATTTCAAGTGAGAAATACCCATTTGTTTTCCTTCCTTCCTTCCTGCCAATGAACCAATAAACAAGGTGCTCTTTTTAAACCAAATCTTTTTTAAGACCTGCACAAATAAAATGTTAACATTTAACAATAAGGTCCCTTTTGTTAACGGTCATTGCATGAACTAACAATGAGCGATATAATTTTTAAAGCATTTATTAATCTTTGTTAATGTTATTTAGCAAAATATAATTGTTCATTGTTTCATGTTAGTTTAGTTTAGTTTAATGTTACTTCACAGTGCATTAACTAATGTTAAATACAAACTTTGATTTTAAACATGTATTAGTAAATGTAGCAAATTAACATTGACAAAAATTAATAAATGCAATAGACATTGTTAGTTTGTGTTAACTAATGTAGTTTGTGTTAACTAACAAATGAAACCTCATTGTAAAGTTTTACCAATAAAATGGTATCCATGCCATATCCATAATACCGTATGGATACAGAATCCAAACCGAACAACTCCATACAAACTCAAAATAAATCATGTTTCTCAGATGTTCATGTTTCTCTAGCTGGGGCTCACATTCAACTGCAAAACAGGCTAACTGCAAGCTTAAAATACTCATGGCATGTTTTATTCCATATATACAGTATTCATAATTGGAATATGTACTAAATAATATATCAAATCATACAAATTAGAGGTCAGTCAATATTAGATTTTGCTGATATGATAATAATGACTTTAAATAAAGGCAATAAACAGACTATACTAGAGCCAATATTCTGAATGTGTTAAATAGATTTGTTAGTCTTTCCTCACTGAGCGAAAGAAGCCACAGGAGAATCCAGAAAAGATTTTATGCAATTTTGAACAAGCCCAAACTATATTGGGACTTTTATTTTGAAATGTTTTTGCTTTACTACTTGTAGCTGATCATTCAAAAAGACGAGGGAGATAAAATATGCATTCTTACAACCATCTGCAACATATTACAATATAAACACCATTAGGTAAACACTGCCATAATTCATCAACAGTAGATCATTAGTCATCGCTCGGCATGACTTTCGCAGTATTCTTTGGTTGCGAACTGCTCTGAAACCAAGAGCCTGTAAAACGTGCAATAGCACTGCATTTTTACTTTAAACGTGTACCACACACATTTATTAAATTAAATCATTGTCTTTTGAAGTTTAATAATCACATTTGCCTGTATCGCAATTCCTATTTTTCTGGCCCCATATTCAATATCTATTAAAATTATAATAACACATTTTAAAGACCCACAGGAAACCTGAATAAAATAACAAAAAGATGCAATACCACTAAAGGAACAGATGCATTTGTGTGAACTAAACTTTGCATGTTTGGGCTCTCAGAGAATGTTCTCACGGCGAAGTAAACATCTGCAGCTTCACCTTAGATCAGAGGTCTATCCTGAGACTCTAATTGAATCAGAGGCTAAATTGGCACTAGTATGACTACACAAGAGCTGGAGTGAGTGGACAGTAATTGGATTCATTTCAAGCCCGGCCTCACAGTAGACTGCAGTTGAGCTTGTGTGTGCGTGTGCGTGTGCGTGTGCGTGTGCGCGTGCGCGTGCGCGTGTGCGTGTGTGTGAAAATGGCATGCCATCTGGTCGAAGTCTTCATACTACACACAGACATGACAGTCATGAGACTAGCTGCACATGATCAGCATCACAAGCTATCCTTCATGTCTGCTGGGAAGGGAACACATCTACAACTGTGCTGTGCAACTCTAAACACTAAGTACCAGGAGCTTATGGATTTAGATGTCATTTTAGTTTCTCGTTTACGACATTCCTATAATTCCTACAAGCGTAACTGGAGGTCATTAACAAGTTAAGATTGTATTCATGTAACATTTAGACTGCATTCTCTCCAATTTGTTTCCAGTGTAGCTGCTTTTTTTTATTTTAGAGTTTAAAGGAGCCATCTTTAAATAAATAACGTAACCCCTGAATAAAAAAAAAAAAAAAAAACTGCACACACTGCAATCTTACACAAGTGTGTGCATGTGATCTTAATCCATGCTGAACTTTTGGCTTCGCAACCGACCATTTCTATTTCTATCAACAGAGGTCAGATAGACATGCCCATGTCTGGCCGCCTCCAAAACAACACGCAGAAGTGAAACTCAACCACACTGACCAACAGGAAGAGTTTTTAGACCAGTAAACACTAAGCGTCTGACCACCTATCTCTGTGATCGTGCAGTCTAGCTGAATAATTGTGATTGTTTCAGATTTGGGCTCAGACAGTCTGTATTGGCTTGCATGTCTCTCACTGAACCTGATCCTGCAGCAGCAGCAGGGGAAAGACTAGCTGTAGATTTACACTACCAAAATAAACCTTTCATCAGCCTCACAAGCAGTCAAGTGAACATCTACTGAGAACTGACCTACTATTAAGACCCAACTGAAAGAATTGCTGCACATAGTTAATAGATAATACTACTTTTAAGAAATCCAAAAATACATTATATAGTAACTATAATGGGAAATTGTGCAAGGGATTGTATCTTTTAGCTGAAGGATGGAACAATGAATTTGCTCAATAAAATGAAAAATGATTATGCATAAAATATTTTTGCAGTGAAGTAACCATTTTATAAGTAGTCAATGCTAAGGCTGTGTCAATACAGTCACAAACTTATATAATTGTAATTCTTTTTCTTTAACATGTTAGATTTTTGCATACATTTTTCATTTATTTGTGTGCAGAATCATGTAATTTCCTACAGTTTCATTAAAACTCGAAAACCTTTGGCAACCCACATATGAGATGCAAACATCCTAGGAGATGTAAACCAAACCTACAGTTTAATCATGATACAGTACATGCTTGAAAAAAGCTACGTTTACATGTAACCTAATAATCTGTTCACAATCAGACTGATGGATCAATCGAACTGATAGCCTTCATGTGAACATCTCAATCAATCTGACTGAAACTGATCCAAATGAAATTTCGATCCAATTGAATTATCCTTGAATCTGACAAATCTCAATCAAATAAATGTTTCTTTAAGTCTTACGAACTGGTCAGCGGAGGTTACAGAATAGTAGCTACCCATAAAAAAACTTTTTTGAATTTTTTTTATAGACATGCCATCAAAACTAAATTATGTTTGCGGAAGTTCTGGTGACACTTGCCCTGAAAATGTGTTCAGGATAGATGTGATACACATGTAAACGAATATGCAAATCGGACTGCAACGTTTAGGGTATGTAAGCAACATTTTCCGAATCTGAAACTGGATTGAACTCATTCAGATTGAAGAAAATGTGTGCATGCAAAACATACCTAGTATGTGTTATATTGAGTAGTAGTTGCCAATCCTAGCTTTACTCATAATTGAGTATCTCAAGCTTATTCTGAATTTTATTGACTAGAAATGAAGCGTGAATTTATCAGACTTGTAGTAGAGCTTCACTGCTGTTGTCTACCTCCGCTTCGGCGTATAGGGAGTTGAATCAAGGCTACAGGAACACGAGCCGTTTCTAGGACAGATAAATATAGCAACAGCAGATCTACATCTCTTAAAGGAAAACCAGGCTTTGTTGTTCTAATAAAAACACACAACATAGACACACTTGATACAGCTGTGAGAAGAAATGTAAAAACATCCGACAGTAAGGAAAATACAGAGTCCTCTGAGCAGGTCTGCAGGTGCAGCCTAAGTTTTACTCAATGATTTCTGAAAACAAGTATGTGATTTAAAATCTGGACGGCCTCTGGAATCAATCAGTCTATTGCTGAAAGCCAAATGAAACATTCAACATTACCACAACTGCTGCAATTTGCACTTTACAGCCAGGGGATTTCATCAGAAACCAGATATCACCCCTGCGACACCTCCACACACAAACACAGACAAACGCTGAAAGACAAAAGCACTTCCTTGAGCGATTGCAACTGGGTCACATCTGCCACTTGTCATTAGGGAGTTACCTCTCATCACAATCAAAGCTGGCAAACAGACAGCGCAATAATTGCCGTGCATCTCCAGAATACAGAATACACCTGAGTGGGTCCATGATACACACACACAGCCGCACACATGGAAACACACACAATACATGTCTCCCCTTCCCTCTGCAAGAACAAAAAGAGGCCAATGAAAGGAGGGGCTCTTTCAGAGAAAGCACAGCCTGGCCGTGGCAGACAAAGCATCTCCGAAATACGGTCCTCGTCTGGCCGCTGCGCGGCGGGCCGTAATTCGGCTATGAATATTTGATAAGGCTGAGTGCACAGGAATGTGCATGGAGCTGTGAGGGGGGTTCATGCATAGAATAGTGTGCGGGAGGCTGGGACGCTCCAGGACGATCTGATGAAGGTCATGAAGGAACGTAGACTGAGCTTATACATGCACGTGTGGGATCTCACAGCGAAGTAGTCATTAACAGTGACGGACTCTGTCTTTCTCTGAACACATAAATACATCTCTCTGTTGTCTCTTTTTCTCTGACGCAAGCCCTCAAATCATGTGCAAATCGCCAAAATGGTGGGCTGCAAATTTCACACAATCTGCAAAAACAGTTGCAGCAGACAGCAGTTACAGTGTACAATTGTTTTTTTAAAGCAAGATTATTAGAGTACGTTTTGCAAGAAAATACCAAATCAGTTTGTCTACATCAAAATTTCATGCTTAATTCAATGCGGTACTTGCCGTTAATTTGTATTTATTTGTGAAATTCACTAACCATTTGTGAAGGAAGTAAATCCTAGATACATTTTTAGTGTATTCTGCAGACTGCTTAAATCACCACATGCACTCTTCATGTAATGTTACGACCACAAAAAGCACCATGAATGAGTAACAACTGTTACTAAGTTCAAAATGCACTCACTATGTAGTTATAAGACCTCACTATGTAGTTTAGTATGTTTACTTTACTAAGTGGCAATATGTCTATTTTGAATTTGTAATTAAAAACCAATTTTGTGTAAAAAAAAGAATGGTAACACTATTTTAGGGAACAGATACACATTACATGTCCTTATAGTATTAACAGTAAATTATGTAGTGCTGTCAGTAACTATTATTTTGACGACTAATCAAGTAATCAGATTTTTTGTGTTAATAAAAATAGACCTAAGTGAACGATAGCCTTTAAAATGACTTCAAATACATAAATTATAACAATGAGGCAATAATAATGGGTTCAAATAACGTATCAAAAGCAAGAACCCCGCCTCCCCTTCGATTCCTCGAATTCAATCAAAGGAATTCTTCTGATGGCCCTACAATTATGCATAATTACAAGCAACTAACCCTAACTCTACAGTAAGTACATGTACAGGTAGCTCATTATTATTTATGTAATTACAATGTAACAAAGTCTCCTTAAAATGAAGTGCAACCAAATGCACTGCCATTTATCAATGTGGTTCTGCACGAACGTGTAATTGTAGCCCACTGTTTTGGCCAAAT